>NC_134701.1:114316521-114634021 GCF_043290135.1 Rhipicephalus microplus
CTTGTGTATTGTTTTTTGATCTGCCATTATTGAGAATATAATTTTGTTTTGTTTATCAACTCTCGGCTCTGACTTGTTCTTTGGGCCACAGCCGGCGTCCGCTGGCGCGCCAAAAAGGACCACTTCTAAATTGTCCACGCTTTCGTGCTGCGATTCGGGGGGGGGGCGATACTTCGGCCCTTGGAATTAGCCCGGCGATTGCCTCCCGAATTAATGGTACTTGTGACGTCCAGCCGTGGAAGTAGTCAGGCTGATGATGATGATCACGATATAATGTGCCCGTGTGACACTGGTATAAATGATGCTTGTACGTCTACTGACATGTGATATGTATTTATAATGCCCATCACGGCTGTTCGCTCAGGTTCGGGGATCATTATAAATACACAAGTATAGCTACATTGATATAATGCGGCCGTTTATAATCGATGCATGAACACACATGGTAATTTCTAATAAATCGCCTAGAAAATGTAGTTTTCTTCTGAAGTAGTCGGGTGTTGTAGATCTGTCGAAAAAAGAAAGCTCCCCCGAATGTCTATAGAGGTTGATGTGCGATCTTTCGTGAAGAACTTTTTGGAAGTACTGCGGTCCTCCAGACCAGTCAGTGTATTCGCGGTACCCCCGTTTATTATTCAGTCAGCCTGCATAGCTTGCATTTCGGACAAACCGCCCTACTGAAAAGTTCCGTATGAAATCTTACGGAAAATATATGGACTCCGTAACATTTCCTTATGCTACATACGGAAAACTAATGGAGTTTTATGGAAATATACGGAAGTTGTATGGCATTTACGGAAAGCTTCTTATGGAGTATATGGAAGGATAAGGAAATTGTATGGCGTATACGGAAGGCTTTTTATGGAGTATACAGAAAGATAAGGAAAATGCATGGCATATATGGAATGCTTTTTATGGAGTATATGGAAGGATAAGGAAGTTTTATGGCGTGGATGGAGTGAGTTTTATGGAAAATATGGAAAGATAAGGAGACTTATGGGGCATACGGAGAGTTCATTATGGAAGATATGGGTGGATAAGGAAAGTGTATTGAGTGTACAGAAGCTTTCATAAGGAAAATACAGAATGTAAGGTCTTACGGAAATATACAAATTTGGTAAGGTGCTTACGAAAATGTGTAATAGTGTATGAAAGGAATGTGGATTGTTGCAAAAATGTGGAAACTGTACAGTTGTTGTCACATTTTCAGCAGGAAATCCGAGCTCTATCAAGTTGTAAATGAATGCACAGTGACATATATAGTACAAAAGAATAACGCAGGCTAGTCTGTGTTGTCAGTCACCACTGTTCGCCCTTTTCCAGAATGAATACAACTTCTGCAGATGACCAGGTGCTAAAGTCTGTCACACGGAAAATGTGTCATTCACAAGGAATGACAACAACTGTCATTTTACTTGCATGCTGTCACACGAAAACAAATTAAGCAAGCAAAGCATAACTTCAAGGGCTTGTTTTTTGGTAGAAACAATAATAATGAGAACAATATTCAATGTGAATGAACTTGTCAATATTAATGAAACTGTTCTCATTAACATTGGCAAAGAGAAATGTCAATTTACAATATCGACCATGAGCTTAGCTCTCCTGAGCACCGACAAAAGAAATGAAAATCTATGAAAACTAATTGCATGTAGCCTAAAAATAATTTTTTATTGATAGTATATGTGCTCCTACAATATAGATACAGCTATACACAACTTGCCACAGCTTCACGACAGAAACGAGGTAGGGGCAGAGGGAGTGGTCAGAAAAATAATTAAGTATGAGAGCACAACTGATATGTACAAACACATAATGGTGCTTATCATTGATGCACGGATGGTCGTGTATAGAGCTGGGTCGTTTTGAGATCTTCAAAAGCATTGTTTCAGACCACCATGCAGATTACGCTTCAATTGTAGTGCTACATAAGACACAACTTATGGGCCAGCTTTAATGAATAAGAAGATTATAGGTTAAACAAATGCTTTAAAATATATCATATCATGGCTGCATGGACGCATACAAGCTATGTAAAGCGCAATAAAGTGAGGACGCATGAGCTTCTCTTGATGCTTCAGTTCTACATAGATGCTTCAACTGTTCTGCAAAAAAATTTAACCAATGTCTGTGTGTGCAACATTGTCCATTTTAAACTATCTATATGTATATATAAAATTCCTACTGCGAGTTAAGCTACGTAGCACTCCATAACTCTTCCTTTTATTAAGGGCAATTTTTCAAACAATCAACATTATTTATTTTCTGTCTGATGACTTCGTGCCCGCAATTCTTGGTTTGGCTCGATCACAATTGTGCAGCCCTTATTTTAGAGGAATCAAAAAACATCAACCAAAATATATTTTGGAACTGCTTCTCGGTGATATTGCCTTCCCTCAACTGCCACAGCTTGAGAGGAGTCATATAGCAAGTCTCGCGCATACCTAGGGCCTACCCTTGAAGAAACTGGTCCGGCTGTGAAATGCTCAGTTTTTTCTCAAATAAATTTTTTCGTTTGAGTTTTCTCACTTCTCGAGTCCCTTCACAATCAAGCAGACCCATTGTTCCCCTTAGTCCTTAATTTTGTTATATTATGAAATAAATAAAAAAATTAATAATGAAAATAAAAATACTAATAACTGTTGCGCAAAAAACACAGTCCCATATACGTACTAGAACGCAATATTGCTTTTATTTTGTTTTATAACCTAAGGCATTAGAAAAGATAGCAGTACAATAAAAACGTTGAAAAAAAAACAAAAAAAAAATTAAACTTGGCGGGACTCGAACCTGCGCCACTTAGTTGTGCTCGTGCACGTGAACCGAGTGCGTTAGCTTGCTAAGCTAATCACGCTGAAGACAGTACATGGGTTTAAGTTATGTATATAAATTTGCTCTTTACACGCTATGTCTTGGCATATTTATGTACAATATGCGATCGTATCTATTGTTGTGTGCATATGTTTTGGGATTGTATATACGTCACATGCTTTTCGCATGTCTTTCAACTATAGATTGCTGCCCCGCCGCGGATGAAAACAAGTATTTTTACACCCACACACAAGCTTGAGCAGTTGAAGGTTGTTTCCCGGGGCTCTCTTGCGATTGAGTCGGCCACCACAGGGAATTAGAGTGATACGCCATTAATCCCTGCATCTAGCTGTATTCCACTTAGTAGCTCTATCGCTTGATGACAAATCGAGCGCGGGGCGCGACGTTATTGCGCACGACCATGCCTCGCGTAGTGGCGACATCAGCTGATTGCGCTGGCCCGCTTGCTTCGATTTGCTTCAGAGCAAAGAAATGTCATACCTTGAAAGATTGCGCACTGCACTATGTCAAAATGTTACTGCTTTGTAGCCATCCTATTATTCATTGAGAATTGATAACTCTGATATCACTACTGTAGAGCTTTGCGTCGGCGACACGCACCGAACGTGAAACCGCACTACGTCTGTCGTAGAAGCAGTAGGAGGCTGTCGTCTGCTAGAACAAAAACAAAACAAAAACCTGCGAAAATATTTATAAGTTGTAACTTGTTTTTTGAATAACCGTTTATCACTTTTAAAGTTCTTTTGCCAGATAACATACATTTTTTTCAGTTTATAGCAGCGACAGATGTTTTTTTTTTCCTCACACAGATATCCAAGCCAAATCCATTCACAGCTAAAGCCACATGTTGTTTGTCTTTGTCTCCGTGGGTAGCTCTCTCCTGTGTTCGCGCTGCTACACACGAGAGCACGAAATGTTAAATTTACGCAAGGAAGCGCCGTTCCTCGTTCGTGTGATGTGCTAAGATTGCGCCCTATTCCCGCGGTTGTTCGAGTGTGGATCAAGTGCGAGTCGTCCAAGGAATCGGCGGGTTGGGCGGGCGCTCGAAGGACTCCGAGGTGACGGCTGACGCCTGTGGTTGCTTCCCTCAGGACAGTGTGAAAGAAACTAAAGGTAAGGGGGACACTTTTTTATCTAGACCAAATATGCCACTCAGTGCAAATGTGTGTCGCTGCACTCGAACGAGGCGTCGTGAAACGGCAACCTTACGCGCCTTTGCGAGTGCGGTTGCCGATTCGCTTTGACAACGCTAACGCTAGCAGAGCCATGGTGCATCGGCGCGGCCTTACTGGAGCTCATTCGAGACAACTGCGGCAACATGCATGTGTATGGTGATTAATTTTTTCATATGTGCAGTGTAGTGAGGAAGACGCACACGGCGCTTGCTACGTTGTTGAATAAACGAAGCCTGCAGTGCCATTTGATGGAAAGCAGCATTTTGTTTACGTTCGCGGGCGATACAATTCGTAACTTGGCTCGATTCACCTAGCCAACCGCCTAAGTGGGTTGATTAGCATACGTTCACGGTAGAGCGTTATTATGCCCCTAAACAGTGGCGTGTGCTTGTTAAAAGATATAATGTGTGTGCCTAGTGTAGAGAGAGAGGTGTTCGTGCAATCTGCATATGTACCTGCAAGACGCTTTAGCTTGTAACTAATAATGTACCGGCCAGCACCTACATTGTACGCCTGACTTTGAAGAAAACTTGCATGCACAATGTGAGATTTTGTAATCTGCTAGAGTTGCTTTTTATAAAATAATACACTGCCAGCATGTTCAAAATATGTTTCGCTGCTGTGTGGCAGGGGTGCGGTTATCACGCTGTTGTGTAGTTGCTGATGCAAGCACTTATAGTTTTGATGCGTTAATATTTCTCATCTAACTCATCAGGTGTTTGGCTGTTTCAGCACAAACAAGGCAAAGAGAGAAGGAAGACGAGTAATGACAGGACGAGTGTCGATTTTTGTTTGCAGGAGAATACCCATGTTGGTGTATTTATTGTGACAGCCTTTCTGTGTTGCTTTTTTGCCCAATTTATGCAACAACACAGTTGTCAGCAATATGAGAGAGAACACTGAAATTAGCTTTTAAAGATCATGGTGACTAAATGCCTAGTAATTCACAGCACAAAGTAACAACAAAAGACATCAGTATGATTAATGTGGACGAGTACAGTCGTGCATCTAGAAAATATATTGTGCAAAATGTAGCCTAAGTAAGAAACCTCTCTATGTTTGCAAATAGTGTGACGTCACTTCGAGCGCCGTGCCAGCCATTCCCTCCCTCTGTGCAAGGGCTGGTTGGCAAGGAAGTTGTTTGTGACGTTCCTGATAGACCACTGAGATGTATGCGATTCTAAACCTGTAGCCTAATATATACGTAATCTTTTGCGCAGTTACATCGCTGCATCTGACACCTACAACTTATTTGCATATTTACATTGCTCCCTTAGGACCTAACACACAAACTTGTTGTTTGCATTGTCAGTTCATGAATATCGAGCGGTAAAGGTACTGAGTATATGTGAAACAAGAATCTCTGCTTATTACATGAAGACATATGAGGCCTTCGATAAAACGAGTTATACCTTTATTGGGCTTGCGTACTCGTCGGGGCGATTCATACATGCAGCTTCAGCAAATGGTATCCTCTAGCCCGGTGACCATGCAATTTTTTTCTGCACATAGCGCAAACATGGAGATGTACCCACTCGCAGATGGTCGCGTCAAGTGCATATTTACCTTGACTAAAATGTCGAATCAAGTTTTTTCATCGACCGGTCCTTGCCATGAGTGCTAACGTCTTCGCAAACAAGACACATTGTTATTGACACTGCACACACCACACACAATATTCTCAGTTAAACCAAGATTCTCAATACCTTTCAATGCACACTACATGCCGCAATCAACAGTGCACATTTTTGAAGACTATGCCACTGTTCCTCGCACAGGCCGCCACGTGTGTTCACTTCTTCAAGATAAACAGACAGCGTGGCAAATATTTTACCACACAGCTAGATGTTTGCTGACACATACTACAGCTAATGTCGACATTGTAACGTGAAGTGTAAGCTTTGAAAAATTAAAACTTGCCCCCAACACCGCACGACTGTACCGGGCTGAGCCACCAGCGGGAGTGTTTTTCCAGCCACACCTTTTACATGTGCCAGTGACATCATGCTGTGACGTACCTCGGTAGGGGCCTATCGCTGCATACTTTATGTGAATGAGGGTCCTGTTAGTGAAAGCAGGCATTGTTGATTTCGTAACTTGTTCATTCCCAACTGGACCTTCATTTGCACGAGTTGTCTGACTGATATTCAGGCAAACTTTTGTGCAATAAATTACACAGTTGGCAGTCTGTGCTTGCTCCATACTGTTGTTACTGGTGTTTCTTGTTGTTACTTTGCACTGCTCATTACTGCTCACCTATAGAAACTAGCCTATCTTGCTGCTGTTTTGGACAAGATGCAGCTGGCAAGTGCGATAGTGTTCATAACTCTAAATTCTCAAGCAAAAATTATCGTTTCATATTCAGTTAGTTGCATTCATATCAGTACATTATAAGAAATCATTGATTAAACATTAATCCGTGTTCCTTCACATAATGCTCACAACTTTTATATCAAATTGAATGGTGTTTATAAAAAACACGGGTTTTAGCTAAACTTCATGCTCTTTTCTTGAACAGCTGACAAAACGCTATTGGATGCTTACTTGCCATGAATTGGACTGTGTTTGAAATACATTGCAATTCTTCACCGGACTGCCAGTACACTTCACATTGGGGGAACATTTATTAACCATGGATTGATTAATTAAGAACGGAAAGAAAGAAGCGGCAGACCGGGATACTTGATATTGGCATCCGTTTTGCTACCCAGCACATTATCATGCAAACTTCCTATAGAGTGGTTATGCGTCTTGCATGTGTGTCTGTAAACCAAGAACTTTGGATAGAAATATATTTTTCTTACAAATGGTTGCAGTACTGTGGAGGCCGTAGGGCTGCTTAGGAATGGTGGAATCCCTGGACATGTGTTCAACCTTGCTGCATCAGCTCCTTGGTGTTTTCACGGCATCTTTACAGATGTGTTGGGTGAGTAAAGCAAGCAGGTTTCAACACAAGAAAAAGTATAATATGGCAGCACCTCTTGTGCGTGCCTTACATCCCAAGTATATAAAATATTTATCTTGCACCTTGTGGCCTGTAATTTTTAAAGAGACACTTCTTTTTGCTTTATATTTGAGTCTTGATGCTTCGACAGCAATGTATTTGTGTTTGACAGCAAGTGTTCTTGAACAAATAACTGATCTCAATAATGACAAAACACCCTTCATACTTGGTCCTTAGCATAAGCTAGCACATACCTGTAGTAGATTCAATTATTCATTTTTTGCTGGGATGATAATGGGCAAGTAGCAAAGGCAAGTTCAGATTAGAGTGGTCGGTGACGTCTGTTTAGGCTCTGCCATATTGCTTTGCAACCAGAGTTACTTGTGGCCACATATACAATGAAGCCACATGACGTGCATTCTAAATGAGATTACCATATCACATTTCGCTGCATCTCAATGTGTGCCAAACAAATGCAGATATCATTAGCTTGCCACTATAAAGGGATACTAAACCAACACAAGGTTGAAATTTAGTCGTGGTGTTGCAGCTGTGTATGACTCTACAATGGATGCATAGCCGTGATAATTTGTCTATATGTTGTCGCAATAGTAATGTTACACACATTGTACGATACAAAAGAGGTCCTCGCTTATTTCGCTTTTTTCGCAATGCTTCTTTCTTGTCTCTTCTTGCCATGTGCTCCTCTTCACTGTACAAGGAGCAAGAGTAGTGGGCACACAAACACGTATTTAAAAAAAATGTTGTAAGGTGAGCACTGAGAAGCTGAACACTTCCGAAAGGCTCAAAGAGGTAAAGGTATTGTTTCTAGCTACTTTTTGGGCACCCACAGCTAGTTGTGCTGCTGCAGTTAAAAAATGAGTTAAATGTTAAAAATAATTGGAGGTGGTTTGGCACCCATAATTGCAGTTACATACAGAACTAGGTTTCAATGCGTAAGCAAAATCTGTTCACTCTAAATCAATCCTAATGATATCTGAAATTCAGGAAATATTCACAGAAAAGCTCAGGAAAAGGCTAAGTGGTTGCCCCTTGAACGTGAAGGAGATACCTTTCTTCTGAAAGGTCAATAGACAGTCTAGTAGTCTCGATATTACATGCACTATAAAATATTCTGGTGTGGTGCTTTTCATGCATGTTATAATGAGAGGGGTTTTTAATAGAACTGTTGTAACTTTGCCCTGCGTTGCTGAAATTGTTCACATAGTTATAATACATGAATCACTTTATGCCTTTTGATTTTATGCAAATGGTTTGCTTACCCAGTCGGTTTAACTTGATTTTGATAAAAACATAAATGCTCTAAACTTTTTTTTATTATACAGCAGGTTTATTTTTAAAATACGCGACCATTGATGTGAACACAGTTGGTGGCGTGCTTGATTAATCCTTCACTATCACCACTCTAACTACACCTGCTACAGTGCATAGTGTGACAAAAGTAATGGTACTTAACATTACTGGCAGCATACACTTTTATGTCTCAAAATGTGTTAAAAAGCCTGGTAAAAATGTGTGTACGTTTTTTTTTTCGCTCCAACTAAATATTCTGGTCTACTCAAAATAGCTTCCGCTCTTTTAAGGTCCTCAAACTATTAGGTGTTCAAAAGAAGTATCAATGCCATATGCTTTCTTTGTCAGCCTACTCACCACTCTAATAATGAGAATTACCCGACAACATTACCCAGTAAAATATAGGGATGTTATAAAAAGTAATGTCAATTCAATTGTCAAGAAACGTTGCCAAGTTGCGTTTTTGTTCACTTTTCTTTTCATAATTTTGTTAAAGTTACTTTTGATAACATCTCCTAGAGTTTGTTTGGCATCATTTTCTACTAGTTCTCATTATAATGTGTTCAACAAAGACAACAAACCCTTAAATTTATAGTTCTTTCCTTTACTCATGAATCTGAAACAGTGAATCTCAGTAATCTTAGCGGTGTGTGACTTGTTTTTTTTTATCAGTTGTGCATGTGTTCAAGTACATGCATTTAGGTGGGAGGGTGAACCATTGCCACCTCCTGTGACTAGCAGATTTTCTGAGAACTGACAGATGCATAATGCTGCCAAAGAAGTATAGGGATATTGGAAGTAATCGTAACGTAATTGCAATCGTAATGTAATTGCCAGTAGGCAAAAAAAAGGTGTTCCACACTCGCCATAATGGTAACAAGCAGCACTGACTTACTCTTCCATGTATAAATGCACATATATACCGTACAAAATGGAAGAGGGATAGCCGCCATGGTAGCTCAGATCGGACATGTTATTCGAAGTTCGCAGGCTCGGTCCCTGTACAGGGCAGGTTATCTTTTTTTCCTTCTACTTTTCCTTCTTCACAATTACAACACTTCTATTCTTCTTGAAGACTTTCTGGGGTAACAAAGGTACCTTATAATCTGAAGAGGCAAACAGAATCTGCCAGTGCACGAGTTAGCTCTTGTAGTGGTTACAAGTAAGATATGTTTTGAAGAATAAATCATTCTGCCACTTGCCTAAAGAATGGCTACAGGACGTGGCACTGGATGCACTTTGTTATTTTTGAATCAAGCTATCTTGTATTCTATTTTTATAAATTACATGGGATACACATGACGGTATCACACACTTTAATGCCACAAAGATTATGCAGCGAACAATGTTATAAATGCGAAATTGCATAAGGATAAGGTGAAAACTGCACCCTCAACGAGAATGTACAGGGAGCACAGGGTGCAGGCGTCATTCCTTCTGCCCGTGCTTTTCAAGTGCAAGCTGTTTTCACCTCGTTCTGACCAACTAACTAAATTGAGATGTGTTGTTATAGTGCAAGAAGATGCTCCACGGGAAACTAGGTTTGTCTCAAACTTTGTGTGTCTCTTTCAATCTATATGGTGCCCGGTTCAAGAGTTCATGCAGACCAGATCGTGTAAAACAGGACCGTGTAAAATGGACCGTGTAAATAAAATAAAATGGACCATGTAAATAAACAGGATCGTGTAAAATGTCGTTTTCGTGTGCAACTGTAGTTGTGGTTGTGCTGAATGACCTTTTTTTATATACATTACATAACAAACTTGCTCCTTTAGAGTCGAGTGCATCTTCGGATCGATTGTAAATGTTTGCATATGCGAGGCCTTAAGTTTTATAAGAAATTGCTCAGTGTGCCACGAGGAAATGTGTGTTCAGCGAAAATTTGCATATCATTATATACAACTCTTAAAGCCTCGTCTACAACTTTGTGCAGGTTGACCTTGAGCAGAAAACGAGGAGCAGCAGCAGCCCCCAGAAAAGAGCAAGCACCCTCCAAGCTCCCGAAGCTCTCTTCCACAGGAACATCATGGTCACTGTGTGGCATTGAAAGCCATTGCAAGGAGTGCCTTATCAGTACACTGTGCTGCTCTTTCATCGCAGAAGACGAAGTTGACCACTCCAGAGGAACTTCACGCTGTGTATTGTGAGTGCTTCAGTGGTTTTGTTTTTGTCCAGCCAGCAGTTAAGAAATCATGTGTCAGATTCAGCCGGGATGGCTAGAGGGAGTCGGGCAGGCATGTTTGGACATTTGTCTAGCCAAGTAGTGCCAATTTTCGCACTGGTCCTGTTGGAGTTACTGCCACAATCACAGAAGCTACGTCACCTCTCTAAATGTACAGATGTGTCGGGGAAGATTAGCTGCATTAGGTTTTCCTATAACTGATAGCTGCCAACATTCTTCATTATATAGGAGTTTTGTTCCTCACTTATGGGTGTAAAGTCCTCCACAGAAAAAATGCAACACGTCTACTTCCAGAAGGCTCCAAGGCCCTACTTGTAGGTTTTTTCGGCTTGTATCATAAGCACCTCGTTTGGGTGTACATGAACATTTTATAAACATGTACAGCGAAAAATTCGGGTGGCCGGTCGTTTTGTCGTTATCATGTTCCTCGCAGTATTCTTAAGCATGTTGTGCATTACGTTGTCAATCTGGTTCATGTGCATAGAAGACATTACGAAGTTTTAGGCTACAATATAAAAAGCCTGGAAGCAAGCTATCAATAATTTTTTAACAGAGTTGCTTAATCTCATACATGATACATCACTAAACTTTCGTGGGTATTCATCAATGTAAGCTCGTCTTAGTGTTATCCAAAATGAAGATGTGAGTCGACAGATGGAAACATCTAGTAATCAGGGTGAACAGTGGAAGTGCCTCAGACAGGCTGGCCGATGTTGCGAAAGAAGGACCTAATTTTTAGAAGTCACCTTGTCATCCTTGGCGTGTTAGTTTAAATAAGGTCAGTAATGACATCATCTTTTGGTGTAGGCGTGTGTGCCTGTTGGAAATGTTTGTCTGAAAAAAAAAAACTATAACGCAGAAGAGTGCAGCCCTTGCTTCTTTTCAAGTTAGGTTGCGCTGATACAAAGTGTTCTCCTGTCGTAGGTTGGGGGTAAGGGAAGCAAAAAAAGATAAATGATAGAAAAGAAGAAAAAAGAAGAAAGAAAAGGGGGATGAAGTAAAAGTAGCGCTACACTGCTCCTACTTTGCATCCTCCCTTTTCTTGTTTTTTTTCCCTTGTTTTCTTTTTTCACCCTTTTTGTTACATTTGCATTGTCCCATCTAATGCATGAATCAATGACACATGGCTTTGCTATAGCAAAGATGCCTATGTGGTGTTGGATTGAACAGTGCATTGTACTTCATTCAGTTAATTACAGACTGATCAGTCTTGCAATAAGTGCTTCCTGTCTATCACCACACATGTTCAAATGAAAAGTTTGTGCTTGGTTCTTAGTATGCTGGTATATAGCTTGTGTCTTGGACTACTCAAAATGAATGTTGTTTTGCTGCTGTTTATGGTAATGAATTTATCCAACATGAAAATATCTTGCCTTGCAAACTTTGTCGGACCTGCCTTTCTTTTTCTTTCCTATGCAGGCATTGTATGTGAGGGAGGCAGTAACAGAGAGGTAATAGCTTGAGCTTCGGAAGAATAAATGCTGGCAGTGAAGCAATTACACATCAAACATCCCAGCCATTTTGCCAACCGTACTAAATGTGTTTTGAAAAAAAAAATATTGTGCTCGGTTACTGTATTGAAAACAGCAAAATGCTAAAATATATCGCAGAGAACAAAATATTAGGCCACGTTGGTGCCTTCTGGACTTCCCAGGATGTCGTCTGGGTGTTGTTTGTGAAAAGTAAAAAGTGTTTCAAAAATACTGCCTCTTTTACACCAAATTCGGTGTAGGTATTAAGTAAAGGTGATGGTGTGTAGTGCATGAAGCTCAGTAATATTAGTGCAATTTTTTTGCTAGATCAAAAGCAAGGAAGCAGTTCTCTTTATATGGCAAGTTATATGATTACACTTTGTTTTAAAGTAGAAATAAATTTTTGAAGTTTTCTTATGATGGCTGTTTTCTGCATTTGATATACGACAGCTTCCATTCCGAAGTTCTCCATGGCCCTCAATAGGAGACTTCAAAAATCATTTTCCTCATTTAAACAAAAATTGTAATGATAACACTTGCCATATAACAAGAACTCTTTATTTGCTTTCAACTTACACATAAAAGTAATATTCAATTAGACAAACACACAGCTCAAGTTGCATCTCAATGTGGACAAAAACGATTATATAGTGATATTTGTAATCTGGACCTAACATTATTTTTTTTCGTGAAATATAACTTCTGTGCAGTGAGTATTTGTGGCTCAAATATTCATACAAAGTGCAGTGTTGCCATACAAGAAATGCAAACGATAAACAGTTTGGCTGAATTCTTCAAAGCCTATGTAGCGGAAAAATTGCACTAATGTTACTCGGCTTCAAATACTTTAAGAAGCACCTTTACTTAATATGTACATCAAATTTGATATGGGAAGAAAAAGTGGTACTTCGAAATTTTTCTCACAAATAACACCCGCACGACATTCTGCGAAATTCTGATGGTACCCACGTGACCACTACTTTTTCCTCTTCAAAACATTTCTGCAAATAGCTATTTTCAGAAGAGTAAATTACCATCATTTTTTTAAACTATACACCTGTGATGGTCGCCAGGCAGTATGGTTTGTATGTTTGGTGTAGAATAGCCCAGTGCGAAAAACAACAAATGTCTGAGCATTCTTTGACGCTCCGGCAATTTCGAAAGCATTTGTTTGTTAGCAGCAATTCAGTTAAGCCCTTGTCTTTATGCTTAGGCCCAGAAACAAAACACAAGTAACCAAAGTAGTCCTAAGAGTCATGCAGTCTCGCTGTTCCAAGGCTTGTGGAGCCTAATTTAGTGCAAGCTTCACCATTTTTTAAAAATTCAGATTCAACCAACAGGTTTTGGAGGCACAGTGCATTTTCAGCTAACTTGTTTCACACCAGTTACTTCGATAAAATTGGGAAGTAGAGGTAAAAATACCATTTTAAAGGCATTGTAGATAATAACAAAAAGGACTGCTTTCTTTTTTTGTGTGGTGCTTTGCCTGAACGCTGTGCTTTTTGTGGTATATTTCGTTGTCTAGTGAACAGAGGCCTTAAAAACTAACATTAGCCATGTTGAGGTCGATTTCTTGGTTATAGTCATTGTAGCCATATTAAAAATATATGACTTCAAACATGATTGTTCTTTTGAAGATGTTTTCTTGCATAATGATATTTCAGAGTCTTAGTCAATTTTGTTATAAGAAAACGTGATGTCATAATAGGGTCACTTTTTGTAGGGTCGTTCAGTTCTACCTTACCTTTTATATTCCTAATAGAGCAGTTATTTTCAATATTGGTATTTAAAATGGAATGAGCATGCTGTATGTAGTAAAGTGTAAGCACTTACAGATAGCACATGCACCCAACTTTTCTGTTGGCAGTTTATTTCTGTTATTCTTGATTTATATTTGGGGTTTCACGTCCGAAAACCACGATATGATTATGAGAGAGGCCGTAGTGGAGGGCACTGGAAACTTCGACCATATGGGGTTCTTTAACGTACACCCAAATCAGCACACGTGCCTACAGCATTTCTGCCTCATTTCTGCCTCCATCGGAAATGGAGCCGGGATTTGATACCGCGACCTGTGGGTCAGCAGCCGAATTTCTGGTACTCTTGCTCCCCTATATGTGTGCAGTTCGGTTATAGTTATCTGGCTTGCACAGATATTTAATGGCACCTGCCTTGGCCTGCTTGCTTTCATGGTGATTTTAACCTTCATAAGTTACATAGATTTAACTCTCAAAATTGTTCAAGATGCCAATTTTGTGCACAAACTGTATAGTATAAAGGCAGCAGATATACATGCACACACTATTAAATGTACATTGAGAGCTTTCATTTGCAGTTTCTAAAGTTTTACTGTGCAGGAAGCATTTAAATCATAATTTAATAAGGACATAATAATCGATTATCTCTACCATTGAAAAGCGTGACAACCTAGTTATTTTCACTGTGATAAGCATGCTGTTTTCTTTGATGTGGCAGAACTAATTTATACACTCATTCCTTCTATTATTCACATATCCATAACATGAAGGATTGTGTGCCTTACATTTTCAGTTTCATTCTGTGTGTTATATTTCTTGTGCATGTGAACTAATGTGCTAACATGTGTCTCTGACATTATTTGTGCCAATTATTTTTATTTCCAGGTGCCTATGAAGGACACATAAGTTCTATGGCAGTGACCTTCCAAATTTACAGTGGTGCCGGAGCCTCAAGCAGCATTTCGCCGATCTCCACAAGGTGTTCATGTTACAAACACAGCGCCACACTTTCACAGTGCTATGATTATTATTTATGTTTAAACATTTCGTTCTAAAATAGCTGTTACATTGTGTTTTGTGCCACCATCCTGTGGCTGAGGTGGAGCTCGTGAAATTACGGTGTAGTCACCTCATTTGTGTACCATCAACACTGCAATGTCACCATTCTCAGCTGGAGCATACAGACAAATAAAAAAATATATTGATTGTAGCAGGGCTGGTGTGTATAATAATGCTTCTCTATTGATAATAATAACTTTATAAGCTCTTTAGTTCTTGCATAGAACACTGCATTAATGTGTTGCAATGTAACCACCATTTATGATCGCTAGCATGTTAATTTAGTAGTTTTGTAATGTATTTTATTTGAAAGGTAATTTTGCTTCCGCATCACGACAATTAGAAAGATGCCGATGATTCAATCCCTCATTAAGTAGCTTCTTAACACATTTGTTTCTTTCAAGCCTTTGTTTACTCATCAAGGCTGTTTCAGATAGCAAACATATTTCACCTTCATGCAACATATTAAGAATGAAATATTCATATATATTTCTACACAGTACTTGCTTTTGCAAACAACGTGAATGGCCAATTGCTTTTACTCGAGATTTAGGATGTCCATTTGATCTTTGCAAGATGCAGCAGATAGCTGCATAGTTTCTGCATTATGCTAATTTCCGTGAGCTGCTTATCGGGTAATTTAGCATGATATGGCACTTTCCGCAAGCTGCGGATGTCCGCAACTTTCTGCACGATATGGAGCTTTCCGTAAGCTGCGGATGTCCGCATCTTTTCGCATGATATGGCGCTTTCCATAAGCTGCCGATGTTCGCATCTTTCCGCATGATGCGGCTTTCCGTAGTCCAATAATTGCGTATGTACGGATCCGTATATGCGGAACGTTTCAGTAGGGCGAGCCCTAACCAAATCCTTCTGTCATACTACTAATAATAAAAAGTAACAGACAACAATGCGAAGAAAAGTTCAAGGGCCATTATCAACAGTATTGTGATGTAAATGTGAAAACTCACGATGTTTAAACCCCACTGCGCATGCGCGCCCCTTTTGATTCTATGCTCCCCTTCAGCCCTCTCTCGCGTCGCGATGCCTACGCACGCAGCGTCTGCTAGTGAGTTTCTTGATTGAAAACACCGACTGATCACTGTCGAAAACCACGCACTGGCAACCTCGTATATATAAACTCTGAATCTTTATTTTCAAGGAAGTGCTGGTGTTCCTGTGTGTTTCTTGCAAGTTCAACTTCGCACCGTACGCGTCAGCTAAAATCAGACTGCGGGTCTGTGTCCAATCAGAGTGTTCAGTGCATTAATGCCCATTAGCAGTAATCGGCATGTTCCAGAAGGAAAAACCAGTATATCGCGGCAGGCTTTGCGCCTCCCCAGGCTATTCTCCTGTGCAACCATGCGTTGAGCGCTATAGTGTCAACGCCGCCACCAGTCAAATTGTTAGCGCCCGCTGCTTCGCGTCTACTCCTGGTTCGCTTTAGCGGGAGCTGGTGTGATTTTTTCGTTTATCCTACGCGTCGTGAAATAGGTGTTTGCGAAAAGTTGTTGGCCTGGTAAGAAAGATGGACGCGAAGGTGCTTCCTCAGTGAATAATGAAGGAACTAGAAACATTGCAGCTATTATGCATATGTATAAGAAGTCACATGGCGCAAAAAACGCAGAAAATGCACTGATTTGAGATAAGTTCATACACCAATGCTCCGAATTTCGGAGCAGGATGCAAGTTCTCTGCTATTATATTACTAAAAATCCGGTTACTTGGTCACTCTTAGCAAAGGAACACTTAAAACAACGCATAAAAGGCGGGATACAGTTCAAATTACCAACGCCTCTAACCGCACATTAGATGGCCCTTTTATACGGCTTTCTCGAGTGGCCCCTGGTTATGCAGTTGTTTTTATGTGGCCTCTGGCAAAGGGGCAATTTTAAGCAGCTTAAGTTAATGTGGCTCTTCTATATGCAAGGCCATTTCCTTGCCAGAAGGCTGTTTAAAAGACACCGCTTAAGGTAACGCATACGGTCGCTCAATGTAGGCGGTAATTCAGGTAATATCTGGGCCTCTTACATAAGGTCCAGTATGTGGCCAAACTATATCCGGTGCCCTTAACATTTTTTTAGAGAAAGTATTTTTTTTTCAATTGGTTATGACTTCCTCGTTTTTTTTCTTTTAGCTCATAAATTTCTTTTTAGTTTACACATCACAAAAACACTGCATAGAATGGTCAGAAGCCACATATCAAGAACACACACTTCATCACGGGGATTTGAATCCAGGCCAACCACTTGACAAGCAGACATTCTTTCCACTACACCACTTCTCTACACAATCTGTGTCAACTAACGTTGCTGTGTGTATGCACTTAACTTTATCTTAAGCGCTCTGACCATTACTACAAGTTAACGCTTAAATTTTGCATGTGCGCACAACCTTAGGCGAGTCCTCGTGGGCAGTCAGCTTGCGTGCTTCTAGCCCGAGGATTTGCGCGTCATATGCGGAGACATAGGCGGACCACAAACGACGCATTTCTGAGTGCTTTTCCAATTGCGCTGTCATCTTACAGCGGTCGAACGTGTGCTGATGTGCAACCAGCTGCTAAAGGAAAGAATTCGGGCGTGCTCAAAAAATGCAGACAGGACAGGTAGCAGTCAGCTGATGTGTATTCCTCCCTCATCTTTCAGCAAAATACGTTCATACTACAGTCTGCTGCATCCTTCGCGAGCATCTTGTTGATTGCGCAATATTACCGTACGTTGACGGGCCAGCTTTCTTGTTAGGCGCAGTTATTTTGCTTAGAGAGGTAGCTACGGGCAAGAGCAATTTTGTTGTTTAGTCGAATAAACAACCAGCGTACGCAAAAACAGAATGCGGTCAGAGAGCACAAAGCTGACCGAAATGATGAGTGATGCCGTGGAATTGTGATGCAGAGGAGAATAGGGGCGTTGAAGGTTGCTTGTTCTCGTGTCCGCTTGTTCTTCATATTAGGAAAATAGCTCCTCCATAGCCTCTACAAAAGAAGAAGCGCTGTGCTTGACTGGCGTGCGGAAAGAGCACACGTGGACTCGATTGCATCACTTGGTCGAACAGATTTGTTTTCTGCCAAGCGGCGTGTCATAAAAAGCTAGCAATGCTTGAAATCAAACGAACTCACAGAATAATCCTTTGACTGCTCTTTAAAGGTAAAATGTGGCCTAGCATAAGTGTGCGCAGGGTTTCCCTTCCTGGGGGAGGCCAGAACGGGGTAGGGTGTAGGTTCATATCGTCCCCTTCTTATAACGTCATTGTACGGGCTGGCTTCGTGCCTCCCGCCCCCACCTCGCCTCATGCTTATAGGTGCTAACGTTCAGTCTAATGCAACAATCATTTTATCGTGCAAAAGTAGAAACAATTTCACATTTAATAAATGTTGTCAAATATAAATAACCCTAAATTAAATACCCGCTTGTTTTATACTTCGAAAGTTTATTAACGCGTCGATCTACGAGGAACCTCACTTCAATATTTACGGAACTCACGTGCCCCCTTCATGAAATACCAAATGATATGCAACACGCGTACCTTTACTGGCATTTGAATAGGCACATTAACGCATTGAACAGAAAAGTCTCAAGTGTTTTTCTAGGACCTTTCTATACAGAGCACAGCTTTCCCTCACAACGTTGTCAGGCACAACTTTGCAAGCTTGACAGCAGTCCAGCCCATCATCGGCACTTTGCCAGCTTCCAGTCTTTTCAAAACTCTAGATCGCCAATTTCTATGCATATAAGGAATCACTGCTGGCTAATTTTTCGTAATACTCACTAAGACTTTCCAATCCAGTCTTCAAGCACTTCAGGTTATGGAAACTAACTTGCGCACTACACATTTGCTTCAGCATCTGGGTGCGTAACAAGTTTAGCCAAGTCTAGCAATACTATGCACTACAAGCAAAACAGCCATTATGAAGTATTCGTTGCGACAGCGTTTATTCTAGGGAAGAGCTCGCCAAACAAACGGGCACAGCATGCACACAGACGATAACGATAATGACGACCCACAGCGGCGATGAGGACAAAAAGACAAGCAGATGGTGGTGATTATGATCAAGCAGGGAGGATGACGATGTAAATGACAAATGTCCACACCATTTCTAGCAAACACTTGACTAGTAACAGAACTTCACGAAGTGCGCTGTTGGTTCCAGCCTTGCGCCACTAATGCAAGCTGCGAATTCTTTAATATTTTGCCAATGAATGCATCTATGAAACGCATATAAGGAAAATGCTGATACGTCACATGATGCGGGGGTCACGCCGTTAGTATGTTTCGCTGTCTTTCAAGATGCTATGCGCGGTCGGTCACAATTGAACATAAAGGCGACGACTGTCTGCATTTGACTGAACTTTAGGCGACAGCTTGGGGTGCTCTAGCGTAGTGTTGCACGCACGTACCGTGAGTCATGTCATATTGTGACGAAGGCAATGTCTCGTGTAAAGCTTTTTTTTCTTTTTCAGCTTCAGCTGGAGTTCTTTTTTAGCCAGATGACCTTGTTAGAGGCGCTATTTAACGACTTTTCTCGAGGAGGGAGCTACGAGAAGGAATGAGAGTCTGAGGGGAAAAAGCTGCATCTGGTCGGTCAGTGTGCGCCCCACGCCCCAAACGAGCGAGCCACCGTTTGTATCCTCCGGGGCAATCGGGGGCCAAAATTCGAGCACTTGTTATTGCGTCAGGCTGTTTTAGAGAATGTGCCCATTTCATGAAGCTGCTACAGTTTTTTTTGCGACGCAGAATTCGCGCGACCATAAAACTCCTGTTGGGATTCGTTATCCTCGGCTTGCCTGATTAGTACGTATAAGCCGTTTTTCAAATGGTGCAAAACACTGGTTTTCCGCGTGGTCCGCGCACCCATGGATGCTGAAAAACCCTATTTAAGCAGCGACTTGGAAACTTTTTGGAGAGAGTGGACTCGGGGTCAACAGTGCATCCCACTACCGGAGACCAGTCATGCAAGCCGAGGGGTATAACATCATTTTCATGTATTGTATTTCTGACTTAGTGCATTGTGTAAACTTAAGTTGTATTAGATAAATAAACCCCCAATGAATGCTTCCCGAAATCATCGTGTCGACTTGTCATCGCTTGCGTGTGCGGGATTTCACCTCACTTTCTTCGTCTGGATGGTCATCAGATGCCTCTATAGCTTAAACAACCAGGAAGTTTTGCTACGGAGTGGTAGAGGTTGCTCGGAAGCGATATTAACGCACTGAAATTATGACTCGAGTCAATACCAAGCATCAGGAAACAACCTCGGACTTCTCTACAATGATGGAACCCTCTACCGGTCTCTCAGCTATGTCTACCCTCGAATCAATATGTTTTGTCGGACCTCCAGTTTTTAATGGATCACTGAGGGAATCTATTTCTGAGTGGCTACTTTGCTATGAACATGTAGCGTCACTGAACAATTGGGACCAGGTCCTAAGGTTAAATTTCTACATTTCGCCTTACACGGTGATTCGAAAAAAAGGCACACTACTTAAATTCTAAAGCGTGCCCTAATAATTTGACAGAGAGACTGGAGATCACCTACAGTTATCTGAACGGGAGAAGCTTCTGTCGCTCATTGAGAAGTACCGTCATTTTTTCACAAGCAATGATAACCCCGTCCGGCAAATGCAAGTCGCTGAACACGTGATTGACACAGGCAATTCTCGACCCATTCATTAGCACATATATTGTCAATCTCCTTTTGAAAAGCAACAAATTGAGCAAAAGTTGAAGGAATGCTTCTTTGTGGGAAAATTTGAGAATCCTACAGTCCTTGGTCATCGCTTGTAGTCCTCGTGACGAAGCCAAATGGGACTTGGCGTATCTGCATCGACTTCCGAAGGGTTAATGAGGTCGCTAAAAAAGATGTGCAACCCCTGCCGCGAATTGATGACATTCTCGACATGCTTCAGGGGTCAAATACTTCAACACTCTTGATCTAACATCAGGCTACTGGTAAGTGGGTACAAGGAGGAAGATAAGCAAAAGACCACATTTGCCTGTGGACCCGGCTTCTACGAATTCAACGTTGTCCCGTTCGGCGTGTGCGATGCCCCGGCCACATTCTAGAGAATGATTAAGAAAGTCCTCAGTGGCCTCCTCTGGAGCGTTTGTTTGGCCTACAAGGACGACATTGTAATTTTCTCCAAAACCATGGCAGCTCATTTGGGAGATTCGGAAAGTGTTTTTTCAGCGTTGGACTCAGCAAACTTGCGATTGAAGCCCAAAAAATGTAGCTTCGCTCATCAGGAATCTAAATATCTCGGACACATACTCGCAGGCGAAAGCATCCGGCCAGACCCAGACAAAGTAGCAGCCATCGAAAAATGCTCCAAGCCACGAAATTTGAAGGATGTGCGGTGTTTTTTTCGAAATTTGTAGCTGCTATCGGCGTTTCATTAAAGATTTTTCTCACATTTTTCGACCTCTCACAAACTTAACTAAAAATATGTTCTTTTCGTCTGGGATGCGGTTTGCGAAGCAGCGATACAATCCCCCAAAGAGAAGCTGATCACAGCGCTAGTTTTGCGTCGGTTTGAGCCGGGAAAGCCAATAGAGGTGCACACTGATGCCTGCGATTACGGCATTGGCACCATCCTTGTTCCAAAAATCAGAGCTCAAGAACAAGTTATCGCGTATGCCAGTCGCCACCCTAACAAGCCTGAGATGAACTACAGCATGACTGAAAAAGAATGCCTCACCATCGTGTACGCACGCGGACAGTTTCGGCCGTACATCTTTGGCGCTAAATTCACTGTCGTAACTGACTAAGCGAGCCTGGCTGGCTTATGAAAGTCAGGAATCGAAACAGTCGTCTCATGCACCGGTCACTACTGCTCCAGCAATTCGGCATAACTTTGTGACATCAGCCAGGCCTCAAGAACGGAAATGCCGAGACACTGTCCCGCTTTCCTCACGATCCCGCAACGGTAAGCGCAGAAAACCCTTTACCGTTGTTGTCCTAGATAAGGTAGATATTGGGAAAAAGCAGAGGGCAGACCCTTCAATAACAAAAATTGTACAGCACCTCGAGCATCTGGATGCTCCCGTTGTCAGAAAAACTAAAAGTACGGCACGGAGCTTCCGGTTGATCGATGGTGTGCTATATCGAAGAGCGAAAGGCTTCCAGGAAGATCGCATGGCGCTCGTGGTTCCTATGTGCTTGAAATCCGAGATTTCAAGACACGGCCATGACGTACCCACGTCGGGCCACTTGTGTGTTAAGCGCACAAGGAAAAATGTGCGTTGCCGCTATTTCTTGCCGAAGATGTTCTCGTACGTCAGCAAGTATGTAATCTCCTACCCTCACTGCTAGACGTGAAAGCAACCACCTGGAAGACCGGCCGGTTTTCTTCAACCTATCCCACCTGCAGGTCGACCCTTTCAACAGGTGGGCATGGACTTTATTCGACCTTTCACTAATACAAAATCAGGGAACCACTACATTGCCGTGATTACCGACTACCACACGAAATAGGTCGAGGCTGTCGCATGTCAGGTGGCCACTGCCACAGAGGCAGCAAGGGCATTCGTCGAACAGGTCGTGCTGCGTCATGGTGCACCGGAAAAAGTGATAAGCAATCGTGGACAGCATTTTGTCGCCATATTGACCGAGGAAATTTTTCGGCTTGTGGTAGCGAACATGCCACCACAACAGCCTACCACCCACAAGCCAACGGCTTGCGCAATCGTTTTTACCGCACGTTGGCTGACATGCTCAGCATGTACGTTTCCTCGCACCACCGCCACTTGGATGATTCTTCACCGTAAGTCCTCTTTGCGTACACTTCTTCCACTCACGAGACGACCGAATTCACGCCCTTCTTTCTGCTTCACAGACATGAGCCGACGCTACCTATAGATGTTGGGTCGGGCGCACAACGTGGATTCAACTACACCCTGGATGCTATCAAAGAGGCTCGACGACTCTGGCAGGCTCGAAGACTGATAAAAGAACGGGAGAGGCGTCAGCAGGAGAAGAACGAACGCAGCTATGATGCTAAACGACGAAGTGTTGTTTACCACGAGGGTGACATGGTGTGCTTGTGGACTTCCTCCTGGGTCAAAGGCAAGCAAACCAAGTTTCTTCAAAGATACCACAGACCTTTCCGGTTTGTGCGCCCGGTAGCCGCGAATAATTGGGAGGTGGTAGATGAAACTGGAAGTAGCTAACGTGGTTGCTTGGGCGAGTTGGTACGACATGATTCACATAAAAAACAGCGCCAATAACGGGAGTCTCTCGTTATTGGCGCTGTTTTTTATGTGAAACTGGAAGAAAACGTGATGTTGTTAATGTGCAGTGTTTAAAACACTGCCCCGTACGAACGCTCTTCCGATGCCGATGACGCAGACGATGAATCTGGTAATAATCAGGAGGTGCGCGATCGAAGTGTTGTTGTGCGCGAGTGTGGTTCACGAGTGGATCAGAAACTCCGTTGGCGACATGGTGTGCGCGGGACAGAGGCTAGTGTTCCAGTACAACAGCGCAAAGGCTCCGACACTGACACTGAATTTTGCACCAACTGGAAGACATTTTCAAGTGGTAACAACGCACAACAAAATGTTGGCGCTTGTAGCACAGACACTGACTTGTATTACAGTGCCCACGTCGTTTCTGATAATTTTTTTGTTTTTCATTTGCGGCTTTAAATATGTAATTCTTCTGACTATTTCACCTTTTTTACACGCGTATAAGCATGTTTATATGAGTCCCTCCCATACTCGTTGAATAAAAAAGGTTTTTGTGTTTTTAGTCTGTTTGTTTTCGCGTTTTGCAGATAAAACGAGTGGGTCCCACTTTTTTGTAGGGGGGAGGTGTCACGAAGGCAATGTCTCGCGGAAAGCTTTTTTTCCTTTTTCAGCTACAGCTGTAGTTTTTTCTGTGCCAGATGTTTTTGTTAGAGGCGCTATTTAGCGACTTTTCTCGAAGAGCGAGCCTCGAAGAAGACTGAGAGTCATAAGAAAAGGCTGCATCCGGTCGGTCACTGTGCACCCCACGACTCAAACAAGCGAGCCACTGCTTGGGTCCTCTGGGGCAATCGAGGCCGAAATTTGAGCACTTGTAAGCGCTTCAAGGCTGTTTTAGAGAATGTGCCCTTTTAAAGAAGCTGCTACAGTTTTGTTGCGAGGCAGGATACACGCGACCATGAAAACTAATGTTGGGATTGGTTATCCTCGGCTTGGCTGATTGGTCCGTATAAGTCGTTTTAAAACTGGCGCAAAACAGTGGTGTTCCACGTGGTCCCCGCACCTGTGGATGCTGGAAAACCCTACTTAAGCAGTTACTCGGGCCTTTTGGTAAATGTTCCCACACTTCTTCGTCTGGATGGTCATCAGATGCCTCTATAGTTTCAACAACCCGAAAGTTTCGCTACAATATCGATCACCTCTTGGGCCAAGATATCGAGCATTTGCAGGTTTTCGTCATCATGTAAGCTCTACTGGAGGTAATCTTTCATCACCGTGGCTGGTACTCATAGCAGCAGAAACATGCATATTTCATTCTTTATCTTGTCTCAAGTTTACTTTGCTCTTGCGGCGGTGAGAGATATAAGTCAGACTGGGTAACTGATCCACGCGATTTTTGTGTGTCTTTCGGAGGCACTTTGTAAGAAAGCTATATAACCTAGCCTGCCGCCTGGCGCTCCTTTACATTGGTTTTCTCGTTGAAATATCGGCTGCTGTAAAATGCGATTAAGTCCCAAAATTTATTTTCTTTTTTTTTTGATATGACGTTGTTGTGTACTTCGCAGTACCCACAAGAACACTGCCTTGGAGCATCAGCAGATGCCTGCAAGTGGTTAGTATATTATAGGTAACGCAAAAATTACCAATAGCTACTAAATGGTTTTCCTTCACCCACTTTCTTCTCAATAGCTCAACTTGTTAGAGGCTAGCTCGCGCAGGTCACGCACTACTGCAAGGTCAAAATATTTCAAGACGAAAATTCGAATTCAATACGTATCGCTCTATCTACCCCTAAGGCAACACCATCTTAGCTGAGATAAGCAGGAAATAAAGAAAAAGAACTACATTGTATCATCAGCAGGCATCTATTCGTTGTCGAAAAAGTACAGCGAGCCATTCAGACAGTATAAAAACAACCATCATGTTAACTCGAATACATTGAGCATGAATCTAGCACAGTGGTTATGGGAATCCAAGCTTAGATATAGATGTGATCTCATATTAGATGTTCACACTGAACGAAAGCTGAGATGCCTTTCAACAGAACACTAAGGCAATGCGCTGAAAGCTGTTTCGCGAAGGCGCTACCAAATGCGTCTTTCCCTATCGCAAAAACGGGGAACAGAATCTTGCCGCTGCGTTCAACAACGCGCGAGATGTGATGGCAAAGTTTCCGGAAACTTCCTGTTCGGAAACGTGACGGTACACTTGTTATATTTCGAAAGGACGGGGAGGACCCAAACCCACTCCCTGCTCGCATATAAAAAGAGGACAGTGTAGTAACACCAACCCTTGTTTGCAAATTGTGAGAGAAAAAAAAAGAAGGTAGCTGCTGAAGTCAGTGAACATCACGTGCCAGCAAACTTCATTGCCATCAGCAGGACAATTGAAGCACAGGCACTCTTATCCGCGTAACATTTGTTAGAAGCATAGATTTGAAAAGTTTAGGTGCATGTAATTTAACGGTCATTCAATATTTTTATATGATAACCTCTGCAGTGTGATTGACAGTGCTCCTACAGGTTACAGAGGAACCTTTATTGTAAAGATTAGCTTGAAAGTTCCTAAAGCTTTATCATCAATAAAAAATCTTTGCTTGTCTTTCTATGCTAAAATGTTCTGAATTTCAAATAAGTGCCATAATTGACTGATATGGGAGGTGTACCGTCCCAAAACCATTATATGAATATTAGAGCTGCTATAGTGGAGGGCTCCTGTAATTTAAACCACCTGTGGTTCTTTAACGCGCGCTGAAATCTGAACACGCAGACCTACAACATTTCCGCCTCCATTGGAAATACAGCCGCCACCGCCGGGGTTTGATCCTGCGGCCCGCGGGTCAGTGGCTGAGTACCTTAGCCACTAGAACACCGCGCAGGGGCAAATTTGTGCCGTAAGCTTTTAAGAGTATGTTCTTGAGAGATACAGCACACTAATAAATATTTATCTGGATGAGATTAAGCCCACACCCTCTGTACATCTCGTGCCAAGCCTTTCAATGGGACGGATAGCATCACATGAAAATTGTAGAAGTCGTAGGATTATATCCAATTTAAACTGTACACTGTATTTCACTTTCGTTGCATCAAATAAATAACTGTGCACTGAAAGAGATGCAGCTTGGTCACCCATCATTCTTTGACTCAGTGGTTAACTATCACATAAATAGACAAATGTACAACACCAGCAATGTACGGTAGTGTCTGTGAGAAATATATGTACCGGTGGCTTTGGTCTACATGCTAAGAAAAATAATACATGAACGAGCATAAGATAAGAATATTGCACTCAAGTATGAAACGAAATAAAGTCCGCGAAAGGAAGAAGAAAGAAAACTTTTATTTAAAATGTCAAAATATACATCCATTACGTCAACATGTATTTCTGCATAACAAAAAGCTCGTTTCCTCAGAATATTAGCTTTTACGGTGCTGCTCCAACTTTTTCCGAAGGCACAGTTTGTATTCGCATAGAGAGCAGAAAAAGATTTAAAGCGAAGATGTTACCAGGTCACAAGACAGGTCCATTTAGACGCCCTTTCTTTCGGTGGATGCCAATGTCGGTAACTGCTATCATGCGAAGTAAGAAAAAAACTATATAAAAATACCCACAGTATGTTTGATGAAGAGTCTCTGGCTTCTGCTGCGCAACTAAGTATAACACGCAGCAAGGCCGATGATTGACACAACAGTAAAATTACACTCCCTGCAGGCCCTACGGGGAGCAAAAAATAACGTTATATTTAAAGAGTGTTTTCGAAGAGCAAAGCAACAAACAAGCGTCACACAATGCGAATAGTGCAACTAGTGGGTCGTTGAATGCTTTCAACCGCTTACAAAAAAACCTCGACCTTGATTCTGCATCGCCATCAAAAACAGCATCAACGGAGGACAAGATTTGCCTTACAAATGTGTAACGGGTACCAGGCTTCTTTACAAGATGAATAATGTCACAGTGGACGTTTCCTACCTCAAAAAAAGCGTGATTTAGGTACAGTGGGTGAATTGTGACTGTACTGTAGTAGTTGCCCCACGGTATAATAAATACTCTAGAAACGTCGTTCTTCCACTTTCAATGTCCCTGTGCGTTGTCTTGCTCGTAGGCCTGGCGGTTTTCTTTCGATCCTTTGGTTTATGAGGAGTACACGTGAAATCTGTTATTCAGGCCATAAACTATACTTAACCAGCTTCAGTGTTTGTGAAAATGCAGACGGGTAGGGGACAATTTCTTTGCAGTGGACGAGCAGTCTCACAACACAGTATGATAAAACTACGTATATTTTACTTGAATTTTTTCTCTCCTCGTTCTTACAGCGATGTTATCTTGTTCCGTTGCATTTGCATGAGATGACGTAGTTCACATTTCAGCCAGTAGCGCAGCCTGTAAATCGAATGGTTAAATGCTAGAAACGTTCAGTTTTTTATACCTGTTGCAGCTGCGTACCGTATGTTTTTTATGCAGTATTCTAATGCAGTTCAAACTTATAACACATTCACTCCTGCTTTTGTTATCACGAAGGGTTTGCGCAACTTCTGCAAAGTTGATAGGGTATGTGATAGATATACCCTATCAACTTTGTTTGTATGTCTGTAGATAGATATACTAGCGATATTTATGTGTGCAGGGTTACGTGAAATATTTTTGATCTAAAACAGCTGTTTTCTTGACTGAGCCTTCACGCAATGCACTTTTCATTATAACCTATTCTATTTTTTTGAAAGTATTCGACTCACGGACAGGGGTCATTTTAGTCAGCTTTGCTTTGTTGTCGGATCAAGTCGTTCAGCGGCAGAAATAAATTTAATAGCTTACCTCGTTGTGAGTTGATGCCCCTTGCAAGTGACGCGAGTGTTCCACCACAGAGGTGGCTTTTATTCGCCTTTTCAGTAAAATCTGTTGCGCCTTTTTTAGTATTTGTTTTGTTTCATCAATTTGTATCCGAAGTAGAGTGGAACTCCAGCACAAGACCGGGGTTTAGTCAACAGCATTCACCTTTTATTGACGCCTAATGTATTGGCTGAGCCCTTCACAGCCTCTTTTATTTAATTCAACATTCTTAGTGCGAAAGACTGAAACATCAACTGTATACGGGTGTACTTCATATTCAACGCGAACGCTATCATGTGCTAAAGAAAATATTATAGTTGAACAGTGCTACTGCACAATTCATTTTTTTTTTGTTTCAGGAACAGCATATTAAAATCCTAAAGTATTGACGAGACTCCCGCATGCGTAAACTATTAGAAACCTTCAAACAATATCAAAGCAGTGAAGACAGAAGTGCAATAATGTTCCTGCCATGTCATACTATGTAAGTACTCTAGTGCACATTCAGGCCTCGTTACCGATGTTTCACTGAGGCACGCACATCTCTTTCCTTATGCAGTATGCATCGCTTCAGTATCCAACATTCTAGTTATTAGGATTCTTAGATATTCCTACCTGAATAAATTTTGCTACATAATCTCATATTCATTAACTTAGTTATCTGATTCGACATAGCTCCTTGTATTTACTTAGTGTTCATGTTATTTTGAAATTATGTTGATACACAAGGCCATTCGTCCTGTAAAAGCCCCCTCTTCGTCGCCTCAACATTCTGTACTCTATAACATATTCATAACTACAGCACTTTCAGTGACAAAATTTGCTCACCAAGAACGCATTCACTCTACTGTTTTCTTTTTGTTTATTGTGGGCTTTCGTAGGAATACTTTTTTTGTTACACATTCATCGGCTTGCTGTACCTTAACACCATATCAAGCATTTTACATGCTCGTTCGTTTGCGTGAATTGTGTCCTGCTTTAGACTCCCCTCTCCCCCTTCCCCCCATGAGGGCCACTAATGGACCGACAAGAAAAATTAACGAATAAATGAATGAACAAAGTAGGGTGAAAGAACAAGGCAGAAAATGTTTAAATGGATGCTACATGATGCGCTGAGAAATATGTCACAGATATTGTGATATAGCACACATAGCAGATGCGTTTTTGACGCCATCACATCGAATCTTTGCTTGGTGTTGGTATGCTTAACTGCGTTTTGAAATTGTGTAGAGTTATTGCGGATATTTTTCAATACCTGTATATGTACAATACCTGCTTACTTATGGTCAAATATATCTTGAGTTATCTTTTGCTTTCATTGTTGATGATATGTTCGTTAATAAAACATCAGTCTTTGCCATTTTATTTTCGACTCTCGGAGCATCATTTTGCTCTCGTATTTAGGTTAATAATTATATTCATGTTTATCTTGCAATGATCATGGTTGAAATGTCCACCCTGCTATTATAGCCTGCGCCGGATTGTAGTATATACAGATAAAATAAAACTTGGGAAACAGCAATATTTTCTTGAAACAGGAAATGGGAAGTTGAACCCGACTTCCGTTTTTCCCTTCTGCTTCAGCGCAAGGCTGCAATAAGGTTGAAAGTAAGTCTCTCGAATTATCTGTTTGTTTCTAGCAAGCTCCAGGTCGCGCTGCAGATTTTGTCGTTTTTTTGCGCTTTCATTAGTAAAGACAGGCAAGTTCACTGAGAAGTTTAAAGGGAACAGCAGCTTTATTATAGCGAATGGTGTTAAAACGCAATAAGTTATTCTTGCTAGAAAACTTGTATGAGTTTCAGACGCTTCGATGCAAATCAAAAGCATGACTAGGGCGGAATGGTACTAACGGTTGTTGCCACTTCCAGAGAGACAGATAGCTACATAACTGAACAAAGGAAAATAGGAGGGAAAGAACGGCAGAGAGGTTGACCAGTGTATAGGCAGCCAGTTTGCTACCCTGCGCATGAGAGGGGGATGTGGGAGATGAAAGATAGAGACCAGAAAGGGAAGAGAGATAAACACAGCGCATTCGGTAGCACGCGCGCGCACACTCAGTCATAGTCCAGTCTTGTCTTTCACGGTTCGTGACATTGCTGCTACAGCCGCTTGTTCAAATCCATGTCGCATAGGAATTTCATCAGAGCCCTTGTCGCCTTCTGTTGCAATGTCTTCTCTTGGGTACTTGACAGAATAGTGTCCAAAGACATTTGGCTGTTGTCGATGCGTGGAAGAACGGATGCCAGTGACTGTCTCTGGATGTCATACAACAGACAGTCGTACAGGACGTGGTGTAGTGTCTCTTTGCAATGACAGGCATCGCAGAGAGCGTTGTCGACCATTCCTATGACAAAGGAATAGAATTTTGTAAATGCCACTCCTAACCATAGGCGATGAAGAAGGGTGGCTCCTCTTCGGTCGGGCCCAGTGGGCATGCGGAGAGCCATCAAACAGGACAGGGCTGCTGACCATTCGTCTTGTTGCTTGGTGGGCACCCTAATGAAAACGTGGTTTTACGCGCAAGTCACCGAAGATTGATTGAGGTTCCTTACCGACGTATGGGAGAGTGCTTCCACGCCCACTCTGCAATTCACACGTAGGTACTAGCAGTACACGCCTATTCTAAACGCACCATTACATTACATATACTGCACCTATGTGCTGGTACGATGACATGCATGCAATGAAAAATGGTAACGGGTCTCAGAGAGCATATACTCAACATCCGGTTCAAGGGCCTTGAGGAGATAATTATAAGCTTTGTGTTACACTGTGAGGAGCTTATTTATAACCTGTGCCATATTATAACGACTTACGAAAACTTCAATATCCAAGCAGATTATATTACCTCATATGCAGACTGCCTAACATGTTTCTAAAAACCACCGCTAGTGAAATATTTTGTGCTTAGCCTTTTTATTGTACTAAGGTTAAAGCTTGGGCGAGTTGGTTCAAATACATGATTAAAAACACAGCGCAAACAACGGCAGGAAGAAAGGAAGAGACAGGACAGAGCGCTGACTTACAACTGATCTTTATTAGGAAATGCGAACAAATATATATCATGGCAGGCAAATAACACGTGTCCACCACAATATCAAAAAATTCGCACAAGCATCACCATCACCATATCGCTACTGTCTCACCGCACACGTGTTCATCCTACAGATAAGAAGTCCATCTCTTTTTGAGAGAGGGTTACAGATGCCCTACTTACACATTGATCTTTCAGAGAGCTTCAGTAAACAACTTGAACGCCTTAAGGCAGCAGCTTATCCATCACATCTGTTAATTTCTGTCGCAGAATCTATTTTAAAAAAGCTAAAGCATACCCAGGGCCGGCTATCGTTATCGGAGTGCAACAGAAATAAAAAGTGTACCGTTGTGCCGTATATGCATGGGATCGCACACAATTTGAAAAAGATAGGGAAGCATGCCAACGTCAGAGTGCTGTTCTCTGCGCCGATAAAGCTGTTGTCCATATGTGCGCAAGTGAATAAACCCGCAAGAGCGCCGCAGCTCTGCGCAGTAAATCATAAATTTAGCTACATACTTTGCGCGGAAAATGTAGTTTATTCGATCCCGCTGTCCTGTGGAAGGATATACGTGGGCCAAACAGGAAGGTGCGTAAACACAAGATTGAAGGAGCACGAGTACAACGTGAAAAATACTATTAGCGGCCACCTTGGCATCCATTGTAGGGATTGTGGGTGCACACCGCAGTTTCGCGACACTAAAATCCTAGCCAGGCACAAAGAAAGAAAAACTAGGGAGATAATGGAAGCGGCTGAAATTGCACGTCTGAAAGATCAATGTGTAAGTAGGGCATCTGTAACCCTCTCTCAAAAAGAGATGGACTTCTTATCTGTAGGATGAACACGTGTGCGGTGAGACAGTAGCGATATGGTGATGGTGATGCTTGTGCGAATTTTTTGATATTGTGGTGGACACGTGTTATTTGCCTGCCATGATATATATTTGTTCGCATTTCCTAATAAAGATCAGTTGTAAGTCAGCGCTCTGTCCTGTCTCTTCCTTTCTTCCTGCCGTTGTTTGCGCTGTGTTTTTAATCATGTACTTTTTATTGTACACTGACAGTTGAAGAGTTGTAACATAACTAGCACAAAATATAAGAAGCCCTCGTGTAACCAACAGAAGCGTTGGGAAGAAAAAAATCATGCCAAGCTTACATTACGTGGCTGGTGCCTTCCAAAGAGCCAAATTACATGATTATGAAAAGTACTCCATCTGCTTGTATATATAGACGCATTTGGAGAAACAACCTATACATAAGTTTTTTATGGTAGCCGCGCCGTTGCGGTGTAGTAATGATGGTGCTCGACTGCAAAGCCAAAGGTCGCGGAATGAATTTGCGGCTGCGTCGTCTGAATTTTTAATGGCTGCAAATATGCCTGAGGCGTGTCTATTTGATTAAGGTGCACGTTATAGAACCCCAGGAGGTCTAACTTTTTGTAGTCTCTCCACTACCACGTGTTTCATAATCCTATTGCAATTTCGGGACGTTACTCCCCAGAAAACAATAACGATGGCTTGTTTCTTGGTGGTCTTACCCGATAATTAGAGTTTGTTGGTGTGTTAATACTAGGTTGTTGCTACCCTTTCTTTAACAGATGTTAGCTTGTTGCTAAGCTGTTTCCTAGCACAGAGAGGTTACACGTAAAACACAGACAGCCACGTGCACGACACTAATGAGCGAACTGCGGAGTGAGAAACTGGCACTAAAAGCAAGTATTTGAACCTTACATAGTCTTCTTGCAGCCGCTGTTTCCTTTTCCATTTCCTGATATTCCCTCGTTATGCCAATCTGGAACTTTAGGCCTAGTGCCGTCGTTTTAGACATTTGTTGTACTAACTATTGCTCTTTTTCTTATCAGTGATGGGTTATAGCACAGCTTACTTAAGAACTGTGTAACACACCCGTTTGTGGGAATTATAGTTTTCTGATACACTCTTAGGTAAATTCTGTCTAGACTACACGCCTGCAGACAGGAAATGAAGCCAAATTATCGCCGCTTTTACGCGGCTCCATAGTCGTGTCCCATAGAAACCAGCCCGATTAGAAGTGGCCTTCAGAATAGCCAGGAGAAGGATTAGTCGGGATTTAAGGTCTAATTTTTCCTAACAAGATAAGGCCTTCCGTTGGGCGTGACATTTCCGTAGGTGGCCCAGCCTTGACGTGAAGGCGAAAAAAAAGCATTATTTTACGCTTTTGAGAGTGATTTCACGCCGATGATGCGGTGGATATGATGACTACAGGTAATTAGAAAACTATTAGTATCACAATCATCTACATTAGCGGGATTAACATGCGAAGCACACACAGTCCTGGAATTGAAGTCGGGACTGCATGCACGCAGAGCCGACGTCTTACCCGTTGCACCGCAGCGCCACCCCATGAAGGCGAGTCTTTTTGCGGATGTATATATCTACCAAGTGGCTTTCTGCAAACCATCGGCGAAAACTTTGCTTTGATGAAACGCATATGCATGCATTTGATCAGCGAATAGTTAGTAGGGCTTCACGAAGTCGAGACAACTTTGGTGAGCACGTTTGGCTCCGACTTCGGTTCGTAGTGCGCCATTCCGCAAGAACGTTTAACGTGTGTTCGTGCTCTGTTTTAGTGCTTCGCCGTGAACCGTGGGTGTTACGCTCACTAAAATTCGCGGACTAGGCTGCGTGTGGCTGTCGAAACCTACGTATGTCTCTCGCATTTGCGTGTGCTTTGAGCAAATTCGCTGACTTGTTTCGGGAGGTACACGCGTATCAGTGACAGAAGCCTATTCTCACGTGTTTGAAGACAATGCGCTTTCGCACGTAAACGTTGCATTGGTATTTTAGCGTGCCTACTCTAACATTTGCATTTCGTACGCGCGAAGTACCGCGAGCTGGTCGCTGGGGCAGCAGCATCTTTTTAGCATTTCCGCGAATACTTATTGCTGTAATTAGAATAATTAGAAATTATGCTGGTTATTTGGCGATATATAGTGCTTTTTATTCATCTTTAGTCTTAATCTGATCCTATGTATGGGGAGTGGCTACTCTTACCTTTATTCAGCATCCCACCACTGTTCAAGTGAATGCTAAAACGTGCGCCAAGGTCAAGCATGGCCTACACAAATTAGCGACGGACGCGTCGGTCGGTCTCCATTCAAATAATCAATGTTTTTGCACATTTCTTTCGCGAATTTCCACGTGCAGTTGGGGTTAGGAATTGGTGCAGAACGAACTTCAAAAACTTTATTGTTACTGCATGCAGTTGCTCTTTGGAAAGTGGTGATTTTTAAGGCTGGTACAATATGTCCACAGCAGTACACTGATTGTCTTGGTCGTACATCGCTGTTACAAATATATTCGGAATAATGAGAACAGTACTTAATATCCAAAAGTGTGAACAAATGTCGGTGATGTATACGCTCCCCTGCTGACTTATGCACCTGACTTCTGACTTCTGTACTTGATTTCATCATCAAATTACGCAACCACTAATCAAACATACACCAATCACTTTTCCATTTTGATCTTTCTCTGTCTCGCTGCCTTCGTTTTGTTTCGCACAGCCATGTATTCCGAAAATCGTTAGTTCACCTTGTTTCGTAGAACACGAGAACCAACATAATAGGGTGGTGTTTCTGTAAGCTGTCGTGCATGCACTCGTACACTTTTATTTATTGCATGACGCATCCTACCTTGACAACTGATAAACGAAAAGTTGTTTGCACTACTCTATTGAAATCGGAATAGTAACACTGGGTGCGCACATCACAGTGTTTGCCCAAATGCAGGGAGATGTAGGATACCTTGAATACAGTGTGCCGTAAAGCACTAGAAAATGTTTCCGTTCATGACTATCTTGTAGAAAAACAACCTTCATAAGGCAGCGGGACGTAACGGCGACACACAAACGCCATGGCCTGTACGTTCACCGTCGCCACACCGAGCTGGCGACGTGGTGGCATGGGGAGAGGGGGGGACTTTTTTTTTCTGCGCGCTCGCGCTTGACGCTGAACGTTTCTGAGTAAGCTGGCACGACAGAGACGGTGGCTCTCCCCTTTTTTTATCCTTCTTGCGCCTGTTCTTACCAGCCATCGGCGCTACTACCGCACCTCGCGGCTGTCATTGGTATTTTTTATTGCTGGGCTCCTTATAGGCTGGATTGTAGCCAGTACGCAGGAGTGCGGCGCCTATATGCCGATCGTTATCCGGCACACGACTGAGAGTCTAGGTGACATATATTACAGCTTCGATAAACAGTTTGGCCGTTAAAAGAAGAGCGACATAGTAAACACGAAAAGAAGTACACTGTAAGGGAATGGCTCCGAGGTGTGCGTAAATCAAGGCTGAGATCGACAAAGTATAAACATTTAGTAATACTGCATTTATGTGTATCATATGTAGCAATAAAGAAAGGATGATATTTAGTTGAGCACCCATATATTGAGTTTAAAAGACCAGGTATGCTCGTTAGGCATTTCGTGCTGCGGCCTAATATTGCTATTCTTGTAACAGAGCGGGACATTGTCGTTTGGAACCATTCAGCATCACAAGATGACGTGAGTGCATGCTGTTTTATATGGCTCAATATTGGCTGCGGAATTCGTAAACTGAAATATTTCAGCTGCAATAAGTACGCAAAAACACACCAAACTTAGAAAAAAAATTTCTTCAAAGTCAGCGTTAATTCCTTCTGTCTAATTGAAAACACAATGAAGCGCTGTAATTTATGTGAATTGTTCGTGCAAACAAATATATAGGCTATATTATTTACCTACAATGTCAGCGATATACTAGAGCAATTTCTGGTAAGAACTAAACCTATTTTATAGTACACTAAGTACTTAAGTAATTGCAATTCGCACCAAATACGAAAACGTTAGGACCATTTGAGAACGTATCGTTTTAAAGCCTACGTTTTACATGAAAGTCGAGAAAATACCAAAGTGCTATAGCCAAGGAGTAAGTTTCGTTGGAACACGTTACACTCTGTTTAGAATTCCTGCATTCCTTTTTTATCTATACTATATGTTTAGCTGAAGTTGAACTCAAAAGCTTTTGTGTCGTGAAACAACGTGGTAGAATAGCTTGCCTCTCACTTCTAGAAACAACAAAACGGACACGCGAGACACGTGAAAGGCAGGGCCCAGAACGCATGCCTGATGAATGACCTACTGCAAATGAGATAGAAAACGCACCGAAGCGATGGGAAGGGAGTTTTCTGCGCTGTAGTCTTGGCATGGAGCTCTAGAAACACTTCTCTAAATTGAATCACGACATCTGCAAGGTGCCTTTCGACTTAAACGTGGATAGGTTTGAACTCAATGGTGGCGCTATTTGTGAGAAATATTTGTGCAGACGGCGTAGTGGTGCCTTAATTAAAGCAGCCGGAGTTCAATGACAACACAGTGCAGTGCACGCTTATTAGGTGCTTTACGACTTGGCGCAGTTTTATCCTCAGTTTTGTGATTGAAATATGCATGTCTTTATAACTGATTCAGAGTTTTTTTGATCGTCTTTTATTTCGGTCATTCTTTTTTTTTTACCTGTGATGACGATGCTGGGCCTAAGGCAGTTTTTTTCCTAAATACAGACTGTTTTTGCACGAAATCATTGATCTGACCATTACTTGTACCACTTGAAAACCTTGCTAAATCACTGTTGTGTTTGCTTATCTGAACATTCAGAGGCTTAATAGCTTTTGATTTACAGACTCAGCAATATAGTATGATAGCAACTAAATTTTTACTATGCATGAAGGAATTTAAATTTATAGAATCTGAAAATTACGAAGTGTAACGTTTTAAAAAACCAAGTGCGCTGGAAGTATTGATTTCTTGCATTGCACTGTTGTAATTGGTTGAAAAGGTTTTACAGCATGGACTTAGTGCACAGTGCTTTTTTCCAACTGTTGCCCACGCAGCGTGACCCTACAGTTAAAGTAATTATGCGATTAGGAACCCACACCTAACTTTCTAACGTTACCTAAATGTGTAACGTTAGGGGGCGTGTCACCGATGCCGACATGAGCTTACCTCGCCTTTTCGCGCAGGTTCTTATCGGAACTCTGCTGATCCCGCTGCCTGGTTTCTTCAATGCGAACGGAGGCCTGCCATTGTCTTCATTTTCTACGATACGGTCAGATGCGTGCGATCCATTGGTGATGTCGTTTCCTCTGGTAAACGGCAAGCAAGTGCCAACGTTAGATTCTTTCAAGCCTCTGGCCTGGCAACCACCTTCGTCAACTGATACAGCAAGGGCGGAGGCCCTACTAAAGCATCACTTCGACAGACTGCGACTGGGGCGTGTCACCACTGCCGACATAAGCTTACCTCGCCTTTTCGCACAAGTTAGTTACCAAAACCCTTAATCTTGCTACCGATGTTCAAACCGATGTTTGATAGCGGTGTCGTGCCCCGACTGCCTACTTCAGTTTTTTTTAAAAGTGCATGTGTTTGGGCGCGCTTTGCTCTCGCGTCTTAGATGTATTGCTCTTACTGCTCTCCGGTGACGTGGAACTAAACCCTGGCCCTAGTCCGGCTACAAGAAGTAAAAGCAATAGTACTAGTCTTGAAGGGATTTATGAAATTGTGAGCAGGCTAGAGCAGGTCCAGACGCGTTTTTCCCCTGAACTAGAAGAAGTGAGGAAACAGCAGTCTGCTTTTGCTGCTTCTCTTCAGGAACTGTAGAGTACCGTTGCTGCTCTTCAGAGCAACTTTCTTACAGTGAAAGAAAGCTTAACTGAAAATCGACAGAAACTTGTTGAAGTCGGAACGTCTCAAAGACAGTGAGAACAGGTCTCGCAAAAACAACCTGATAGTGTTTGGGCTGCCTGACATTGCAAATGAAAGCTGGCACGAATCCGAGGAAAATTCAATAGCGTTTTTCAAGGAAGAGTTTGATCAGACTGTCACAACACAAGATATTGAACGTTGCTCACATATTAGGAAAGTACAGTGAGGGTAGGAACCGACCGATAATCACCTCATTATCTAGATTTAAAGTTAAGGAACAAATTTTGTATTCCTGATCAAGGCTGAAGAATAAAAACTATGTAATTCACGACGATTTCGCTCCTGCTACTAGACGGGCGCGCTTTAAGCTGACTCAATATGCTCAAGGTCTGAAACTCCCTTTCAAGCTACGGTTAATTAAACTTTATACGGGAAATAAAACTTTTGTCTATGAAACTGCAGAAGATAGGGTGACGGAACTCAAAAGATAGCTACATGGGAAGCAATTTGCTAATCAAAAAGCCGCAAGTGCGAACTCTAAACGTGTGCCTTCTCGCAACTTATCTCTAACTATACTGCTGGTAAACTGCGGCAGCCTTAAAAATTAAGTGGATGAATTCGCTACTTTGTTGTCTACTACGCAACCTTCCGTACTTATTGGAACTGAATCTTGGTTACATGAATCCATTGCTAACTTTGAAGTCTTTCCTCCTGACTACGATGTATACCGATCTGATAGGAACACACAAGGTGCCGCTGTTTTTACGCTTACCAATGAACTTTTTCAGAGAAGTCAACAGTTCACTACTTTTCATCATTCAGAATCTGTTTGGTGCAAGGTCCGACATAACAGCGGAACTTGCTTTGCAGTTGGTTCCTTCTACCGATCCCCTAGCTTGACTAACCCAGAATCATTCGATGAGTTATCTCAATCTTTAAATACAATAAACTGCGGCTTTATTCTTGGAGGAGACTTCATTATGCCTCTGGTTGCCTGGAATAATGGTAAACCTGTGTTCTCCGACTTGAGTTCACTGTTCTCTTCTTTCTCAGAGCTTTTCACGACAAATGATTTGACTCAATTCGTAACTGAGTGCCCAAGACAAGGTCACCCTTCCGCCAACATGCTCGATTTGATTTTCACTAACTCTTAGTCGTTGCTACATGATGTGGTTGTCATCCCAGGTAGTAGTGATCATGACTCTGTCGTCGCCATTTACACTAACACATCATTGAGATCATCCCAAAAACAACCTCGAAAAGTTTATTTTTATGGGCGGGGTGACTATGCATCATTGTCTCAAAACTGCTGTCTTTTCTACCCTGAATTCTGTGAAATGACCGAGTCAACAATATTGATGTATTGTGGTCTGTTTTTCGTGATACATTGATGAATTTTGTTGAATACATTCCTCCTAAACTCGTAACAAGTCAACGCCACAACGACAAAACATGGGTAAACAAGGAAATATGAACTTTATTTAGCAGGAAACGCCGCCTCCACGCTGCATAATTAAAAATCACAAACAGAGTGTGTCTGAAGAAATGCGTCACATAGGCTACAAAAGAAAACATTTAATTAAAGTATATTAAGAGAAATAGAATTCTTCGCTCGATGTATCTCCTAAAAATGATGCTGAAGAATTTCGGAAATTTATGAAAGTGAACAGTAAAGAGGTGAACGTGATACTAAATCTTTTGGTGAACGGAGAAGCAGTCTTTGACGATTACAAAGATGCTTGCTTTTAAAACACGTATTTTAATCCGTGTTTTCTAACACGTGCGCTAATCAACATCCAGTAATTCCAGATTTACTCTACGAGACTATGCCCATGGTCACTGTCACGTACAGTGTTGTTCTTAAGCTCCTTAGTAACCTGAAAAACAATTCAGATAAAGATCCTGATGGCATACCAACCAAGGTACTCAAAGCATGTCCTCAGGAAATTGTTCATTTCTTAGTCGTTTTCTTCAATGAATCACTACACAGTAGTTCTGTACCAATTCAATGAAAAACAGCAGGAGTTCTTCCCATTCATAAAAGTTGTCCCGAAAATTCTATTCAAAACTATTGACCGATATCGCTAACTTCTGTAGGTTGTAAAACTTTAGAACATATAATTTACAGCTCTGTGATGAAACTCCTCGAGAAAAAATGGTTTCTTTTCACCTGCTCAACATGGGTTCAGGTCTGGCTTGTCCTACAAAACGCAGTTGGTTGAACTTTGCCATGATCTTTTTTACTGCTATGATTCAGGATTTTAAGTTGAATGCATTTTTTTTTAGATTTTAGAAAGGCTTTCAACCCTGTTCCTCATGATACGCTATTGCATAAATTATCATCTATATGTATTCATTCGGCAATAGTTATATGGATCAAAAATTACCTTTCCGGAAGAACACAGCGTGTCATAATTAATGGCTGTACGTCAACTGGAATAACAGTTACTTCAGGTGTGTCGCAAGGGTCTGTTTTGGGACCTTTGTTATTTTTATTTATATCAATGATATTGTGCAGGGTCTTCATTGCAATGTCAGATTATATGCAGATGACTGGGTCATTCATAGGAACATAATAAACGAACACGATGTCATTAGCCTACAAACCGATTTAAACAAACTTCAAACTTGGTGTTTCACATGGTGTATGCCTTCGAATAGTACTAAATGTCCGTTTGTATGTTTTACCCGCAAACGTTTTCCTGTGAGATCGGATTATTATTTGGACGATAGATCACTTGAACGGGTACAGCTTTACAAATACCTTGGCGTTTATTTTTCAGAAAATCTGCCATGGACCAGGCATATTGAACATGTTACATTAAAATCTTTCCAAATGCTTAACCTCATTAGACGCAATTTTCACAAAGCCCCCAGGAGCGTTAAAGAATACCTTTATAATACGAACGTTCGTGCATTACCTGAGTACGCTTTCGCAGCATGGGACCCAGACACCATCTGTCTTGTATATAAACTTGAGCGTATCCAGAATCGCGCAGCCTGGTTTGTTTCTGGTAATTACATTTATAAAAGCAGCATCTCGTAATTAAAGAAAACCTTGGCTGGAAAATCCTAGCCCAATGCCGCTTAGCAATGAAATTGGAACTTTTTTTTTCCGTATTTATTCAGACCTCACACGTATTAACAAAAACTTGCACATTTTCCCCCCTCACTTGATCTCTATGCGTCGTGATCATGACTGTAAGTTACTTGAAACGCGATGCCGCACAAATGTGTTTCATTATTCATTCTTTTCTCACACCTCCACGCTTTAGAACAGACTTTATATAAGGGTATAGCAGATTGTAAAACACTTCCCTAGTTCCAGCTGTTTTTACATTCAAATTTTTCATATGTCGCCTCTTTGTTGCACACACCGCTTTCTTATTAGTTCATTCTTTTATCTTTGTCTTTGTGTAAACATATGTGCTTTTACGTGATTAGTCGTGTTACCTTCCTGCAATAATGCCCACGTGGCGCTGCGGGTAATTCTATAAATAATTCAATACAAATAATTACCGAAACAGTCTTTAGTATTTTCGGCACATACTCCGTTATCAGTGTGAATGCCACACTTATAGTACTTTCATAGTTAATCGTTGGCAGGGTCAATAGTACAGTGAATGTACCCCATACCTCCTCTGGCTTGATTATTGGTTGGTTTCCATTAATGGTGTATAAACAAAGAAACCAGCTCTCATTATTTCTGTACCTGGTACATTCATAGCGAGCATCTAGTTACGAACGTCTTAATGCCTCCAAGTTGTCTGAGAGGGCTTATTGGTCAGCTGTGTGGTCGTTGCAATTTCACGTGCTTCGTGATGACAACTGCCAAAAAAGCAAACACAAAGCAAGTGTTTCACACTCACCATCATGGTTAAGAGAAGTGCTAACACAGCCAGGCATGCATGCACGTATATAAATGTTAGATGATAAGGACGAGTGCGCGACCACTGCTGTAGCTTTATTGGTGAGAGAACCAGACGCGTAATCCGAAGGTTGCAGGTCTGGCCCCTGTAAGTGGCAAGCTGCCTTTTTGTCCTCGTTAATACCTTCGCAATCATATCACAATTACTGTCACCTATTTAAAACAGTTTAACTACCTGCCAGTACAAATATTTCGGCTTCATTGTTTCTTGCCTTTCAGTGATGTTTTCTCAGCAAAACTAAGAGAGTTATTTATAGTCTTCTCTTGACTCAGTAAGTTATGCCATAAAGGCATAAGCACTAAATACTTGCTCATTATGGGCAAGGCACCAGTGCTAGTTGCGCATTAATGGGTATAGATTTTCTTGATTTTTCAGTTTATACCAGGCAACCGTTAAAAAGTAAATTTATTTGCGTGAGATATTTTGGAGAATGACTGACCTTATATGTTGCCAGTTATATTCTTTAAGGAAGGGTTTTTGTGAAAATGCTTTCCGAGTTTATTATGTAGGTGCTTTTGCGATACAATAAAAGGGTATAGAAGCTAAATTGAATGAGGAAATGAATGTTACGCTTCCTAAATGCCATTCTTTATGGTTTCTTTGTACGAGATTTTCATTGAGATGTCGACTATATTTATTATATATATTTATAAAGTAATATTACCAACCCTATAAGCACTAGGGTATTTCGTGTTGCGCAGACGTTTGTCAATAATTTTAAATGTGATATAAACGATGATTGAAAACCAAATTTGAGAGAGGCAGCTGTCAAGTGGTTGGTAATGACGACACAAAATACGGTACAGGCGTCATGACTAGCCAGCGCGTTAACATAGCACTGGTGCTCATTTTCACAGAAAAAAAGCAAGTTGGCGATGTCATTGAACGTGGAATCACACTGTGTTAGCCCCTTTGAACTTATCAATGACGAGTGCAGTGGTGCCTGCTGCTACATAGTGAGCGCAGAAACATCACCTTTTGATTTCGACCCACCGGCGCGTGAAGTAGCTGACGTGCCCTGCATCGATCTCCTTGTTGCTCTATATTGCGCGTAAGACCTGATGTCAACGACGACTTACAGACTATGACGCTAACAAAACCAAAGCGTGCCCGCGTCGTTGTCGCCTCGTAGAAGGAAGTGCACGCTGCTGGCGCCTGTTGGGCGAGTTAAGGTTAAAAAGGATAGGTCTGTTACGCCACTTACGCAAGGTGGCTGGCATTTACATGTGTGTGTTGGTGTAGGGTCACTATTTATTTACACTCGCTTTCTAAAAAAAACTAATTAGGTTACGGTTGTATAGGTTGAAAAATATTATCACATTTTCGTATGAAACATATGCTGAAAATTTTAATACATCAATGAAATTCGAAACGTCGCTAGGGCTTCCCAAAGCCCCAAAGTTTTCCGAGAACTGCATCCAAGTGGTCATACCATCGCTAAATTGTCGTCGTTCGCTTGCTTAAGGTCATTGTGGATGCTAGACGAGTACAGTGCAGTATCACTTCACTTATTTTTCATTGATGTCTACATCAAATAAAATATGACTGTGTTATTGTCATCCTCGATCTAATGTCTCTGACACGACGTCGTATTTTTCGTGAAATGCACGATGCTCTTGTCTACACTGCACAGGCACTGCATACTTTTCATGACCTTGTCATCTTCACGGCGTTATTTCAGCAGCAGTGTGGTTTATGTGGTGATGTCGCTGTCGCCGCCGTGACGCGTTCGTTCCGATATTGTTGTCGTACGTGTAAAATGTATTTCTCCATTTCTTAACGCAAAATATTTGCGTGCGACTGAACAATAATTACCCTGCACACTATAGGTACAAAAAATCATTATAATTTAGTTAAAAGACTGTGACGCTATCATCTACAACCCTGTTCTTCATCGTTCTTTTGCGTTGTAAAGCATTTACGAAAACAAGTGGCCCTACTTTTTCACCTTATTCGAAATATTTATTTACAATATTTGTTTTCAGTCATATAAGTAGTACTTAGTGCCTAATACCTAACTAGCATTCTTTTAATTTTTCTTCGGATCAATTCTTGAGTCAGTGTGATGGTGCTGCCGGCGGGCTACTGTATACTTGACGGTATAGATCAATACAAAAAACTATAGTTATTCTGCTAAAATAACCTTCAATAAACTTACCCTGCATCACCAATAGACACTTGCAGTGTCGCTTATTTGCGTATCTGCACTGAAGCTAAGGGCGCGTTCACACTTGGCCTCGAAGAGAGGAAAACCGGTGAAGCTCTCCAGAGACTGGCTTGTTTCGCTGACAAAGCGGCCGGTAAACCGCACCGCGTGCCGGGCGCGCGAAAATCACTCCGAGACCGAATTTTCGGTTACGCGAAACCGGATGTGGTTTCCGCTTCAGGGCCTTGGCTGCGCTAGATCAAAACATGTGATCCAACCAGCCGGTCGGAGATTTAACATAGTGGTACAGGCGTCGCTGGTCGTTAATATCGGTTCAAATCGCAAACTACCTGTGCAGTGCGACCAGGCTTCACGGCCTCAGTGAGGACGCGTTCATTGAGAGCCTGATTTGTATTACAATCGCCGACAACTCCTGAAGTAGACGGTGCAGCGGCTGCGAGTAGGCATGCCCCAACATGTCTCGCTTTTTTTGCACAGCCGGTTGAAACGGCACCGCCGCTGCCGGTGCATTCGCTCGTGTCGTTGCTGCTGGCTATCACCCGAAACAATGTTTGAAAATATGTTTTCTTTCACTACTTTTTGTCAATAACTGGAAAACGAACTCTAGTTCTCAGAGAGCAAGCAAAATCGAATTACTGTCAAGGTGGCGACGGCAGCGGTGGCGGGAGGGGGCAGAACGAATGTGAACAACATCGACGCACGCGGTCGTGGTTTTCCGAGTGCTCTGGGGTGTTTCTTTTCTCTTCACTTTCCAAGCGTGAACGCAGCATAAGAGTCACGACACCATCGAGCGTGTATGGGTCATAACACCTGCTTCGGTCAATTCTCGAAAGGGATTACTAGGGCGGCACATCCCTAGCAGATTTGCGTGGACGTTCCATTTGGGCACTCGGCTTGCTCCTTCATCTCTTTTCAAGACAGAGAGGGGGTAGGGAGCTTAGAGGTGAAAGCGGAGGGAGCGCTAAGTCAGCATAGATGATTCGCTGCGCCGGATGAAATCGATGGCGGGCCTTTCGCAAGCGGGAATCACTCGCGCGAAGTGCGAGTTAGCCGCTGTCGCGTGGAGTCTTCGTCAAACTTACGACTGGCTTTGCGATGAGCGTGTTTGAAGTTGAGCAGACCGCGAACGCAATTTTCATGGCCATAGATGACGCCAGATTATTGCGACGTATGCGGGTACTGTGCAGCTACACCTTTCCAGAAGCCCTGCGCCTCTCTCCTTCTGACCTCGTTAGGTCACATCGTATAATAGGAACATTCCCAGCTTAGACACTTCGTTTTTATTGGTCTATTTGTTGTCACCCAGTTCTCCGGTAATTTGTTGACATGTCATCTATTCTAAGATTTCTGAGTTGAGATTGCCGTTAGCCTTAGTACTCAACTTATTTCTCTTTGCACGTTGAGAAACACAAATCTGAAGGAGATAGATGGATACAGTTGATCTTTAAAAGAAGGTAAGCAAGGAATATCCTTCATGGTTTTATGCTGGTTGCTTGAAAACTGAAAGAATAGTAGAAATCAGACAAGCTGCTAACTAATGGCGAATGACAATATATCGAAGGTTAATGTGGTGTTTCTGCTCAGAACCAAGTACAATTTGCGGAAAACAATAAAGCAAAGTGGCTACAAATCTTCCTATTGCTTTGGTTGACAACGAGGCTTTGTTTCCTGTAAAAAAACACACTTGATGTCAAACTTGTGTACGTCAGTCCGGATACGTTTTTGCGCACTGCCCAATAGCAGTCACTTGTTATGAGGCCCGCCGCGTTTTTCCACCGACTGACATGAAATAGGTGCTCGAAACCGCAGGCACATTTCAAACAAGATGGCTTGTGCAAATGGTGCCTTTGAAAGATTTTCATCACTGGAATATCTGCAGGAGTAAACTACAGCAGGCAAAGCTTTATTGTAATGCCATTTCAGGCAACGCAGTGCGTTGGTCGATGCCCCAAAATGACCTATGCGTCAAAATTAGACAGACACAGTAATTTTGCTCAAGAGTTCTTTATGAACCTAGCTGTATTCGTGAGCTCCATCAGCTTACGACTGTGTTTTGCCTACTGAAGACCCATTTACATCACCGCAATTTCATGTTTCACTCCATTCCATTTTTGTCGCGCGTGCAGTATTATCTTATTTAGAGAAAAGCATTTTTTCAGAGACAAGTATTTTCATGATATATAAAAGCTGTTTTAAGAAACTTGTAAAAAATTCTCAGAAAAACGAAAATGCAATATTTGTGCTGTCTTTGTGGCCACAGGAGTCCTAACATAACAAACACAATCATTTCAGGCGAAAATTATACAATATAAAATAATTAGGTATTTAGTTAGTCGAGTCATGTGGTTATGTTAAATTGCAAAATTGAAGTCGGTCATATGAAAACATTTTTGAAAGTTTGAGAAAGTGGCCTTTCCTATTGTTTGAAAAGTTGTGAAATTCAGGCAAATTTGGGGATGAAACCCCAGCTGAAACGCGAAAGAGTGCTATTGCCACAGTGTTCCCAGAGGCCCAGAACCAGTGAGTGACGTCATATGAACATTTAACCACCGCTGTTGTGTGCCATTGTGGGATGTTGCAACGCCTGCTAATATGGCACTTATGGTGCACGCACCTTTAGGAATATGAAATTACTACTCCTCTAATCGTTGCCTTGACAGGTGACGTAACTAAGATCATCTGTTTGCCGCGCTCATTAGTGCGTTGGTTTAGGTTTCGACACTAAACTTAGTAGAATTTGGCTCTCTCAGAATAATTAGTAGCTGCAAATTTTGCTATACCTCTTAGCATTATTAGATGCTTTGAGGTATAGCAAAAGTGGCACCTTCCGCTACAGAAATACAATTGTGAAGGCAGAGCGCATGCTGCAATATCCTGATTTATGACGGTTGTACGCAAAATGATCATGTGTAAGCCTACTGTCGGGCAGTCCCATGTTTCATCAATGAATCCCGTTCGGTGCTTTCTGCTGCAAAGATACACGTGCAAACTTCTGTATCTCATCTGCATGCCTATTCCAAAATGCGAAGCATTTCTTTGCGCACTGCAGTCACTCTGCGAATCTATCTATCTATCTATCTATCTATCTATCTATCTATCTATCTATCTATCTATCTATCTATCTATCTATCTATCTATCTATCCACCTACGTCGGAGTGCTGCCATGAGAAGCCCCTAAAAATATTGGGTAAATCAAAATTATAGTGAAAGGGAATGCACTGCTCCAGTGCCTAGCAGAATGCATTGATCCATTTGCGCCGATGAACATCCAGAATGCGTCAGGTATGTCAGTTTGTGGTTTTCTAGCATTGCTTTCATTTCATTTAAAGTCAATGGTTGCGGCGTGGAATGAGCAACATTTCTTTCAAGAGAATGGCGTTTGCATGGGTTCCTGTTTGACACCAGTCTTGAGTGACATTTTTCTCATGCAGTAGGATCACCACATTCAAAAAGATCTCGACTTGTCTCTTGTTGTGAAGCTCTGTAGGTTTGTTGATTGTTTGGATACTGTTTTTGAAGTTGTACCTTGGTCTTCTATATTTGTTCAAGAAGCACCTTTATCCTCTTGAACTTTCTCATGAACTACCGCCTGGATATTCTATTAGGTTCTTAGACCTAACACTCTGTCTTAGAAGCAATCATTTGTGCTGGCTGTTTTCACCGAGAAGTTGTAAACCCCTTTTACCTTTCCACACAACTCACTCAAAAATGATGAAAAGGGGTATGATTAATGTTTGCTTTGTAAACGCTTTTAAGAGGTGATGCCCGCACTCAATGCAATGCAGTTTCAAAGCACAGGTAGCACACCACTCAGGCACTGGTTACTCGAACGTCCTGATTTCTGCTGTTGCGGAAAAACTTTTGAAGCAAATTAGAAATCAAGGAGGGCGATCTCAGCCTCAAAACGCGTCAGTTCCCATGAACTGTGTTGCAGTTCCTTATCTTCATAGTGTGTTGCATCGGCTGAAAAAAAAATTGTAAATGCGCTGGTGCCACTGTTGTAATTTCCGCCACAGAAAAGCTTTCAAGGCTTTGTAAGCCGGTGAGTAATCCAGCTGCTATTAGAGGAAGCTGCACTGTGAAACACAGAACGCGCTTTGTCCTTTGCGTTATTGGTGTCGTATGTCTTATTCCGTTTTTGTATGGAATGGTGTACATAGGGCAAACCGGAAGGTGCCTCAATGACCGTTTAAGACAGGCTGTTTTGGTAGCTCAGTGGTTAGAGCATCGAACGCGTTAATGACCGCTTAAGAGAGCACAATAATACTGTGCACAATGTAGTTCAAGGACACCTCGGAATCCACTGCCGAGACTGTGGCTGCGTGCCAGTTTTTGAGCGTTTGGGGTATTAAGCAAGCACAACTCGTAGGCCACGCGTGAGATAATTGAAGCTTATCAAATAAATAAGCTTGACGGTGTATGTGTAAGTTGCCCATCAGTTGCTTTGTTGCAAAAAGAGATTGCGTATCTCGATCTTTTTTAAGCTACATGTGTATTTGTTTTCAGCTCATTCAACAAGAGACAAGAGTTTTGCTGACATTGTGTCGCAGCGGTTGTTACTGCACCCTTCTACGCATGCCCAATTTTCTCCCTTTCTCGCCTATATATGTACACCACTCCGATAATAAATCTTGGTTGAAAGTCAGCGCTCTTTTCTGTACTCGTTTTTTTCGCTTCCGTAGGTACGAAGTAACTACTTTTAAGTTGCGCTGTTCCTACTATCAATTATATCCTACCAACTTGTCCAAGTTTCCAAGCTCGATAGGAGGACTTGTCTTTGCCAAAGGCTCCTTGACATCCTTGGCGTGTTAGCTTTAAAGGGGTTAATGGTGACACCATCTCCCGGTTGGGGCATGTGCCCCTGTTGATAATCGCCGTCTGAGAACGGAGAAGCACGAATAAACTTTAATATTAGAAGCCAGCAGACTTGGGTGGCCGCACCTTGAACTCTCATGAGGAGACGTGAAGGGCTTGTCTCATAGCCGCCTCACGGCTGAGCTGCTACCTGAAAATAAAAAATATCTATGAAGCAGAACAGCGCAGCCTTCGCTTCATTTCTAGTTAGGTTGCAATCATACGGTGTCCTCTTCACGCAGGTGGGGATAAGAAGAAACAAAAAGAAGAAAAATCACAAAATTTCCACAGAATGAGGGATGATTATGAAGCATTAGTCCATTCGTCCGTGCGTCCCAACGAATAGACACAGGCAAGCACGCACGGATGGAAAGACGGAAGGATTGCGGTAAGATTAACGAATGGATGAATGAAAGCATGAATTCAAGCATTGACGGACCGTGGACGGACGGACGGAAGCATGGACGGATGGACGCATCGTAGACAGACAAACGGACAATCGCAGAACGTACTCAAAAACGGATGGACGGAAGCACGGAAGAACGCACAGACAGATAGACCGAAGGGTGGACAGAAGCACGAATGCACGAATGGATGGACGGAAGAATAGATGTATGCACAGACAGACGGATGGATGTTTCACCCCACACATTATCATTCACTCTGTGGAAATGCTGCGGAAACTACTAACGCCACCTAGTTGGGCTATCTCCAATATGGATGGATGGGTGAATTTATATGGCTGTACCCTTTAGATCGGGCGCTTGCTAGCACGACCAAGCCGTAATACTTATTGGACCAACAGCTAGATTATTTTTCTTTTAAATAGTGAGGTTGAGGACACGTACTTTGCAGTCATTGTTTGACTTGCACTCGTGCCTTGACTTTAGCCACCAAACAGATAACCTCCTTTAGTTAAATCTACCCGCTTAGAGTCTATTTTGCCCTCCCTGTCCCTAAACCCCAGTGCTTTGAAAAACCCTGCGCAATCATCCTGAAATATAGGGTGAAGCCTTTTGCACAACATTATCAAGTGTTCGCCAGTTTCCTCTTCCTCTCCACACGCACTGCATACCGTGTCTAGCCCTCCGTATTTGGTCCGACATGTCTTGGATCGCAATACTCCCATCCTGGCTTCAATCAGTAAAGAACTACCCCGAGTATTATCATAGATCCTTTCCTTGGCAATTTCCTGCTTTAGAGTTCTATAGATATCTAGTGCGGACTTCTTAATCATGCCAATTCTCCACATACCGGGTCATCTTCCTTCACCTTGATCTTAACCAGCAATTCTTTTTGGTTTGGCCGCCTGCTGTTTTTTAAGTATTTACCAGTCGATTTTCTGGTTCGCTTCCTTCATTTTGTATAGACATTCTTCATGTACAAGTAGCTGAATACCTTCCTAGCCCATCGCCCCGCCCCTATTTTTCCGTTCAGCTTGAAATCCTCTGATCGAAACACGGCCAGGTAGCAAGAAAGACAGGAGGGGAAACTCAGGGCCGGCGACAGCATGAGCGCGCACCGCGATAATGTTCCCCTGAGAGAGAAGGATAGATGAATGGATGGATGGATGAATGGACTGATGGACTGAAGGACGAACGGATGGACGGAAAGATGAATGAATGGATGAATGGATGGATGGATGGATGAATGAATGAATGAATGGATGGATGGATGGATGGATGGATGGATGGATGGATGGATGGATGGATGGATGGATGGATGGATGGATGGATGGACGGACGGACGGACGAACGGATGGATGGATGGATGGATGGACGGACGGATGGACGGACGGATGGACGGACGGATGGATGGATGAATGGATGCAGCGACAGACGGACGGACAGACGGACGGATGGATGAATGTGACTGTACCCTTTAGATTTGGCGGTGGCTAGCGTGACCAAGCCGTACTACTTATTGAACCCAAAAACTATATTTATTTTTCCCTTTAAATAGTGAGGTTGAGGATTTGCACTTTGCAGTGAAGGGTTTAATTTTCACTTGTCCCTTGACTTTAGCCGCCAATCAGATCACCTTCTTCTAGATAATTCTACCCGCTTAAAGTTTGTTTTGCCCTCCCTGTTCCTAAAACCCAGTGCTTTGCAAAACTCTGCGCAATCATCCTGAAATATAGGATGAAGCCTTTTACAGAACATTATCAATTGTTCGCTAGTTTCTTCTCCACACACACTGCATACCGTGTCTACTCCTTCGTATTTGGCCCGACATGTCTTGATTCGCAATGCTCCCGTCCTGGCTTCCAACAGTAAAGAACTACCCCGAGTACTATGATAGATCCTTTACTTGGCAATTTCCTGCTTAAGAGTTCGATAGATCTCTAGTGCGGACTTCTTATTCATGCCGATTCTCCACATATTGGTCTCAGCTTCCTTAACCTTCTTCTTAACCGATAATTCTTTTTGGTTTGGCCACCTGCTGTTTTCCAAGTATTTACCAGTCAATTTTCTGGTTCACTTCCGCCATTGTGTATCGACATTCTTCATGTACAAGTAGCCGAATACCTTCCTAGCCCAACACTCCTTCCCCATTTCTTTCAATCACTTTTCAAATTTTATCTTGCTGCTAGCTTCCCAGCCCTCAAACAATGTCCATCCCATATCACCTTGTCCTCCCTGATTTGTTGTATTCCCGTGAACTCCTAAGGCAAGCCTACCTATTCCACATTGCTTAATTTCTAATTTTGCTTGAACTTCTGATCTCATGCACAAGACCACATTGCCGAGCGTCAGACCAGGAACCATGACCCCTTACCATATTCCTCTCACAACATTATGCCTATTGTAATTCCACAGTGCCCTATTTTTCATCACCACTGCATTCCTGTTACCTTAATTCATCACGTATATTTCGTGTTCTCTTAGGTACTCGGCCCCATTGCTTATCCATACACCCAGATATTTGTATTTATCTGTTATCTCTACCGTGACCTCCTGTATTCTAAGCTCACTACCTTCATTATCATTAAAAATTATGACTACTGACTTTTCCTTACTGAATCTGAAATCTAACCAATCTTCCTCATTACCGCAGATGTCCATCAATCTTTGGAAACCTTCCTTGTTGTCGGCCATCAGTACTATATCATCTGCGTACATCAACGCTGGTAGTGCCTGATTAATGAGTTTTTCTTGTTTGACGACGGAGAGGTTGAAGCCCAGTCCAATTCCCTCTAATTTGGCCTCTAACCCTTGTAGGTACATCATGAATAAAAAGGGTGACAGGGGACAACTCTGCTAAGCCCCCGTTTTACCTCTGCAGGCTTGGGTACCTGTTTTTCCCACTACCTTGTTACTTTTATAGCTACCCTTTAAAAGATCAGTGACTACATCTTCCGAGCCTAGTGTGTCCAGTATTCCCTACAAGTCCTCTTGAACCATGCTATCGTACGCCCCCTTCATATTCTAAAATGCTAGTCACAAAGCCTGTGTTTCTTTTCTGCTATTTCGATGCACTGCGTCAGTGAGAACAGATTGTCTTCCAACGTCCTGTGTTACCGAAACCCATTCTGCATTTCTCCCAGCACCCTCTAATCCTCTATCCATACTTGCAGTCTTTCATTTAAAATCTGCATCGCAAGCGTGTAGACCACTGATGGGACCGTTATAGGATGGTAGTTGTTTATGTCAGCTTTGTCCCCGTTCCTTTATAGATCATGTTCCTCCTGCTAAGTTTTCATTCATCGGCGACTTCACCATCGATAATTATTTTGCCTACAGCCTCTCTCTAAGCCTGCTTAGACTTCGTACCTAATGTCTTTATCAACATAATTGGGATGCCATCTGGGCTTGCCGATGTGCTACTAGGAACACACTTCTCAGCCTTTTCCCACTCTCGTTGTGAAAATGGAGCCATTGCGCCAATTGATTCATCCTTGTCTATTATGGTTCATAAGCACTTCTTTGTGGAAATTTTTCTGTTACCCTTATTCTCATATATTCAATAGCTTCATCCCCTTCTAGCCTAGCACATTGAGCTGTGGTTATAAACCTCTGCTCTAGGCTCGTCTCATTTCTTAGGGAGCTTAGATGGTTCCTAAATTTCGCAGCTGCCTTTCTATCTTTCTTATTTACTTTTGCCAGCCCCTGAGCTCCTTTTCTTCTAATCTTTTCATTAATAAGAAGGGGTGCATTGCTTCTGCAGCTTAGAAAGATTTCCCATTATCTTTCAACATCATCTGTCGGTTCACCCCGCTACTTAGCATGTCTGGGTGCCCTAGAGGCTTCCTGACATTTTGCTATGGCTCTCCTAACTTCCTCGTCCCACGAACTTTTGAATTTGTGTCTTCTTTTCCGGAGTGACTTGTCACGTGCCTTAGCGAGCTCTAGCTCAAACAGTGTACTTAGATTCGTGTACATCCGGACTGTCTTATTATCCTCAGTAATTACTTCCTCATTTTGTTTAGTAGCTATTTCTATTTGCCTTTCTGACTAAAAATATTTCTGTAGTTGCTCATCTTCTCTCTTTCCCACTTTCACTGCTCTTCCAAAACTTAGCTTGATACGTTTGTGATCATTTCCCAGACGTCTGGAGCCACCTTCATCTATGTGCATTAGCCTGAGCTTATCATACATCCTATGTGACATCAGTGTGTAATCTATTATCGACTGCAGCCTTCGTATCTCCCATGTTATTTGCCCTTCACACTTCTCGGTACTGTTACAAATGATCAAGTCAGGCCTTTCACAAATATCCATGATCATGTTGCCTGTTGTGTCGGTATACCCATCTATATCTTGTATGTGCGCATTCATATCTCCTAGTATAATTATGTCGCATTCTCCTCCTAACTCCTCAATGTCCTATGATATACACTCTACCATTGCCTAGTTTTCCTCTCTTACCTTTGCTCCCGTCCACAAGTAAACCAAACCAATTAGTGGCATTTGCCCTACCACTTTCCCTTTTAGCCATAAATGTTCCTTGCACTCCTGCTCGGCCCTTTCTCAGTCTGTACTTTTATGAATTAACGCCCCAATACCACCCCTTTTTCTGCTGCCTTCTGTTCTATTACAATATTCTCACGCGTAGTCCGGATCGTTAAAAGGTTGTTCCATGCCCCTAAGATGTGTTTAAACAAAACCGTTTACCATCGGCCTCTCCTCCCTTAGCTGTTCTTCTATCTCTTCCTACTTCAGCCCGTTCCTGCCACCATGCATATAATATACGCAATGTCTGAATGGGCTCGGCGCTCGTGGCTACGTCTATTTCTGCCCAGGACTCTACCTATCTTAGATACTGGTGTGACCTTGGAATCGTATCTGTCCATACCACCTGTCAAAGAGTCTCCCTGGTTTTTTCCTCGTTACTAGCTATCCTGCACCCTGAAGGGCCCACGTGCCCCCCCAAAAAGCTACTTCGGGTCTTGCAAGTCGTCAACCCACCTCATGTCCAAGCCGCCCGTCAAAGTGAATTCTGTCTCGTTGAGAACCACCCCACCTATGCACCTCTCTGTTTATTTCCACCACCTCAAAGGCTTTCTCTCAACTCATCCGCCAACTCTCTTCGTTTGCGTTGACAACCGCTCTTTGCAGGTTGCCGTCAAGCACCGGTACCTCCAGTATCGTGCATATCACTACCCATACCTGAGGAGAAGTGGCGCGCATTTCATTGACCCCTTTCTCCAGTGTAATCGCTAGTCCGGCCATATCTTCATTTAAGACATCTATTAAACCGCCTGAAATTATCACGAGGTTTCGTCTATAACTTGTAGTTTTGAGTTTTGCGCTCGCTTGTCTCATGACTGCTTCCAGCTTGGGTCCTGGGAACGTCGCTACTGCAACCCTCTTGTCACCTTTTACCCTCTCTTTGATTGCTTGTAAGCAACAATTTAAATTCGAATCTCCGGCGATTACCACATGGCGTGACTTTTAAGCTAGAGCGTCCTGCCCCTGGGGGTTGCTTGCACCTGTGATGCCAGCTGCTTTGTCTCCTCCCGGCCCCACTACTACTTCGCTGAAGCTAGGCCTTGCGACATTTTAACTGGCTGAACCAAGTTTTTCAAACTTGCCCTTTTTTCTCCGCGATTCCGGTCGCCGGTGCCCTACTGTTTTCTCCGTCGGCCACTCCTTTGTTCACCTTGTCTAGTGCTTCCTCGGTGGACTTCTGCCTTTCTCCCATTGCCCTCGTTTTTTCTTGCTCTGTCATCAACGCAGTCTCCAGCTCAGTGATTCTCATCAACAGTTCACTCTGGGCAACCATCGTTTTCTCTATTTTTTCCTCGACCTCACATTGCTGACACTTCGCGTCAGACTCCTCTTCATTTGCTTCTGCACTTGGGATCATTTTCAAATTCACCCTGCATTTTGAACACTTTACGGTCTTTTTAATCGTGTCTTTATGACACCAATTGTCTTTATGACTTGTCTCACACAATAAATACAAAACACAAACCCTGCACTACGAAAAAGAGAAAGTCTAAGCTCTATTTAAAAAATTTGCGTGTTCAATGCACGGGACCTCCCCCACGGGGCGGCAAGGGGAAAAACACAAAGAAACAAAAACACTCAGGACGCACAAACTAGAAAATACCTGGTGACTGACCCCCGGAAAAGCCGTACAATGTAACAATCCTACAAACATTTCAACTGCTGCATTATTGATTTTAAAGACAAGCTCAAAACATAAAAAAACCGCTTACTCTACTCTCTAAACTATACTCAGTTTGAACAGTTTGGTCCAGCCCCACCAGAGTGGCGGGCTGTAAGAAAGCCACACGCTGGCGCAGCGAAACGAAGTCTCACATACAAGTGCCCTAAAATTGACAGGGTTGGCTAGAATTGGCGTTTCTTTGGTGCGTTTTGGGCCACATCAATACATAATAAATTTATTCTTCTTTGCGTTTATTTTGTACACATTTCTCAATTTTTGTCATTTACCACCATTAATTTACAAAAAACATGGCATCTCCCATGCAGAAGTGACCGCCCGCTTCTATGCGGACTTGCTACACGTAACTGCGCTGCCAGAAGTAAACAAAGGGTGAAATCAGCCATGAATTCGTTATATTTCACTCTAGAACTAAAGCATTAGGTACGTTTTCCCGATATTGGTTAGACATTGTACTTGCCTAGCAGCACCTGTGAAGCCTAACGCACCGAGACAGTGTTTGGACTGCGTCGCCAGTCCATGAACGCTGCATCTCCAAATAATTCACATGCAACCTCGCACAACATTTGTGCGCATCGAATTCTCCTTTGGTGGAAATAAAAAAGAGAGAAAAAGAGTGTTGCAGCGGCAGACGCGAAGGAGTGCGTCAACGGAGAAGCAGTAATACAGGAGCCACGAATGGTGTGTGAGAGAAACAGCCACAAATAAGTTATTTGCTGGCACGAGATTTTACGGATTCCCAGCAGAGGAAAAATTCACGCTTCTTCAATTTGTCGGTGGAGTTACTTGTTTAGTAGCTTTACTGAATTTTTAAGGTTAACAAACTAGCCATAATAATTATGACTCGGGGAGCAGACGACAAGGCGCGAAAGAAAACATGTGGAGGGGCTAAGCTCCCTTCCTATTGGCCGCGGGGGGGGGGGATGTGGCTTCCGCAATGCTGAAGGGAACTTCTGAAGAAGTTATAAAGGGGCCTACATAATACTACTACTGATAATATTATTTCTGCTATATACATATACTACTAAAACTACTACTACTGATAATAATATTTCGGCTATATATATATATATATTTATATATATATATATATATATCTTTACTGATATACTACTACTACTACTACTACTACTACTACTACAACTACTACAGAACAGAAAATTACCCATGACCTAAGGAGCATTGCCGCTAAAAAGAAAAAAAAGGGGGGGACGCAAACTAGGAGAGGAGTGCAACAAAGCGGAGGATGCTACAGACGCAAATGAAGGAAAAAGCGAAAAATAGTTCGAAACCAGCAGATGGGCGCTGTGTACACCCACCACAAAAACCTGCCGGTAATAGCGGCGTACCCCTATTCCCAAACGCCCATAATTGGGAAGGACGCGCAAGCAGTTTCAAATAAGGGCAGAACCAGGCGGTGCACTTCAAGTGTCAAGAGAGCCCATGTTCAATGGGAGAGGTATTTGGCAAAAAAAAAGCGTCACAGGGCTGCCACAAACGCGAAGCAATGCACGCGATACCAGCAAATTGCAAGGTCAGGCGTAGAGTGTCAAGCCGATCAAAACGTGCTCCGCGTTTTTCGCGCACAACTGACGCATGCAGCATACTCACAGGTATAGATGAACGCGAATAAGCGTCAAAGTTGTTACTTCACTGTGTCTGAAAAGCGAGCCCTTTTTGCAAATGGAGGCAGTGCAATAATTGGAATGACCTGTGTGCGCCCAGTAACTACAACAGAATCATTCCGACGAAACCCAAAGGCTAGCCGAGACGTACGATTCGTACGTACACCCTCTTATTCGCTACGCGAGTCAAAGCACGCGTGAGAGATGAGAGCCGCCACGCGCAACGCGCTCACTGCGCCATTTATCTTGCTGATAATGCTGAAAACAGGATAGTGCCCCCCCCCCCCCCTAGATGCCCGCTAACACGGGTAAGTAGTAGATATGAATGGCCTGTCGTTTCAACGTTGAAGAAGGTAGCTCTCGGTCGCGCAGTGGGTAACGCCTCGCATTCTGGACGCGGACGTTCCGCATACGATTTCACGCTCCGCAGTTCTTTATTCAGGGATTTTTTTTCTTATTTGCGTTTTCATATATATGGTACGTATACACATATGGTGCATGACATCGACGCCGACGCCGATATCGGCGATGAAATCCAGCCGAGAGTGTCCATATAGGAATGGTTGAAGTGTCCCCGTACGTAGCCCGCTCAGTGGAATCGCCTCAAGAATTTGGCGGCATGTTGGCTAAGAAAAGAAAAAAATTCATATTACAAACGAAATAAGCAAAATGTAGAAAAAAGAAAAGGAAGGAAAGGAAAAAGAAAGGAAAGGTAGGCGAGAGAAAGTGGGAAGTGGATGTAAATGGACAAAAATAGCCTCAGAAAACTTTATCGATAGGCAGTGACTTTGACGATGCGCGATAGAAGTTGTTTAAGAATTGGGGCAAGAAGAAAGGAAGCAGTGGTTTGATTTTTCTGGAAAATCAAAATAACGTATTATTATACAGACTAAATGGTATCTTGTATTTATAAAAAATTGAAACAGAAAAATAATGATGATATGCAGGCAATGAACAATTCTATGTTTTAATAGTGTTGTGTGTTTCGAGATTGCACGTACCTTATGTCTATAACTATTGCCACAATTATGCGATGGCTTTCCGTAAGCCTAAATTTTCATGTGCTACATGGAGAATAAGAGAAAAAGAATGGCAGGGAGGTTAACCAGCCTATAGGCAGCCAGTTTGCCATCCTGCGCACGGAAGTGAGACAGGGGATATGAAAGATAGAGAACAGAGAGGGAAGTGGAATAAACACAGCACATTTGGGACCACCCGTGCGCACATGTGATACATGATTCCTGATGGGTCTAGGAAGATAAATTTGTATATGAAATATGACTCCATCTATTTTCATTCTCGTGATGACCGGAAGTTTGTTTGTAAAACGGAAACCTGGGCTGGGTCGCAATTGTGGTCTTCTTTATTGTAGTGACTGACCGCTACTTCTAGTAAATTGCGTTTTGTGCCTGTAGTGTGCCTGTTCAGTTTCGCCTGGCCGGTTTCGCCCGTGTATTGTCTACTACAGGTGGCACACTCAAGACATTATAGTTGATTGTTTGAAGTGCAGGTGAAGCTCGGTGTGAACTTGTGAGTGTAATCAGATGCTTTGCTTTTTACGCTGATAGCCTGCTCTATATGTTTACAGCTTGAGCCTCTGGAGCAGCCAGAGAGACCCGACATTGTCCCATTCTTCACTTGGAATTTCGCGCGAACAAGCATGTCTTTGAAGTTGGAATCGCGCGTCTAGGTGACCCTAGGCGGTCTGGCAAAGATTTTCTTAAAGTTCTGGCTGATTGTTAAAATTGTATAGTATTTTGTCAGGATGTTGTTCATGTTTAAAAGTGCCCTTGAAAGTAGCCAGAAGGGGCGTTGACGTTGTAGTTTGAAATCGTGGTTTGACTGCTTCATTGCGGTCTTGTTCCTATGCATCGGTGTAGGCTTTGTCAAGCGATGTGTTAGGGTTTTTTGTCTGATAGCGTAACTTTTAGAGCTGTAGGTTTGTTTACGTAATGATCATTTTTTATGCATGTACGATATAATCTTGTTGCCTGTCTCTTGAAAACGCCCTGTTTACAGTGTTTCGCGTGATGACTTGTATAATTTAGGTATTGTTGCTTGTCAGATAGTTTTTTATACAAAGTTGTTGTAGTATGCATTTTTCAGGATGTAAGACCCTGTGTGAAAAGTTGATGGGCTGAGCCGAGGCGTCGGAGTTAAACTTTGTTGTATGAAATGATTTTAGGAATGAAGGGAACTTGGGTACAGTGGCCCGCCTGCGTCTTCATATTGTTACGGTGCATCATCGACAGGAGAAAGCGGGGCACTTTGCGAAGATGAAGAAGACGCCTGTGCGTTAGGCGCTTGCGCGAGAGGCAACTCAGACATCTTATTCGGCTGCCGATTCTCGGTGGACGCTATCCTATAAGCCTAGACCTCGCCCCGTCACAATGGTTGGAAGTGCTGGGTAACCGCCTCACGACGGAACTTCGCAGCGGCCGACGTTTGAAGGGTCATTTCACAACGACGACGGAGAGTACGGCGCCTGCATTTGCTCCTGGTGTTCCTGCGCCCGGAGATGATGCGGTAACTACATATCCTTCTGCGACGACAACCTTCGGGCTCGAACGCCCGCGGGATCCTGGCACGTTCAGCGGTTCCGGCGATCCAGATGAAGTTGACGTTGAAGATTGGCTGGCAGAGTACGAACGTGTGAGTACTCGATACCGATGGGGCCCGACTTTTATGCTGGCAAACCTGTTATTCTATTTTAGGGGAACCGCCAAATCGTGGTATGAGAACCATGAAACAGAACTTGGGAGTTGGGAAGTGTGCAGGGAGAAATTGGTGGATCTGTTCGGAAAGCCGATTGGAAGAAAAATGGCCGCGAACAAAATGCTCGCGACGGGGGCGCAGACCTCGACCGAGTCTTACGTCTCCTACATAGAAGATGTGTTATCGTTGTGTCACAAAGCCAATGCCGAGATGCCGGACGCTGACAAGGTCGGACATGTTCTTAAAGGAATTGCGGATGACGCATTCAACCTCCTCATCTGCAAAAGTTTTTCTACAGTGAACGCCATTATAAAAGAATGTCGGCGCTTTGAGTAAGCGAAGAGCCGGCGGATTAACAGCGTGTTTACCCGCCTTCCGAATACAGCTGCAACATCATCTTGCGAAGACCGTGCAAGAACACAGCCACCACCTCTAGATTCATCGGATCAGGTGACCCCAATTGTACGGCGCGAACTTGAAGTCATTGCCTCTGCTCCGGCTCACACCGCTGCAAGCGACACCACCCCACTCACTGCTAACATGGTTCAAGCCATCGTCCGCCAAGAACTCGCAAGCATAGGTATTCGCTCGGTGGGTGCTTTGGCCAGCGCGCAGCTAGCTTCATGGCGTCCACCCTCGTCCCATCACAAGCAGCAGTTCATGGCCCGATCTCGTTACCCTGCTGCGTGGAGAACCGTCGACAATCGACCAATTTGTTTTCATTGCCACCGTATCGGTCATGTCGTTCGTTACTGCAATTACCGCTGGTCCTCGCCAACTCGGACTTCATCTCAACCTCACTGCCAACAAGGCAGCACCCGCTTCGCATCTGCCGCGCAGCCTTCTCCGCCAAACAACTACAGATGGTTCAACAGCCGAACTCCGTCACCGCATAGTCGTCAGTCACGTTTGCCTCCAGGACGTCGCCAGTCGTCTCGCTCACCGCAGACTCGCTGGTCGTCGTCCCCATTCAACCCCGCTCCTGCCTACTCGCAAAACTAAATGGTGCAGCGCCCGGAGGTGACGCTGCATTTGCGACTCCCTCCACAAATCCTCTTTTGACGCTTCCGACGAGACAAAGTTTGTTAGACGTTGACGTTGGCGGTGTGGCTATTTCTGTCCTTATAGATACTGGAGCGCACATTTCTGTAATGAGCGCGAACCTTCGCCGACGCTTACGCTTCCCACAAACTTCCTGTCGCTGATGGGAGGACCCCTGATGTTCAAGGGATGTGCATGGCCCATGTGTCCATTGCCGATCATCCTACATTAGTTCAGTTTGCCATCATTTATATGTGTCCTCATGACCTAATACTTGGTTTGGACTTCCTGTCACGTCATTCTGCACTCTCTGATTGTGCCACTGGTGCTCTTCAGCTTGAACTGCCGCAGTTTGGCGATTTCCCAGCAGACTATTCTCCCCGTTTATGCTCTCGTCACCACGTCCGCTTGCCTCCGCAAGCTGCTACATATGTCACTTTCTCGTGCTCACGTCATGTGCCCGATGGTGACTACTTCGTCACTCCTATAGTCTACGTACTGATGGTCCAAGACGTCGCCCTTGCTCACACTGTTGTAGCCGTCGCTAATAATACAGTGGTGCTATCACTACTCAACGTGAGTCTTTTGACTCAAGTTATTCCGCAAGACATGTCTTTGGCCACCCTATCTCCACTTGACAGCTGCAACGTTACTAATTTGGACACCGATACTACATCCCCCTGTCTTGGCAGCAATTACACTCTCCCTACAGATGCCATTAGCAAGATGATTGCTCCCGACCTCACTGCAGTGCAAGCTGCCCGCCTTCGTAGTAAGCTAACATCATATAGAGACGTTTTCGACTTTGACCACCGCCATCTCAGCCACACAACTGCAGTGACTCACCGGATCAACACTGGTGATGCCAGTCCTATACGGCGGCGTCCATATCGCGTATCTCACAAGGAACGCCAAGTAATTCAGAATGAAGTGGACAAAATGATTACTAAAAACGTAATAGAACCCTCATCCAGCCCCTGGGCCTCCCCAGTCGTGCTCGTTGAGAAGAAGGATGGCAGCTGGCGCTTTTGCGTGGACTATCGTCATTTAAACAAAGTGACCCACAAAGAAGTCTCCTCTTTGCCTCGGATTGATGATGCCCTCGATTGCCTCCATGGTGCCCAATACTTTCCGTCTATCGACCTTCGGTCCGGCTATTCGCAAATTTCCGTCGACCCTAAGCATCGTGAAAAAACCGCTTTCACTACGCCCGACGGCCTCTACCAGTTCAAAGTCATGCCGTTTGAACTGTGTAATGCGCCGGCAACTTTCGAGCGCATGATGGACTTCCTTCTCCGAGGATATAAGTGGTTCATATGCTTATGTTACTTGGACGATGTCATCGTCTTTTCACCTACCTTTGGCAGCCATATAACACGTCTGTCAGCCGTTCTGAATGTTTTTCGAAGAGCTGCTCTCCAGCTCAATTCTACAAAATGCCATTTCGGTCCTCGCCAAATCAATATACTCGGCCACCTTGTTAGTGCCGATGGTGTTCAACCAGATCTCGAAAAGGTGCGAGCAGTACAACAAATTACTGAACCATGCTCAACCAAGGACGTCCGAAGTTTTGTAGGGCTAAGTTCCTATTTTCGTCGATTTGTCCGCAACTTCACCGACATCGCTCGACCGCTTACTGATCTCTTAAAGAAGGACGTTCCCTTCGCATGGGGCATAGAACAAGCGGACGCTTTTTCGGCTCTTATCCATCTGCTGACTAAGCCACCAATACTGGCCATTTCGACCCTGCATCACCTACAGAGCTTCGGACCGATGCCAGTCGTCATGGAATTGGAGCGGTCCTTGGCCAACGACAGCATGGGAAGGACCGCGTGATTGCTTGCGCCAGTCGTCTTCTTTCACCTGCTGAACGGAAGTTCTCCATCACTGAGCGTGAATGCCTAGCTTTAGTGTGGGCCGTGGCGAAATGAAGGCCTTACCTGTATGGCCGAACTTTTTCCGTTGTTATGGACCATCACGCTCTTTGCTGGCTGTCATCGCTAAACGACCCATCTGGAAATCTTGGTCACTGGGCGCTCTGTCAGCAAGATTACTCGTTCGTGGTCCACTACAAGTTGGGACGCCTGCACACAGGCGCAGACTGTTTGTCACGTTATCCGTTTGAAACGCCCGACTTGACAGACCTTGATTTAGACCCCTGCGTTCTCTCCATCCACGATTTAGGTGATATCTCCACCGAACAACGACGTGACCCGTCGTTACTCTTCATCATCGAGCGTCTGACCTCTGCTCCAACAGACCCTTCCGTTCGTCTGTTCGAACTGCAGGACAACATTCAGTACAATCGCAGCTTCAACGTTGATGGCCCGGAATTACTACTCGTGCTTCCCCATCACCTGCGTACCAGCGTTCTCGAACAACTACATGACGTACCTACAGCCGGTCACCTAGGCGTCTCTCGTACCTACGATCGTGTGCGACGTCGCTTTTTCTGGCCCGGACTGTATCGTTGAGTGGTTCGCTACGTGACTGCTTGCGACCACTGCCAACACCGCAAGCGCCCCTCTGTGCTACCGTCTGGCCTCCTACAGCCAATTGACATACCGACGGAACCATTCTTCCGTGTTGGCCTTGACCTTTTGGGCCCGTTTCCTACGTCCACCTCCAGAAATAAATGGGTTGCAGTCGCCACAGACTACACCCCACGATTTGCAATCACTAAAGCACGGACGACAAGCTGTTCCACTGACGTCGCTGACTTTCTCTTGTATGAAGTCATTCTTCATTACGGCGCTCCGCGGCAGCTGCTTACTGATCGAGGAAGGTACTATCTTTCACGTGTTGTGGATTACATTCTCCGCGCCTGCTCCACTGAGCACAAGCTTACCACCGCTTATCATCCACAGACAAATGGAATGACTGAGTGTCTGAACCAAACGCTGACGCAGATGCTGTCAATGTATGCTTCGCCAGATCACTGTGAATGGGACAAAGCACTCCCCTTTGTCACGTTCGCGTACAATTCTTCACGGCACGACACAACTAGTTATTCGCCGTTTTATTTGCTATTTGGCCGATATCCAGCATTACCATTTGACACGCTCCTTCCTTCGGGTGCCCCCTTGTCTACTGAGTACACCAGCGATGTCGTTTCTCGAGCCCATGCAGCCCGTCAGCTTGCTCGTGATCGGCTGCACTTGTCGCAAGCGCACCAAAAAGACCGCTATGACAGTCGCCACCAAAGCATGCACTACTCGCCGGGGTTTCTGGTACTTCTCTGGACACCAAACCGCCAAGTCGGCTTATCAGAGAAGCTACTGTCACACTACCATGGTCCCTACAAAGTGTTACGACAACTTAGTGACGTGAGCTACGAGATCGCACCCCTAAACAATGCCTCTTCGACCCCCTCGCTCCAGACAGACGTTGTACACGTTTACAGACTCAAACCGTATCGCCCTCCTCGTTCATTGCCACCGTACTAAGTGCCGTGGCGGCGCTTCCGCCACAGGGGAGTGATGTTACGGTGCATCATCGACAGGAGCAAGCGTGGCACTTTGCGAAGGTGAAAAAGACGCCTGTGCCTTAGGCGCTTGCGCCAGAGGCAACTCAGACATCTTGTTCGGCTACCGATTCTCGGTTGACGCTATCCTATAAGCCTAGACCTCGCCCCGTCACAATATGTTAAATATGTCATCTATGTACCAAATGTATGTGTGAAGTTTCTTCTCACAACAAGACAGGGATTGGGTTTCCGGGGTTGCCATGAATACACTTGTGTAAGCCAGAGCATACGGGTTACCGGTGCTTGTTCCCTGTATTTGAAGGTAGTAGTTTTTCTTATATTCAAACCAGTGATGTGACAGTATTAGTTACAGTGCTGTTAACTATACTTTAGTACAATGTGTTGCACTCAAGGTCACCTCAACTAAAGTCAGCTAAACCAACAACCTTCACATACGCACTTTCAAAAACTTTCACATCGCGAACATTCGCGAGCTTGCTTGTGTTCTCTAACAAATCAAAAACAACTCTCCAAAAGTTTAAGTGCGATAGCATTAGGCAGCTCGTGTCTCAGAAAATCCGCCGTCAGCGTCGGTCCCGTTGGTTGTGAGCGAAAAATCGTCCACGAGCAAAAAAACTCCTTACTGGAAATGCCGTGGGAGGCTGCTAGTTGTCCATGCGTGCTCGCGCGATCACATTGAAAGGGCCGCGCATTAAAAAAAAAGAAGTGCTCAAGGTCATGAGGCGCAGATGACGTGGTTTCTTTGCTCCTGACACTCCTCCCTGCTTAGCTTCCAGTGCGTTCGTCGGTACGAGAGAAGAGAGAATGCAATTGTAGCATATGCGACAAACTTATGTAGCTGCACTCGCACTGAGCGGATTTTTAAAATGTTTGTGGCGTTGAATTTTTGAGGTAATAAGCTCTTCTAGAGAATTGATTTCATGGTTACTTGAAAAATGGTTTAAGGGCCCTTCAACGCAGTTTCCTTGACAGGTGTCACGACAAAAACGAGCCCATTCGGCGATTAGTAGGCGCAATAGGGGGGCCTCGAACTACGTCGAAAAAGACCGGAATAGTTTAGCCGCAGCTTTTAAAAACACACAGGAACTTTCAAACAACTCTAAGAATAGACAACTATGTTCATTTAGTGGAAAATATATCATCCCTTTCTAGAGGCGATGATAAAGCAAAGAGCAAGTGCTAGATATTGTGCTGTTATCTGTGAGAGATTGTGAAACTCGTTAAGGCCTCCGAGATGGCAAGCATGTGACATGTATCTTGGAGGCTATGTGACTCTTGCTTTAGATCAAAAACCTGTATGTACCATTCCTGCGCACACGCTGGTACAATATACTGTGTGCTTGTGTGTGTGCGTGTGTGTGTGCGTGTGTTTGTGTGTAACAAAACATATTAATAAGTAGGCACATTCTGGTTGAAGGGCGCACTAAGAGCCAGATTTCGCTATCGCGTTCAACTCTTAAAGGCGAAGCTTAAGGGTCGCCAAATTTTTATTTCATTCTACAACGTAAGTAGTATTCTCACAGAAGAGTAACTGAATAACGGGGACGTAGATGTAGTGCCATCCCCAGAGTGTAAAAAAAAAGATTATGCGCGTGACAACAGTATGCAAGGCTGGTCGCTAGAAAATTTAAACCTTCAACAGGAGGACGCATCTTTTTAGCAATCCCATTACTTCGGGAGCGAAACACTGTGTGCGCATTCTGTGTGCCTTGTTGAAAAAAAGTCTTGCAGGTTTCTTTTTTTTTGTTTTTATAGCACGGTCTCGATGCTTTTGTAAATATACCCGTGCTCTAGAACGCGCACAGCGAGACAAGCAAGCAATTTAGGCTTGCAACAGGTGATTTCGAAATAATCAACTGTACAGGAGCGTTCATGAGTAGTCGTGTGGTTTAACTGACAAGCCTTTGTTCATAACTAATAAAAAAGTTGCCATTTCGAATCACTTCCCAAACAATGTTTGTTTGCCTGGAAAAGCATGCTTGGGAGACTCCATATAATGAAAAAATAATGACTAATCTATTTTTGAAAACACGCTTTCTGCGTCACAACCTGCACACACAAATTCAATTAAGAGAGTTTGAAGAATGAAAGACTTGATTGCATTTCCATGGTGTTAATAGTGCAAATCAGGACTTCGCAAAATATTGTCTCAAATGAATTGCAAAGAATTCGTATTTATGAAACATTGCTAACACAGTATTATGCATTGACATTGAGCCTAATCTTCTATTAGGTGTCAAAAAAAGATGAACTTATTCATCTGAGAGCTACATTTTCTTACCTCGAGTACATGCGATATTTAGCAGAGGTGCTTCGGTTTCTCGTAGTCATTCATACATTTCCAGCCTGTTGGTGATTCACCAGACTTTGAATCGTGTCTTCATGTCTTGCATGTTCCCGAGATTTTAAAAGTTTCTGTTCCGCAACAATAGGTCTGCATTAAAAGCTCGAAGTAGTTCCTTTGAGTTGAGAGGAGAAGTAAGTTGCTAGCCCACACTAATAGTTTCTCCAAACAGGTTACTTCCCTTAGGCAATCGTTAGAGAGCAGCCACGCAGCCACTCGTATCGTACACAGCAGCGTGGAAGAGGCAGCGGGTTAGCGCAAGTGACTATGAAAAGGCTTTTAGTTCTAATACGTGGAAGATGGTTGCGTTCAGCAAACAGACGAACTAGAACAAGGCTTCGTGCGACCCCTGGAGGTTGTCGCGACAAAGTTTTCGCGTGTCTGCCTGAAGCCATTTATGATGAGTTGCTTTCCTGGAGCCACAGTTTGGAGAATAGCCGATAAACTGACCTGGGAATTGCTCCAGGAACACAAAGCTCAATAGAATATTTGCCCTTATACCGAACAATTTTCAACGCTCTGGCAATTTCGCCACTCCCTTGCCGGCAATAAGTAGATCTTTAAAAACATTTCTGTAGATGCAGTTCGAATTTGACGGGACTGGCGCGTTGTAAAAACGATCGCTTCGCAAGACACTCTTCTTTTAATTATCTCAACTTCTGCTGTGGCGACGCATTAAAATTTTTGAGAATATTTCGATTTGGCTCGATGTAGCGCTGTTGCGACAAGCACAGTAATTATGTGAGCATTTTAGAACCTTTGCGAATCTGGTCTTACACTACCTATACATATAATCTATATTTACCTTCATTAACCTCCAAACGTGATTCTTAACACCATTGGAAGTGCTGTCATACATTCTTTTAAAACCTGACACACTAATAATTCATTCGTTTCTGGCTCAAAGAATGTAACATACATATCGTGAATTCTACGCCTTTTGGTGTCAAGGAAGTGATTATATTTCGATACAATAAGGAGTTGAAATCATGTTTTCTTATATGCCCATGCATCATATTTAGTTTCTATAAGGTCGAAACATTAGGTCATTACAGCTACCCCTTCTATCTGCATATATTTGCTCAATCTATAAATCATCTTGTGTTATATCGAAAAATTTGCAATTATAGCATGATTCAAGACTGGGCACGATTCTCCACAGAAGGTTTGGCTGGCCGTGAAAATGCGCTTTTTTCTTGCACTGCCTTACACATCTATAAAAATGCAGAATATGGGATATATATCGAAGGAACATTGCTCATTCCTTCTAGTAAAAAGCGATTACGAAATCTTTTGCCGCTCATACTAAAATTTTTATGAGATAGGCAGCAGCTTTTATTATTATTGTGTTCCTGTCAGCGTCAGTAGAATCAAGATGTTGCAAGTTCTACATATACCAACTATTCCTGTTGAGACTTTATTGCTCCAGCATGTTCCTTGCAGTTCTTGCCTCTCCCAGTTTTTTTAACTCTAAGAAAGCATAAATAAATTTAAGGGTCCTACTGACAAGGTACTCATCTTTTTTACATTTCTAGGATAACTGTACACCACACTTTCTCAAGCTAGGCGTGGTCTGTCATGTATTCACAGCGCTTGATAACGGCATGACGCACACAAAACACTCAAATCAATTACAGTACATTGAAATAAATATTGAAGGTTAGCAGCTTTACACAGAAATAGGGCGGAAGTATGCAGCATTCAATAAGACACATAAGAGCTAGGGTTTCTCGTGATAACATGCACATCGTCAATAAGGTTGAATATCCCGCTAATAGAAATCGCATCAACAAAGTGTAAAGATTACTTGCATTCTTATAAGCATGGGACCTGGATATGTGTTCATTTGGTTGTGTTCGCTCCTAAACAGTTTCTTTCTTTTTAATCATGAAATATTATATGACGAGTTCCGCCAGAACATCAGTGTCGTATTTCAGTCTCACAAATGTTCGAATAAACGCGCTCAGTCACACGGCGAAGAGCATACAAAGTGGTCGCGTATATGCATTCTTCACTGGAAATGTCGTTCAGAGACATCTTTTTTCTGGAGGCGCTGCGGGAGATATGAACGCCATATGGTAATGCCATCGGAAAACATGAGCTTGTGTAGAACCCAAAGCTACTGCCAGGAGACACCCCCATGTCGTCGACAGAGGGATTATTCGTGATAGTTTCGCACGTTCTGCGGAACGTAAAAAAACAGCCGCTTTTTTTGCATAGAGTTGAAATTTGAGAGAGCGTAAGAAACATTAGAATTTTTTATTACGTATGTATGCATTTCTTCTAAAGAAACACACTGCCTAACACTTCATCATTCATGTTGCACCTTATATGCGAAGTATTAGCTTTTTAATCGACGATGTTCACAAGTATGAACTAAGCCACCTTGTCAAAATGGCTGGGCGCTGAGCAAGTAATTAAACTTTAGCTGGGTGACTGACTCGTAAGACAGAGAGGGGGAGTATAGGAGAGGAAGGAAAGGGGAGTGGACGCACATGCGCAGTGGTAGAGTGGTCGCGTGTGAGAACAACGGGGACAGACTCGAGTAAAAGCTGCTTCGCAAATAAGATTCTTCAACGGGCGTCGAACCCACGTCTGTTCGGCACGTAAAAAGAGATGCTATCCACTGCGCATTAATCACGCACATTCGGGGCTCTAGAAACACGCTTTTTATATGTCACACTTTTCTCTGGCAATGTTCAACTACGCCGCAGCAGTGTCGCGCTCTGAGAGTGGTAAAGTGAAGTATTTATCGGAATTGCGGCCTCACCGATTAGCACGTTCAACGCGTCCTTCACATTAGACGCGTTTTCAATAGCCGTCCCTATGAAGAATGGCCCTAGTTTGGCGAAACTAGGAATTCTTCCAAGCTATACACAGAGGCTATATATAACGAGCGAATGGTTCAAAAAGGTTAATAACCCTCAGTGAACGCTGCATTCGTTTGGTTAGAATGATAGCTGGAGTCACTACAAGGGTGGACGACCAAGCTGCGTGGTGCCTTCAAGCCACATGCATCTGCTGTCATTATTTTTTTGTGTCACCAAGTGTAGAAGGTCGCCCACATGACGTATAAAAGAAAGCTGTCAAAAACGTTTCTAACAATATTTTAGAGGCGCCCGCTGTTTGAACTCATTTTCAAACGTTTAGTGCCTACAAAAAGCATTCTTTAGAGTAATGAACAACATGGCCTCTCTGTATAATTCAGACCGAGTGCCTTAAAACAACGTGGCCATTGTCGATTCCCGAACCACGTGAGTACTCACTGTGGTCAGCTTGTACATTCTAGCGCGCTGCTCAACTGGCGCACTTCTTCTATATCGTCCCCTTCATCGTCTCCTAGCCTGCTCAAGCATTCATGCTAGGTGTATTATCCATCGCCTGAGTGGTACACCTAGCTAATTAAGTCATGACAACATATCACCAACCTAAGTAGGCCAAGTACATGCTAATACCTATCTGAGCCACATATTCTTAAGAAAACGCCAATAGAGTCATGTAAACTTGAGACCATCAATATTAAGGCCATGTTAATATAAAAAGGGCTAACTTGTAGAGGGTTCATTGGAAGTAAGCTAATTTGGGCTCTTAAGAAGCCATTATAATTTCAAAGTGTGCGAATAAAGTTATGTTAGGTAGTTTCATATTCGTAAACGTCTTACTAATAGCAACTGACGTAATAATTTCCATATAATTGAAGCCTTACAAATCAAGACAAAGCTGTTCAGTAGCGTTGTTATTAACCCTAGGTAATCAGTCTCATCGAGATTGATACCACACTGAGACTCGGAAACAGACTCAGTAGACGAGTCATATATTAAGACAGAAGGAGCTGGGAGATTTTCCGCTCCTGTGTGGCTTCAGCGCAGTAGAAGCTGATCAAACTTCTTTATATTTAAAAAAAGAGGAAGCACTGCAGTGCACAGGCAGTGAGTAGCATTGAGCATGCAGCAGAGGCTCGAGCTCGTGAACTGTGGCTACAGTGTCTAGAACTATACTGGAAAGTGTGCTGAGTGCGGGCAATTGTCAAAGTTGGCATTGTCGGCTTTTTCTTAACGCTCACGATTTAAAAAAGGAGGTGGGGCGAGAAGGGTTTGATGACGCACGTGACGGGATTGTGACATTATTCATTTCTGGGCCAGTGAGTCATATTCACCAAACCAACTTAGCCGCCCACACTAATTTTGGTTTACATTAGGTTAATAGGATGATTGTGAGAACACCCAGACGTAGGCGATTTCATTTATTGATAGATAGATAGATAGATAGATAGAAAGATAGATAGATGAATAAATATATATATATATATATATAATAGATAGAGAAATAGATAGATAGATAGATAATTAGATAGATAGATAGATAGATAGATAGATAGATAGATAGATAGATAGATAGTCAGATAGATAGATAGAGAGATAGATAGGTGCTCAAAGTGGCTGCAATACGCACAAAACTCATTTTGAAGACCCTCGAGAGTATAACCTCCAGAGTTATTGTAAAAATATGCTCTGTTCTTGAGAGCAAGAATTATCACCGAAGACCAAATAACCTTCATTTCATAGCCTGCATTTTACTTAGATTCGAGTGAAAAAAATGACATGGCATTGAACAATCTCACAATCGCCGCATATGATACTCAATACATTTTTGCAAAAAAGTCCGACGTTAAAATGGGGAAAAAGTGTGCAACTGAAATTTAAAGCGGTACTTAGGTTTTTCTAGATTTCTTTAGATATTTCAAACCACGCCTAAACGGCGATTTTGTTCCCGACACCGTTCACCCTAATCAAAAAAGGTAGTTAAAGCAGTCGCTCTCAAAGTGCCTTAAGCACACGACAGACTTCGGCGTTAGCCTTTTGTCTGCCCTCTTGATCCTACTTTTTCATTCAAGAAGTCATGCTGGATTCGTTGGTGCAGTGATCAAGACACCTTCTTTTTGTTCGACTGATAACTGCCTCGACACAGCTGCTCAAAACACCTCCTTTATTGCATTGCTGCTTAGCTTTTAACATCTGAGAATGTTGCAATCTACATCTGGCGTCGTCGAATTTCACAGCGAAACAGATTCTAGCTGTCACACACTAATTTTACACGTGATGAGGCTCTGGCAGCAACAAGACGAGAGTAATTTCGCGCGTTCATGCACTCACTCAACAGGCAGCGCTGCTTGTGGAATCTTAGTGCGGTCAACACATGCGGGGCCACCCTCTCTCGTACGGAATGCGCGCGCTCAGCACACTAGGCAGTAATATTTCTAGGCACTATACTTTAGCCGGTGGCTTGTCTATTTAGCAACAAGCAATACGCCCAATAAATCTCCTTCATATTTGGTGGAGGTGCTGGTACAATATCCAAAGAAGCTGCTGCTTAGCGTTCATCGCGTGAAATGCTTGACAGTGACACGGGCATTTCGGGAGCCACGAGTTGACATGTGGTTTTCTGAGAATCAACCAGCTTGCATTCATGTTCCCGCGTCAGTTTGATTGACAGACGCTCGCTATGACGATGGGGCCCTTCTGCCTCGTTTGCTCTTGTAGAGACGCAGTGTTGACGCCGCAACGCCAACGAGCGGCTCAATTGATCTATCAGCTTATTTCCACAGACTACGCACACACGCACGAAAAAGTGAATGTTATGCAATCACGTGGCCACGATGTCTCGCAATTCTATTTCAGTCCGCTTATGATGTACCACTTACAGCTGCTGTGCGGCGAGGACGCAAGTGCCCCTAGTGACAACTCATTCGTCTACATATTCGTGTACAACTCATTTGTGTACAAACACAGTGGGCTAAGATGCAGCAGCAACAGCACGATGTTTAATCGTTGCTTGCTTTTCATGCAGTGTTTCGCTGGTTTTGCTGATCTCAACGTCTGGGACGTCACGAGCTCTGACACCGGTTCGCATGGTTCTGCCCAGTCATTTCTGGCTGGCCACGTGGACGTCACCGAGTGTTTGCCATGGGACTGCCATATCAGTCCGCTATGGAACGGCGCCTGCGCATCAGCCTTCAAGCTGCCGCAATTCAACGATCGTGGCCACCCTCTACTTACCCAGCAAAGCAACTACAGAGCAACTAATAACTAATAACTAATAAAAATACAAAGCAAGTAATAACATTGGAACTAATAACAGTGGTTGCACAAATGACAAAGAGGGGCTTCAAGCAACAACAAGAATTTCCCAGCCGCAAAAAAGCACAAAGAACAAAAACAGAATTCAAGGAGGTTATACAATGCTATTGAGATAGATGTATCATTAAGTGTTGGCGAAAACTTTCATGATTAGTTAAATTGACAATAACGTCGGGTAGGTAATTCCAGAGTGCTATGGCACGAGGCAAAGCCGATGAATTGAATGATTTTGTTTTTCCAAAGATGTGTGTGATGCTTCGCTGATTGTGAAGTCGTTTAGACATGTGCAATGGTGCCGTTAGTGGCAAGGGTGGTGGCCTGGACGCGTGAATATATTTATGAAGCAAATACAGGAGGGCAACTGTGCGCCGTATGTCTAGATGCTGTAATGAAAGGTCATGCTTTATTTGTGTGACGCTCGAGGGGCGACTGTAAATACTTGAAATGAACCGTGCCGCCCTGTTTTGCACAGCTTCTAGCTGGTTAATGAGATAGGCTTGGAAGGGGGACCATATGGGTAATGCAAACTCCAGCTGTGGGCGAGCAAAGGTTAAGTAAGCTTGTTTGCGGACGTTATTTGGCGCGTTTCGTAGGTTTCAACGTAAGTATCCCAGCGTTCTTGATGCGTTTGCAGATACGTAGGTTACATGTGCCGCCCAAGTAAGATTAGAAGTGAAATGAACGCTGAGGTATACGAAGACGACCGTGACACGTTGGAATTATTTATGGAGTAATCAAATTCAACAGTTAATTTTTTTCGACTAAAGGATAACATTACATTTTGATAAATTTAAAGTCATTTGCCATGCACCACACAAGTTTTTATTGAGATTAAGGTCTTTTTGGGGAGCAAGGTGGTCATTGGTACTAGTTATAGAACGGTATAGAATGCAATCGTCAGCAAAAAGCCGTATTGACGAAGAAATATTAGTTGGAAGATCAATAATGTAGATTAGAAAAAGTAGTGGCCCCAAGACGCTACCCAAAGGCACTCCGGAGGTGACATCGGAAATTGGAGAGGAAAAGGTATTAACCAGAGTGAACTGCTTTCGAAAAGACAAAAAGTTACGGATCCACGATAAGGTTAGCGAATCTAAACGAAGTTCTGTTAATTTTGAAATCAGACGGGAATGAGGTACGCGGTCGAATGCTTTAGAAAAATCTAGGAAAATGCACTCAGTTTGTAAATTATTAACCATATTGGAGTGAAGATCAGTGGTCAATTCCAGTAATTGGGTGTCGCAAGAAAAACCTCGCCTAAATCTATGCTGATTCTCAAAAAAGAAGTTATTGGTTTCCAAATGACAATAATTGTGCGAAGAAATAATATGCTCAAGCATCTTGCAGCAAATGCATGTTAGTGATATGGGGCGATAATTTTCTAGTGAGTATCTATTGCCACTTTTAAAAAAGGGAACTACTTTACCTATTTTCCAATCAGCCGGCAGTTGTCCTGTTCATAAAGATTGCGTGAAGATGTGGTACAAGATTTTAATTGAGCATAATGACGTGTTTTCGAGCACCTTGAAATTAATGTTGTCAGTGCCTGAAGAAGTTGATAGTTTAAGTTTTCCAATAAGATTCGCAATCCCTTCAGTGCTGACGGCAATATGTTCCATGAATTTATAATCAAACTCGGGAACTTCTGGCACTCTGGAATGATCTTCACACGTGAACACAGATGAAAAAAATGAGTTCAACACTGAAGCGCTGTCTACATCTGATAGAGGCATATGGTTAGCATCTTGTATACTGACAGATGTAGTAGCATTGTGAGGGGAAATTACTTGTCAGAATTTTTTCGGATTAGTATTTAACATGGAAGGCAAATCGTTTGTCAAATATTTAGTTTCCGCTTTGCTTACAAGAGAGCAGTACTCTTTCAAAGAACAGTTGTACTTTTCCCAATCTGAAGGGCTCGAAGTGCGTTTTGCAATTTTGTAGAGCCGCTTCTTCTTTGATCTATGAGACTTAAGCGTTTTCTTAAACCAGGGATTTTTATTGTCGTTAGAGATAGAAATTAGGGTGATATACTTATCAACCAAAGTAATGATTTTGTTTTTGAAGAGAATCCAATTTTCGTTGACTGATCGGTACGGGAAAGATGGAAGAAAAACCTGATCGTAAAAAGCTTCCAATTCATCATTTATACCTTCGTAATTACCTCTGTTATAGTCCCGAATTTTTTAACAGTGCTATGTAATACGTGGGTGGGGAGGCTAAGTGTTATTTGAAGTAGCTTATGGTCACTGAAACCATCTACGTGCAGAATAGAACTAACAGTCTCATGAGCGTTATTTGAAATTAGGTCTGAAATGTTTGTACCGCGAGTCGGTTCCTTGACAACTTGAAACAGGTTATAATCTAGGGTTAGACTTACAAATTTCATTGCTTCGTGGCAGGTAGAAGTTAGGTGGGACCAATCAATCTTGGGAAAATTGAAGTCGCCGAGTAAGTATATATTATCAGGAGAGCATTGCCGAATTGCGGAATCAACGCTTTTGCGCAGCTCTTCTACAAACGAGTTATCCGAGACGGGGGGGGCGATAGCAGACACCTATCAATATTTTTCTTGCTGATGTGATGCATGCAGTCCATATAATTTCAATAGTGGAGTCTATATTGACGCAAAAGGATGACAGTGTTTTTTTAATAGCTAGTAGAACTCCACCACCTCTTTTTTTATCGCGGTCATGCCTAAATATGTTGTAGGCGCTGTTATCGGGGAGAAGCTCATGATCGGGTATACTAGAATGAAGCCAAGTCTCTGTTATTGCTAAAATGTCAGGGTTACTATCTTCTAAGAACGAGCAAAGCTGATCGCGTTTGGTTATAAGGCTGCGTATGTTAGTAAAACATACCTGCATGAATGGTGACTTGTTATAGTAATCTGAACACTTAGGTTCCGTTGCGTGTGCATGCTTTCTTTGCTATGTTTTGTGAAGTACAACAAAATCCGTTACGTGATCATACATATAGGTCTCGTCATCATTGCGCAGTTTGTCCACTGACAACTTTATTGGCTTCTTTAAGCGTTTGGCGAACTCAAATAATTTTTTCCTACAATAACGTGTAGATGGCAAGATGTCCTCACCAATCGAAAAGTCGGTACCCTTTAGCTTATGCGCGGCAGAAAGAACTTTTTGTTTGTTTTTAAAGGAACTCATTTTAGCTATGATTGGCCGCTGCTTATCAGTCTTGTACTTTCCTAGTCTATGTACCCGTTCAAAGTGGTCGTTTGTTAGTGGGATGCCATGTTTTTGAGAACAGAAAGTTATTATTTTTTTCTCGGATGTTGCCCAATCTTCTTTGTCTTCGTCATCTATACCAAAAAAAAGAGCAGATTGTCCCGCCGTTGCCTGTTTTCCGCGTCGTCACATCTCATCGTTGTAGACTGTAGCCTATCAGGAATATTGCGCAAAGACTCATTAGGCACAGAATCGAGTACAGTGGAATCAACTGCCTTCTTTGCGGTTTCCAAGGCAGTAACTCTTTCCGTCAATTGCTTAATCTGCTGGTCAGCCACATCTTGCCTTTCCCGAACACTTTTCAATTCACTGAGTATTCTGGCCTGCCCAGCTTCAAGCCTGCCAACAACCTCCAAAACTGTGGCGACCTTGTTTTCCAAGGTAGGCCCAGGGTTCGTCTCGACATCGCCACAAACGATGAGCAACAGTTCATGCAGAGCATGGCACAGGCGTGCCGGAAGACAGCATGCTCGCCTCACAGAATCGAACAATGTCGCTGGGCACGACACCGCAATCAAAAAACGATTGTCGCTCTTCACACAAACAACGCACTCAAGGTAACTAACCTGAAAATACAGTAGTGGTAAGCGACCCATTCTCGATGTGGTGTCGTGCCCAAAGGAAGCAGTTGTAGGCGGGCGCTCACAACTGGCGGCTGAGACGATATCAATTGACGATCCCGGTAGCCACACGAGGGAACTGTTTTCGTCCAAACGTAGCTGTGCACAGAACGATGTCGACTGGAACGAAGCTGGTTCTGATTGGCACTGCTGCCAAGAATCAGGAGACCACTACCCTACTGAAACGTTCCGCAAGATGCGGAGACCTCACATACGGAATAATTGGAATATGGAAGACGTATGATGCGGGCTCCGCATAAGACGTATGATGCGGACTCCGCATAAGACGTATGATGCAGACTCCGCCTCTTATGGAAAGACGTATCTTGCGGAAATTACTGAAATGTGTGCATGTTACATCTGAATCTAGTGCAAAGCAATATAATGTGTAAATTGAATAGACGTCCACATCTTGAGTACATGCAATACTGTGTACAAATCACAATATTTCTTAAATGTGCATGATGAGGGATTGAGTCATCGGCATCTTACTAATTGTCGTGATGCGGAAGCAAAATTGCCTTTTAAATAAAATACATTACAAAACTAGTAAATTAACATGCTAGCGATCATAAATAGTGGTTACATTGCAACACATTAATGCAGTTTTTTATGCAAGACTTAAAGAACTTATAAAGTTATTATTATCAATAGAGAAGCATTAATATACACATCAGCCCTGCTACAATCAATATGTTTTTTATTTGTCTGTATGCTCCAGCTGTGAATAGTGACATTGCAGTGTTGATCGTACACAAATGAGGTGACTGCACCGCAATTTCACGAGCTTCACCTAAGCCACAGAATGGTGGCACAATGTAACAGCAATTTTAGAACGAAATGTTTAAACATAAATAATAATCATAGCAATGTGAAAGTGTGGCGCTGTGTTTATCTCATGAATGCCTTGTGGAGATCGGCGAAATGCTGCTTGAGGCTCCGGCACCACTGTAAATTTCGAAGGTCACTGCGATAGAACTTATGTGTCCTTCATAGGCACCTGGAAATGAAAATAATTGGCACAAATAATGCCAGAGACACATGTTCGCACAATAGTTTACATGCACAAGAAATATAACACACAGAATGAAACTGAAAATTTAAGGCACACAATTCTTCATGTTATGCATATGAGAATAATAGAAGGAATGAGTGTATAAATTAGTTCTGCCACATAAAAAAAAACAGCATGCTTATCGCAGTGAAAATAACTAGGTTGTCACGATTTTCAATGGTAGAGATAATCGATTATATGTCCTTATGAAATTATGATTTAAACGCTTCCTGCACAGTAAAACTTTAGGAACTGCAAGTGAAAGCTCTCAATGTTCATTTAATAGTGTGTGCATGTACATCTGCTGCCTTTATACTATACAGTTTGTGTACGAAATTGGCATCTTGAACAATTTTGAGAGTTAAACCTATGCAACTTATGAAGGGTAAAATCACCATGAAAGCAAGCAGGACCAGGCAGGTGCCATTAAAAATCTGTGCAAGCCATATAACTATAACCGAACTGCACACATATAGGGGAGCAAGAGTAACAGAAATTCGGCTGCTGACCCGCATGTCACGGTATCAAACCCCGGCTCCAATTCCGATGGAGGCAGAAATGCTGTAGGCACGTGTGCTCAGATTTGGGTGTAGGTTAAAGAACCCCAAGTGGTCGAAGTTTCCAGTGCCCTCCACTACGGCGTCTCTCATAATCATATAGTGGTTTTTGGATGTGAAACCCCCCATATAAATCAAGAATAACAGAAATAAACTGCCAAAAGAAAAGTTGGGTGCATGTGCTATCTGTAAGTGCTTACACCTTACTACATACAGCATGCTCATTCCATTTTAAATACCGATATTGAAAATAACTGCTCTATTAGGAATGTAAAAGGTAAGGTAGAACTGAACGACTCTACAAAAAGTGACCCTATTATGACATCACGTTTTCTTATAACAAAATTGACTAAGACTCTCAAATATCATTATGCAAGGAAAAAATCTTCAGAAGAACAATCAAGTTTGAAGTCATAATTATTTATATGGCTACTATGACTACAACCAAGAAATCGACCTCAACATGGCTCATGTTAGTTTTTAAGGCCTATGTTCACTAGACAATGAACTATAACACAAAAAGCACAGCATTCAGGCAAAGCACCACACAAAAAAAGAAAGCAGTCCTTTTTGTTATTACCTACAATGCCTTTAAAATGGTATTTTTACCTCTACTTTCCGCTTTTTATCTAAGTAACTGGTGTGAAACAAGTTAGCTGAAAATGCACTGTGCCTCCAAAACCTGTTGGTTGAATCTGAATTTTAAATAATGGTGAAGCTTGCACTAAATTAGGCTCCACAAGCCTTGGAACAGTGAGACTACATGACTCTTAGGACTACTTTAGTTACTTGTGTTTTGTTTCTGGGCCTAAGCATAAAGACAAGGGCTTAACTGAATTGCTGCTAACAAACAAATGCTTTCGAAATTGCCCGAGCGTGAAAGGATGCTCAGCCATTTGTTGTTTTCTGCACTGGGCCATTCTACACCAAACATACAAACCATACTGCCTGGCGACCATCACAGATGTATAGTTTAAAAAATGATGGTAATTTACTCTTCTGAAAAAAAGTTATTTGCAGAAATCTTTTGAAGAGAAAAGAGAAGTGGTCACGTGGGTACCTTCAGAATTTCGCAGAATGTCGTGCGGGTGTTATTTGTGAGAAAAATTTCAAAGTACCGATTTTTCTTGCCATATCAAATTTGATCTACATATTAAGAAAAGATGCTTCTTAAAGTATTTGAAGTCAAGTAACATTAGTGCAATTTTTCTGCTACATAGGCTTTGAAGAATTCAGCCAAACTGTTTATCGTTTGCATTTCTTGTATGGCAATACTGCATTTTGTATGAATATTTGAGCCACAAATACTCACTGCACAGAAGTTATATTTTAGGAAAAAAAATAATGTTAGGTCCAGATTACAAATATCACTATATAATCGTTTTTGTCTACATTGAGATGCGATTTGAGCTGTGTGTTTATCTAATTGAAAATTACTTTTATATGTAAGTTGAAAGCAAATAAACAGTTCTTGTTACATGGCAAGTGTTATCATTACAATTTTTATTTAAATGAGGAAAATGATTTTTGAAGTCTCCTATTGAGGGCCATGGGGAACTTCGGAACGGAAGCTGTCGTACATCAAATGCAAAAAACAGCCATCATAAGAAAACTTCAAAAATTCATTTCTACTTTAAGACAAAGTGTAATCATATAAATTGCCATATAAAGAGAACTGCTTCCTTGCTTTTGATGTGGCGAAAAAATTGCACTAATATTACTGAGCTTCATGCACTATACACAATCACCTTTACTTAATACCAAGACCGAATTTGGTGTAGAAGAGGCAGTATTTTTGAAACACTTTACTTTTTACAAACAACACCCAGACGACATCCTGGGAAGTCCAGAAGGCACCAACGTGGCCTAATATTTTGTTCTCTGCGATATACTTTAGCATTTTGCTGTTTTCAGAAAAATACAGTAAACGAGCACAATATTTTTTTTAAAACACATTTAGGACGGTTGGCAAAATGGCTGGGATGTTTGATGCGTAATTGCCTCACTGCCAGCATTTATTCTTCCGAAGCTCAAGCTATCACCTCTCTGTTACTGCCTCCCTCACATACAATGGCTGCATAGGAAAGAAAAAGAAAGGCAGGTCCGACAAAGTTCACAAGGCAAGATATTTTCATGTTGGATAAATTCATTACCATAAACAGCAGCAAAATACCATTCATTTTGAGTAGTCCAAGACACAAGCTATATACCAGCATACTAAGAGCCAAGCACAAACTTTTCAATTGAACATGTGTGGTGATAGACAGGAAGCACTTATTGCAAGACTGATCAGTCTGTAATTAACTAAATGAAGTACAATGCACTGTTCAATACAACACCACATAGGCATCTTTGCTATAGCAAATACATGTGTCATTGATTCATGCACTAGATGGGACAATGCAAATGTAACGAAAAAGGTGAAAAAAGAAAACAAGGGAAAAAAAAGAAGAAAAGGGGATGCAAAGTAGGAGCAGTGTAGCACTACTTTTACTTTGCATTCCCCTTTTCTTTCTTCTTTTTTCTTCTTTTCTATCATTTATCTTTTTTTTGCTTCCCTTACCCCCAACCTCTGACAGGAGAACACTTTGTATCAGCGCAACCTAACTTGAAAAGAAGCAAGGGCTGCACTCTTCTGCGTTATAGGTTTTTTTTTTCAGACAAACATTTCCAACAGGCACACACGCCTATACCAAAAGATGATGTCATTACTGACCCCATTTAAGCTAACCCGCCAAGGATGACAAAGTGACTTCTAAAAAATAGGTCCTCCTATCGCAACATTGGCCAGCCTGTCTGAAGCACTTCTACTGTTCACCCTGATTACCCCACTAGATGTTTCCATCTGTCGACTCACATCTTCATTTTGGATAACACTAAGACGAGCTTACATTGATGAATACGCACGAAAGTTTAGTGATGTATCATGTATCAGATTAAGCAACTCTGTTAAAAAATTATTGATAGCTTGCTTCCAGGCTTTTTATACTGTAGCCTGAAACTTCGTAATGTCTTCTATGCACATGAACCAGATTGAGAACGTAATGCACAACATGCTTAAGAATACTGCGAGGAACAAGATAATGACAAAACGACCAGCCACCCAAAATTTTCGCTGTACATGTTTATAAAATGTTCATGTACCCCAAACGAGGTGCTTATGATACAAGCCGAAAAAACCTACAAGTAGGGCCTTGGAGTCTTTTGGAAGTAGACGTGTTGCATTTTTTCTGTAGACGGCTTTACACCCATAAGTGAGGAACAGAACTCCTGTATAATGAAGAATGTTGGCAGCTATCAGTTATAGAAAAACCTAATGCAGCTAATCTTCCCCGACACATCTGTACATTTAGAGAGGTGACGTAGCTTCTGTGATTGTGTCAGTAACTCCAACAGGACCAGTGCAAAAATTGGCACTACTTGGCTAGACAAATGTCCAAACATGCCTGCCCGACTCCCTCTAGCCATCCTGGCTGAATCTGACACATGATTTCTTAACTGCTGGCTGGACAAAAACAAAACCACTGAAGCACTCACAACACACGGCGTGAAGTTCCTCTGAAGTGGTCAACTTCGTCTTCTGCGATGAAAGAGCAGCACAGCGTACTGATAAGGCACTCCTTGCAATGGTTTTCAATGCCACACAGTGACCTTGCTGTTCCTGTCGAAGAGAGCTTCGGGAGCTTGGAGGGTGCTTGCTCTTTTCTGGGGGCTGCTGCTGCTCCTCGTTTTCTGCTCAAGGTCAACCTGCGTAAAGTTGTAGACGAGGCTTTAAGAGTTGTATATAATGATATACAAATTTTCGCTGAACACACATTTCCTCGTGGCACACTGAGGAATTTCTTATAAAACTTAAGGCCTCGCATATGCAAACATTTACAATCGATCCGAAGATGCACTCGACTTTAAAGAAGCAAGTTTGTTATGTAGTGTATATAAAGAAAGGTCATTCAGCACAACCACAACTACAGTTGCACACGAAAACGACATTTTACACGATCCTGTTTATTTACATGGTCCATTTTATTTTATTTACACGGTCCACTTTACACGGTCCTGTTTTACACGATCTGGTCTGCATGAACTCTTCAACCGGGAACCATATAGGTTGAAAGACACACACAGACTTTGAGACAAACCTAGTTTCCCGTGGAGCATCCTCTTGCACTATAACAACACATCTCAATCTAGTTAGTTGGTCAGAACGAGGTGAAAACAGCTCGCACTTGAAAAGCACGGGCAGAAGGAAAGACGCCTGCACCCTGTGCTTTCTGTACATTCTCGTTGAGGGTGCAGTTTTCACCTTATCCTTATGCAATTTCGCATTTATAACATTGTTCGCTGCATAATCTTTGTGGCATGAAAGTGTGTGATACCGTCATGTGTATCCCATGTAATTTATAAAAATAGAATACAAGATAGCTTGATTCAAAAATAACAAAGTGCATCCAGCGCCATGTCCTGTAGCCATTCTTTAGGCAAGTGGCAGAATGTTTTATTCTTCAAAACATATCTTACTTGTAACCACTACAAGAGCTAACTCGTACACTGGCACATTCTGTTTGCCTCTTCCGATTATAAGGTACCTTTTTTACACCAGAAAATCTTCAAGAAGAATAGAAGTGTTGCAATTGTGAAGAAAGAAAAGTAGAAGGAAAAAAAGATATTGATTGATTTGTGGGGTTTAACGTCCCAAAACCACCATATGATTATGAGAGACGCCGTAGTGGAGGGCTCCAGAAATTTTGACCACCTGGGGTTCTTTACCGTGCACCCAAATCTGAGTACATGGGCCTACAACATTTCCGCCTCCATCGGAAATGCAGCCGCCACAGCGGGATTCGAACCCGCGACCTGCGGGCCAGCAGCCGAGTACCTTAGCCACTAGACCACCGTGGCGGGGCAGAAAAAAAAAAGATAACCTGCCCTGTACAGGAACCGAGCCTGCGAACTTAGAATAACATGTCCGATGCTCTATCAACTGAGCTACCATGGCGGCTATCCCTCTTCCGTTTTGTACGGTATATATGTGCATTTATACATGGAAGAGTCAGTCAGCGCTGCCTGTTACCATTATGGCGAGTGTGGGACACCTTTTTTTTGCCTACTGGCAATTACATTACGATTGCAATTACGTTACGATTACTTCCAATATCCCTATACTTCTTTGGCAGCATTATGCATCTGTCCGTTCTCAGAAAATCTTCTAGTCACAGGAGGAGGCAATAGTTCGCCCTCCCACCTAAATGCATGTACTTGAACACATGCACAACTGATCAAAAAAAAACAAGTCACACACCGCTAATATTACTGAGATTCACTGTTTCAGATTCATGAGTAAAGGAAAGAACTATAAATTTAAGGATTTGTTGTCTTTTTTGAACACATTGTAATGAGAACTAGCAGAAAATGATGCCAAACAAACTATAGCGGATGTTATCAAAAGTAACTTTAACAAAATTGTGAAAAGAAAAGTGAACAAAAACGTAACTTGGCAACGTTTTTTGACAATTGAATTGACATTACTTTTTATAACATCCCTTTATTTTACTGGGTAATGTTGTCGGGTAATTCTCATTATTAGAGTGGCGAGTAGCCTGACAAAGAAAGTATATGGCATTGACACTTCTTTTGAACACCTAAAAGTTTGAGGAACTTAAAAGAGTGGAAGCTACTTTGAGTAGACCAGAATATTTAGTTGGAGCGAAAAAAAAAACGTACACACATTTTTACCAGGCTTTTTAACCTACCGTATTTACTCGATTCTACCGCGCCCTCGATTGTAACGCGCACCCGATTTCCACCGCGAAAAAAAAAACGCAAGGCATCAATTGCAACGCGCACCCATTTCGCTCGCTGGCCCGCACGATCACACCACTCGAAAAAAACGACTCCTTTCGGGAGCGTCTTCCATTTAAATATGATGTACGGGCGAAGCTTGTGCCCATCTGACGTGTAACAGACCATTGCCGTCACTGTAGTTTTACCGTGGACCGATGTCAGCGCGCGAACTTGCTTCGCCCCCTTCTTCTCGACGGTTGTGGTGCCAGGCATGTCGAAGTAAAGAGGCGTCTGATCGGCATTCCCGATTTGCCCAAGCAGGTAGCCGTTGTTGCGCCGCAAGTTTCGGACGAACCTCTGAAAACTGTGAAGCTTTTCATCGTACTCCTCCGCAAAACTTTTTGCATATGCATGTTCCCTTTCGGAGGAAAAAGCCTTTCCTCTTCATAAAGGTAGTTAGCCAGCACCTGCTCGCTTTAAGCTGGCTCCGCATTAGACCTTTTTCTAAGACTAATTGCATAGCCCGCACTTGGAGCAGTTCTGTCGTCACGGGCCGCTGTGTGACTCGCTGCTCAAGCACATACTCGCCGAGCAGCTTTTTAATTTGCGGAAACCGACCCCGGTGTGGTCCACAGAAGCCTTTGCGTGAAGTTTTGCTGTCGACAATCTTCTGCTTTTGTTTCCGCCGGTCCCGCACGCCCGTTTCGGGAACTCCGAACGACCGCGATGCGACCTGATTTCCGTCCGTTTCTGCACACGCGATGACTTTTCTTTTAAAAGCGGCATCGTGGTGCACTCGAGTTTTGGTAGTCGGCCCATCCACGCCGTCGATTCAAATGCACTACTAGATGACGAACTCCTCAGCACACGTACAAAGTGCCGCACATGGGAAACACATAGGCAGAAATGGCCGACGCGCTATGCCGTTCCTCCGTGCCGACGCACGTAGGGGGCGGCCACTTTAGATTTGCCGATCGCAATAGATTGACCGTAATTTTTTTGTTCGTACTCGAGTCTAACGCGCATGCGATTTATGAACTCGCTTAACCGGAAAAAAGGTGCGCGTTAGATTCGAGTAATTACGGTATTTTGAGACATAAAAGTGTATGCTGCCAGTAATGTTAAGTACCATTACTTTTGTCACACTATGCACTGTAGCAGGTGTAGTTAGAGTGGTGATAGTGAAGGATTAATCAAGCACGCCACCAACTGCGTTCACATCAATGGTCGCGTATTTTAAAAATAAACCTGCTGTATAGTAAAAAAAATTTAGAGCATTTATGATTTTATCCAAATCAAGTTAAACCGACTGGGTAAGCAAACCATTTGCATAAAATCAAAAGGCATAAAGTGATTCATGTATTATAACTATGTGAACAATTTCAGCAATGCAGGGCAAAGTGACAACAGTTCTATTAAAAACCCCTCTCATTATAACATGCATGAAAAGCACCACACCAGAATATTTTATTGTGCATGTAATATCGAGACTACTAGACTGTCTATTGACCTTTTAGAAGAAGGGTATCTCCTTCACATTCAAGGGGCAACCACTTAGCCTTTTCCTGAGCTTTTTTGTGAATATTTCCTGAATTTCAGATATCATACGGATTGATTTAGAGTAAACAAATTTGCTTACGCATTGAAACCTAGTTCTGTATGTAACTGCAATTATGGGTGCCAAACCATCTCCAATTAATTTTTAACATTTACTTATTTTTTAACTGCAGCAGCACAACTAGCTATGGGTGCCCAAAAAGTAGCTAAAAACAATACCTTTACCTCTTTGAGCCTTTTGGAAGTGTTCAGCTTCTCAGTGCTCACCTTACAACATTTTTTTTTAAATACGTGTTTGTGTGCCCACTGCTCTTGCTCCTTGTACAGTGAGGAGGAGCACATGGCAAGAAGAGACAAGAAAGAAGCATAGCAAAAAAAAGCGAAATAAGCGAGGACTTCTTTTGTATCGTACAATGTGTGTAACATTACTTTTGCGACAACATATAGACAAATTATCACGGCTATGTATCCATTGTAGAGTCATACACAGCTGCAACACCACGACTAAATTTCAACCTTGTGTTGGTTTAGGATACCTTTATAGTGGCAAGCTAATGATATCTGCATTTGTTTGGCACATATTAAGATGCAGTGAATTGTGATATGGTAATCTCATTTAGAATGCACATCATGTGGCTTCATTGTATATGTGGCCACAAGTAACTCTGGTTGCAAAGCAATATGGCAGAGCCTAAACAGACGTCACCGACCACTCCAATCTGAACTTGCCTTTGCTACTTGCCCATTATCATCCCAGCAAAAAATGAATAATTGAATCTGCTACATATAAGTGCTAGCTTATGCTAAGGACCAAGTATGAAGGGTGTTTTGTCATTTTTGAGATCAGTTATTTGTTCAAGAACACTTGCTATCAAACACAAATACATTGCTGTCGAAGCATCAAGACTCAAATATAAAGCAAAAAGAAGTGTCTCTTTAAAAATTACAGGCCACAAGGCAAGATAAATATTTGATATACTTGGGATGTAAGGCACGCACACGAGGTGCTGCCATACTATACTTTTCCTTGTGTTGAAACCTGCTTGCTTTACTCACCCAACACATCTGTAAAGATGCCGTGAAAACACCAAGAAGCTGATGCAGCAAGGTTGAACACATGTCCAGGGATTCCACCATTCCTAAGCAGCCCTACAGCTTCCACAGTCCTGCAACCATTTGTAAGATAAATATAGTTCTACCCAAAGTTCTTGGTTTACAGACACACATGAAGACGCATAACCACTCTATAGGAAGTTTGCATGATAATGCGCTGGGTAGCAAAACGGATGCCAATATCAAGTATCCCGGCCTGCCGCTTCTTTCTTTCCGTTCTTAATTAATCAATCCATGGTTATTAAATGTTCCCCCAATGTGAAGTGTACTGGCAGTCCGGTGAAGAAATGCAATGTATTTAGAACACAGTCCAATTCATGGCAAGTAAGCATGCAATAGCGTTTTGTCAGCTCTTCGAGAAAAGAGCATGAAGTTTAGCTAAAACCCATGTTTTTTATAAACACCATTCAATTTGATATAAAAGTTGTGAGCATTATGTAAAGGAACACGGATTAATGTTTAATCAATAATTTTTTTATAATTTACTGATATGAATGCAAACTAACTGAATATAAAACGATAAATTTTGCTCGAGAATTTAGAGTTATGAACACTATCGCACTTGCCTGCTGCATCTTTTCCAAAACAGCGGCAAGATAGGCTAGTTTGTGTAGGTGAGTAGTAATGAGCAGTGCAAAGTAACAACAAGAAACACCAGTAACAACAGTATGGGGCAAGCACAGACTGCCAACTGTATAATTTATTACACAAAAGTTCGCCTGAATATCAGTCAGACAACTTGTGCAAATGAAGGTCCAGTTGGGCATTAACAAGGTACGAAATCAACAATGCCTGCTTTCACTAACAGGACCCTCATTCACATAAAGTATGCAGCGATAGGCCCCTACCGAGGTACGTCACAGCATGATGTCACTGGCACATGTAAAAGGTGTGGCTGGAAAAACACTCCCGCTGGTGGCTCAGCCCGGTACAGTCGTGCGGTGTTTGGGGCAAGTTTTAATTTTTCAAAGCTTACACTTCACGTTACAATGTCGACATTAGCTGTAGTATGTGTCAGCAAACATCCAGCTGCGTGGTAAACTGTGTGGTAAAATATTTGCCACGCTGTCTGTTTATCTTGAATAAGTGAACACACGCGGTGGCCTGTGCGAGCAACAGCGGCATAGTCTTCAAAAATGTGCACTGTTGATTGCGGCATGTAATGTGCATTGAAAGGTATTGAGAATATCGGTTCAACTGAGAATACTGAGTGTGGTGTGTGCAGTGTCAATAACAATGTGTCTTGTTTGCGAAGACTAACACTCATGGCCGGGACCGGTCAATGAAAAAACTTGATTCGACATTTTAGTCAAGGTAAATATGCACTTGACGTGACCATCTGCGAGTGGGTACATCTTGGTGTTTGCGCTGTGTGCAGAAAAAAATTGCAAGGTCACCGGGCTGGAAGATACCATTTGCTGAAGCTGCATGTATGAATCGCCCCGACGAGTACGCAAGCTCAATAAAGGTATAACTCGTTTTATCGAAGGCCTCACATTTCTTCATGTAATAAGCAGAGATTCTTGTTTCACATATACTCAGTACCTTTACCGCTCGATATTCATGAATTGACAATGCAAACAACAAGTTTGTGTGTTAGGTCCTAAGGGAGCAATGTAAATATGCAAATAAGTTGTAGGTGCCAGATGCAGCGATGTAACTGCACAAAAGATTACGTATATATTAGGCTACAGGTTTAGAATCGCATACATCTCAGTGGTCTATCAGGAACGTCACAAACAACTTCCTTGCCAACCAGCCCTTGCACAGAGGGAGGGAATGGCTGGCACGGTGCTCGAAGTGACGTCACACTATTTGCAAACATAGAGAGGTTTCTTACTTAGGCAACATTTTGCACAATATATTTTTTAGATGCAAGACTGTACTCATCCACATTGATCATACTGATGTTTTTTGTTGTTACTTTGTGCGGTGAGTTACTAGACATTTAGTCACCATGATCTTTAAAAGCTAATTTCAGTGTTCTCTTTCATATTGCTGACAACTGTGTTGTTGCATAAATTGGGCAAAAAAACAACACAGAAAGGCTGTCACAATAAATACACCAACATGGGTATTCTCCTGCAAACAAAAGTCGGCACTGGTCCTGTCATTACCCGTCTTCCTTCTCTCTTTGCCTTGTTTGTATTGAAACAGTCAAACACCTGATGAGTTAGATGAGAAATATTAACGCATCAAAACTATAAGTGCTTGCATCAGCCACTACACAACAGCGTGATAACCGCACCCCTGCCACACAGCAGCGAAACATATTTTGAACATGCTGGCAGTGTATTATTTTATAAAAAGCAACTCTGGCAGATTACAAAATCTCACATTGTGCATGCAAGTTTTCTTCAAAGTCAGGCATACAATGTAGGTGCTGGCCGGTACATTATTAGTTACAAGCAAAGGCGTCTTGCAGGTACACATGCAGATTGCACGAACACCTCTCTCTCTCTCTACACTAGGCACACACATTATATCTTTCAACAAGCACACGCCACTGTTTAGGGGCATAATAACGCTCTACCGTGAACGTATGCTAATCAACCCACTTAAGCGGTTGGCTAAGTGAATCGAGCCAAGTTACAAATTGTATCGCCCACGAACGTAAACAAAATGCTGCTTTGCATCAAATGGCACTGCGGGCTTCGTTTAATCCACAACGTAGCAAGCGCCGTGTGCGTCTTCCTCACTACATCGCACATATGAAAAAATCGATCACCATACACATGCATGTTGCCGCAGTTGTCTCGAATTAGCTCCAGTAAGGCCGTGCCGATGCGCCATGGCTCTGCTGGCGTTAGCGTTGTCAAAGCGAATCGGCAGCCGCACTCGCAAAGGCGCGTAAGGTTGCCGTTTCACGACGCCTTGTTCGAGTGCAGCAACACACACTTGCACTGAGTGGCATACTTAGTCTACATAAAAAAGTGTCCCCCTTACCTTTAATTTCTTTCACACTGTCCTGAGGGAAGCGACCACAGGCGTCAGCCGTCACCTCGGAGTCCTTCGAGCGCCCGCCCAACCCGCCGATTCCTTGGACGACTCGCACTTGATCCGCACTCGGACAACCACGGGAATAGGGCGCAATCTTAGCACATCACACGAACGAGGAACGGCGCTTCCTTGCGTAAATTTAACATTTCGTGCTCTCGTGTGTAGCAGCGCGAACACATGAGAGACGCACCCACACTGTATGCCCACAGAAACAAAGAAGACAAACAACATGTGGCTTTAGCTGTGAATGGATTTGACTTGGATATCTGTGTGAGAAAACATAAAAAAAACATTTGTCGCTGCTATAAACTGAAAAAAATGTATGTTATCTGGCAAACTAACTTTAAAAGTGATAAACGGTTACTCAAAAAACAAGTTACAACTTAGGTCTTTGTTTTGTTTTTGTTCTAGCAGACGACAGCCTCCTACTGCTTCTACGACAGACGTAGTGCGGTTTCACGTACGGTGCGTGTCGCCGACGCAAAGCTCTACAGTAGTGATATCAGAGTTATCAATTCTCAATGAATCATAGGATGGCTACAAAGCAGTAACATTTTGACATAGTGCAGTACGCAATCTTTCAAGGTATGACATTTCTTTGCTCTGAAGCAAATCGAAGCCAGCCGGCCGGCGCAATCAGCTGATGTCGCCGCTACGCGAGGCATGGTCGTGCGCTATAGCGTCGCGCCCCGCGCTCGATTTATCATCAAGCGATAGAGCTACTAAGTGGAATGCAGCTAGATGCAGGGATTAAAGGCGTATCACTCTAATTCCCTGTGGTGGCACACTCAATCGCAAGAGAGCCCCGGGAAACAACCTTCAACTGCTCAAGCTTGTGTGTGGGTGTAAAAGTACTTGTTTTCATCCGCGGCGGGGCAGCAGTCTATAGTTCAAAGACATGCGAAAAGCATGTGACGTATATACAATCCCAAAACATATGCACACAACAATAGATACGATCGCATATCGTACATAAATATGCCAACACATAGCGTGTAAAAAGCAAATTTATATACATAACATAAACCCACGTGCCACCTTCGAATAGCTTAGCAAGCTAACGCACTCAGTTCACGTGCGCGAGCACAACTAAGTGGCGCAGGTTCGAGTCCCGCCAAGTTTAATTTTTTTTTCAACGTTTTTATTGTACTGCTATCTTTTCTAATGCCTTAGGTTCTAAAACAAAATAAAAGCAATATTGCGTTCAAGTACGTATGTGGGACTGTGTTTTTTGCGCAAGAGTTATTAGTATTTTTATTTTCATTATTAATTTTTTTATTTATTTCATAATATAACAAAATTAAGGACTAAGGGGAACAATGGGTCTGCTTGATTGTGAAGGGACTCGAGAAGTGAGAAAACTCAAACCAAAAAATTTATTTGAGAAAAAACTGAGCATTTCACAGCCGGACCAGTTTCTTCAAGGGTAGGCCCTAGGTATGCGCGAGACTTGCTATATGACTCATCTCAAGCTGTGGCAGTTGGGGGAAGGCAATATCACTGAGAAGCAGTTCCAAAATATATTTTGGTTGATGTTTTTTTATTCCTCCAAAATAAGGGCTGCACAATTGTGATCGAGCCAAACCAAGAATTGCGGGCATGAAGTCATCAGACAGAAAATGAATAATGTTGATTGTTTGAAAAATTGCCCTTAATAAAAGGAAGAGTTATGGAGTGCTACGTAGCTTAACTCGCAGTAGGAATTTTATATATACATATAGATAGTTTAAAATGGACAATGTTGCACACACAGACATTGGTTAAATTTCTTTGCAGCACAGTTGAAGCATCTATGTAGAAATGAAGCATCAAGAGAAGCTCATGCGTCCTCACTTTATTGCGCTTTACATAGCTTGTATGCGTCCATGCAGCCATGATATGATATATTTTAAAGCATTTGTTTAACCTATAATCTTCTTATTCATTAAAGCTGGCCCATAAGTTGTGTCTTATGTAGCACTACAATTGAAGCGTAATCTGCATGGTGGTCAGAAAAAATGCTTTTGAAAATCTCAAAACGACCCAGCTCTATACACGACCATACGTGCATCAGTGATAAGCACCATTATGTGTTTGTACATATCAATTGTGCTCTCATACTTAATTATTTTTCTGACCACTCCCTCTGCCCCTACCTCGTTTCTGTCGTGAAGCTGTGGCAAGTTGTGTATAGCTGTATTTATATTGTAGGAGCACATACTATCAATAAAAAATTATTTTTAGGCTACATGCAATTAGTTTTCATAGATTTTCATTTCTTTTGTCGGTGCTCAGGAGAGCTAAGCTCATGGTCGATATTTTAAAATGACATTTCTCTTTGCTTATGTTAAAGAGAACCGTTTCATTAATATTGACAAGTTCATTCACATTGAATTTAGTTCTCATTATTATTGTTTCTACCAAAAAACGAGCCCTTGAAGTTATGCTTTTTTTGCTTGATTTGTTTTCTTGTGACAGCATGCAAGTAAAATGACAGTTATTGTCATTCCTTGTGAATGACACATTTTCCGTGTGACAGACTTTAGCACCTGGTCATCTGCAGAAGTTGTATTCATTCTGGAAAAGGGCGAACAGCGGTGACTGACAACACAGACTAGCCTGCATATTCTTTTGTACTATATATGTCACTGTGCATTCATTTATAACTTTATAGAGCTCGGATTTCCTGCTTAAAATGTGACAACAACTGTAGAGTTTCCACATTTTTGCAACAATCCACATGCCTTTCATACACTATTGCACATTTTCGTAAGCACCTTACAAAATCTGTATATTTCCGTAAGACCTTACATTCTGCATTTTCCTTATGAAAGCTTCTGTACACTCCATACACTTTCCTTATCCTTCCATATCTTCCGTCATGAACTCTCCGTATGCTCCATAAGTTTCCTTATCTTTCCTTATCCTTCCATATACTCCATAAAAAGCTTTCCATATATGCCATACATTTTCCTTATCTTTCCGTATACTCCATAAAAAGCTTTCCGTATACGCCAAACAATTTCCTTGTCCTTCCTTATACTCCATAAGAAGCTTTCTGTAAATGCCGTACAACTTGCGTATATTTCCATAAAACTTATATATTTTCCGTATGTAGCATAAGGAAATGTTACGAAGTCCATATATTTTCCGTAAGATTTCATACGGAACGTTTCAGTAGGGTAGCTGAAGCCCATGAGCAGTACAGTCTGAAAATACAGTAGTGGTAAGCGACCCATTCTCGATGCGGTGTCGTGGTTACATAGTAACGTTTACGATTCTGAGTTTACTCTGCCCGGCTTTATTGCCATACGTAATGACAGGGCACATGGCATTGGCGGTGGCGTCGCTCTACTTATCCGCTCAGATATCCGCTTCTCGGTGTTGCCATCACCTCCAGAGATTGAATCCCTGTGGTTCAAGATTTATCTAAATAATCAATGTATTGTAGTTAGTGTTATATATCGGCCACCTGGATTCTCCCTTGATGTTCTTCATGCTCTATCTAATTTCATGTGTGATGTTAATATAGCTTCATCAAGGTTGATCTGTATGGGTGATTTTAATGCTCCTGACATCTATTGGCCTTCCCTAACTGTAACGGGTCGTGATGCTGCTATCTGTCATGAATTAATAAATATTTCTTTATCTGTTGGGCTTATTCAAGTCGTTGCATGTGCGACTAGGTTTTATTCTATTCTAGACTTAGTTTTCCTAAGTACACATTTAGCTGATCATAACATTTATTGCGAGGTAATTGACGGATTATCAGACCATAAAGGTTTCTTGTTATCACTTTGTTGTCCCACGTGCAAATCACCCTATACGTACTAGTTTCCCTGATTTGAATCGTGCGGATGACAATTCCATTACTGATATTCTAGCTAATCATTTTGATACGTTTTGTGCACTTTCTGAAAGGCAGGATATAAATTACCTCGTTAATTACTTTGAGAATCTTGTTAAGTCATGTGTCCGAAGATTTGTGCCACTTAAGACAAAAAAAGCAATACTAATCTTCCTTGGATCACTCGTGACATCTTACATTTGTCTCGCCGTGTCCGTCGACTTAGGCGCTCCGGAAGACCTCACGATCCCGTTAGCCTAGACAAATTTCAGAAGGCGAAAAGTGAACTTAATTCTAAAATGAGAACGGCGAAAGATTTCTTTTTTTCGCGTCTAGTTGCCGGGTATGTTAAGCATGAACCCACGCAAATTTTGGTATTAGATTTTGCCTCATGATGCCTCACCTTCTTCTTTCAGAATTGATAATGATGTTATTAGTGACCCGTCAGCAATATCGAAGGCTTTGAATAGCTATTTCCAGTCTGTGTTTGTTTCTGACAATAACTCCATTCCTTCTCTGACAGACATAACTCGTTCTGAACCAATCAGTGACATTGAAACAACAAGTGAAGGCATTCTGGACCTTATCCTAAAATTAGGCGTAAAAACGCACTGGTCCTGATTGGATACACAATGCATTCTTAGTTCACTACTCCATTTGGTCATCCAGATATCTGACGATCATATTCAACAAATCTTTATCTTCTGGCACTGTTCCATCCTCATGGAAGGTAGCAAAGGTACTCCCTCTTTATAAATCTGGCAACAAGCAGTCTCTATTGAATTATAGACCGATATCATTGACTTCTCAATCAGGCAAGATGTTAGAACATATCATTCATAAACACATTATGCTCTTCTTGGAATCGCACCAACAACTATCAAACATGCAGCATGGGTTTAGGCGTGGTTTCAGTACCACAACATAATTAGTCGAATTCACGCATGATATTTTTTTAACCTTGATTTTGGCAACCAGGTTGACGCTATATTTATTGACTTCTCAAAGGCTTTCGATACAGTACTGCATTCTAAGCTTCTCGCCAAACTCGACGTCATTTTAAACAATCCTCAATTGGTTAGTTGGATCTCTAGCTTTTTGTCATCTCGCTCTCAGTTCGTTTCTTACAGGTCAACCAACTCTACTGCCACTGATGTAACATCTGAAGTGCCCCAAGGGTCCGTTCTTGGGCCTCTTCTTTTTTTTAATTTACTTAAATGATTTGCCTGTTTGCATCTCCTCTTTCATTTGTTTTTACGCCGATGATTGCGTTTTATATGAGGTCATTAAAACACACGCTAACCATTACCGCTTGCAAGAGTCATTTGCTGGTTTTTGCAATTGGTGCAAAACCTGGCAAATGAGCATTAACTTTAAAAAAACCGTACTTATGTCCTTTTGTAGTAAATCTTCTTCTGCTTTTGATTACTCTTTCGATAACCGTGCAGTGAATAGGGTTCTTGATTATAAGTATTTAGGGGTCATTTTACTCATATTATGACATGGTCTAAACACATTGACTACGTATGTAACAAAGCATTAAAAAAAACTAGGCTATCTACGTCGCACTCTATCTAAATCTCTGAAGAAAACTGAGCTTCTCTTATTTAAATCACTCATTCGCCCAATAGTAGACTACGCATCTGTTGTTTGGAACCCGTACAGGCAGTGCGAGAATAATAGGTTAGAAGCAATTCAGAAAAAAGCTGTAAGATTCTTATGTCATCGCTATGACGCGACTTTTCACCCTCTTCTACTCTTCCTTCACTGAACTTAACTTCGCTCTCTTCGCGTCGCCGAATAGAGTCATTAAAATTCTTGCATAGCATTGTGACATCTTCGGTTAAACTTTCAAATGACAAGGACTACATACACTTTGCACCCTAGTCAACGACAAGAAGCTATCACAATTTAAACTTAACGCCTTACTATGCTCGGACTAATATGTTCAAGTTCAGTTTTTTCCCCCGTTCTATTGAAGACTAGAATTCGTTACCTGGTACTATTCGTTCACGCCCATCATCCAATTTTCAAGCCGACATTCATGACATGCGTCTGTAACATACCCTCATCTATTTTCCATTGGTGTTAGCTCTTGAGTTGCATTGTTTCTTTATTCTATTTTCGTTCATGTTAATCACACGTTTGTGCACTTTTGTCCTTGTATAACCACACATCTGTATTAGGTTACCTGTTTACATACTATTCATTCCTGTCTGTGAAAATTCCGCGTACTTTGTACACCCACTCCTGCCATAGCGCACTTAGCGCTGCAGTATGTGTAAATAAATAAATAAATGAATAAATATATCTGCAATAATCGATAGAAATGAAAAGCTGCTCGAGAGTGCTACGTCTGTCACTTTGTTGCCTTCTACACTGGACGTTTCAATGCTGCTAGTGGAATGAAAGAACCAGTCCAAAAGAGGGCTAACGCTGACAAACACACCCGTAAAAAGCGCGATGCTAGGTTGGTAAAAACAGAGTGCGACAGTCCCGCTGACGTCGCTCTACTGTAGAAATGTTCACTAAGTCGCTCTAGACAGACTTCTACAGATGATTCATAAACGTGCTCTGCTCTCGCTGCGAACTTCGCCTTGAGACGACTGAACCACATCGCTATCTAAAGGTGTCGTATACGCCTCAGCCAGCGTTTTACAGAGTTACGTAAGATTGAACCCAAAATAATTAGCTGCCAGCCTGTCTTCATGTGGCAGTGTTATTTGTTTACTGCCACATCGATCGCTTCGCCGTTGGGAAGTTATCGATGGTCTAGTAACGGCAAGGAACGTGTGTTTCTGCTGCATCGATCGTTTCTACGGCAGTGTTTTGCTGGGTTTCTTTATGTTTTTCATTTATTACCATTGGGTGGTGCTGCGTTTGTGTTCATATTATACGCCTTGAAGCATACGCCTTGTAACATCTACATGTCTCGCGCGTACATGCCGCTAAAACGTCGCGGCGGGCTACCTAGAACGAAGAAATGCAAAAGTGGCACAGTGACACGAGGTGCGCTCGGTCTGTTCGGTCCAGATAGAGTTCAATCCGGGGATTCTGGACGAACGAAACTATCTGGTGCTTGAAGCGCGTTGAGGGCAAAGTACGGAGGACCACGGAGTCAGGCGATGTCTACAGAGGCCGAGGTTGCGAGAGTATAGGTGCCAGTATTCGAGCCGCTGGCTGTGTCAAGGTCTGCAAAGCGATGCAGAGCGATGCGTCAGGCTTGGGCGTGGGCTACTGGTTCCGGGGCTGCACATCTGTGCTGTGCTTGGTGGTGTCTCGAGTGTAGGTGAGAAACGCTGGTTGCTGAGCTGCCGCCACACAGCTGCGTCGAACAGCATATCAGCATGACGCCGTTGGCTCTGAGCCCACGTGCAACCTTCACGTGCCACAGTGGTGATGGACATGACGTCCGAGACGGCAGTTGGGAATGGCACTGTCCCAGGTATCTCCATGGCGCTGCTGTCGTTTCTTGATAACTGTGCGCCTAAAAACGGCCTGCAACGCGCACGTGTGGTCAGGCCTTAAGATTGCTGGACTCTTAGCACACGTTGTTTTTTGTTCTCGAATGCTGTCACGGACAACCTGAGAACAATCACACCACCGACATCTCTTGATATATGATAAAGTTGTTTTATAAACGTTGGAAAACAATTTTTTTTCGCTACTGCACCATAGCAAATATTCGGAAGCCACCCGAGGCATCGGAACATATTCCACAGATCCACAATTAATGATGGTGGTAAGAAAAAATTTGGATTACCACAACTACTAAGGAGTTCAATAGTAACCAAGGGTAAACGAGTGGACGTCACTTTTGCATTGTTTCAAAGCAAGGGCAATATCAGTGGTCATGTTAAGTTTGTTTTTATATCCCGAATGATAGGTTATTCTGTGAAGACGTTCGCAGGGTACAGAAGCTTAGAGAAATAAAAAAAAGGTTAAGAGCGGACACTCCCGTAGACCCCAGCGGCCAAATTGGCCCTAGCACACCTGGTGATTGGTGAGAGCAAGTGGCGTGCGCTTCCTGTTTCGGTTTCACTGGCGCAAATTTTGAATAACTTTGCGTAACCGACGTTTGGCTATGACGAAAGTTCATGATTTTAGACCACTTTTCACCGCCCAAACGGATAGTTTTTGTAGGTCGTTTTGATTTAGCGATTCCCTGTTTTGTTTAGTTCAGTGGTTCGTGCGAATTGGTCGTGACGTATTTTTTATTTCGATTAAGTTATAATAAAAAGATGCAGGTAATGATAATTCACTACGATTTTATTCAGGGTGCTTGTGTTTTTCTTTTTGAACAAGTGATCAAGGTATCTATCAGTCAAAGAGACAGAGTATCCGCAATGTTTTATTCAAAGGCAAGGTAGAGTCTGAGAATATAAAAAGCACAATATGACAGAGGTAGAGAACAAATGCATCTTGCCTTACAAATAAATTGCAACAAATATTGTAACAAATACCGAGAGAACACAGGCAACGCACACATCGCTAGAGTTGGCAGAAGCCGAGAAGCTGGTAAAGTATGACACACCGGGCCAGTGGGTAAGTAAGGATCTATGGCAAAAACACAGCGCACAATGCTGATGAAGAAGGAAGAAATGACATATACACAGCAATGAAGTCGCGAATCCCGCCTGGGGTTAACCGAAATAATGCATAGAAAAAAAGAGCGCACAGAAACCACACGACACAATATAGCAGAAAGGCAAAGGTACAGTGTGCTGGCTGTGCTTAAGAACAGCTCGCCCAAAATGAAAAAAGCAAACTTGATTCCTGCTTGTCCTCAGAAAGGTAGGGCTTTGCAGCTTGCCCACTACGTGAAAGACAAACTTTATGCTACAACACTGGCAGGTCTTGTGGCTCTTCTTATGCGTCGCCTTCATCAAAAAACTTAATATCCCAAGTGATTTGCGTCTGGGTGTTGCTGTGACGCTTGCGAGCTAAAATAGATTGTAGTCATCACTTATCCAGAATTGTGGACCTTAATTGGTGCTACGAGAGCGGTATTACAGGGCTAATAAATAGCAGAAGGAAACCACTTTGACTCATTACTTTTCACAAAGGCTCTACATCGTACGTTATCACTCACAAGCTATATAAAAATAAAATGCCAGCGTTCGCAGCCCCATCAAACGCTACAAGTTTGGTATTCTTTAAAAAATTTTAATGGGCCAGATGAGGAGGTTGATGAGAAGCTAAGATACGAAAAGCGTGATAACGTGAACCGTGTCCACTTCATACTGTGTTCCTTACCCGCTCGAAGACATTTCAACAAGCGGTTTTTTTATTGATATATTACTTGAGCTGGAGAGATAAAGCATACACAGTGATCAAGCGACCCACAGTAAAGTGTACAGTTTGCCCGCATTTGCTACAAAAATACGGACAGGATAACCAACATTCTATTTAAGGTTATGCAAATCACTTCGAGCGAATACACAGTGTCCCCACTCCTCATAGCGGGTAACCAAAACAATGTATGCAACGAAGGAGTGGTTAGTCCAGTTGAACTGAATATAAGCATATAAGACCATAATGAAGTCTGCTGTAACGAAGTAATAACATAACAAAACTATTGCAGGATTCGGCTCAACTCGAATACTTTAGTGTAAACCCGCCGCTAATTGCTAGCCTTTGAACTTGTCAAGCTGTATGCCTGAGATTGAAGACTGGAACCTAACCCTATCTAAGTTTCGGTTCACAAAACGCACATGCCAACATAAACGAACCCGGCAAAACAATTTCAGAAACGTCGCGCGACACCCAGCAGAGCTGAAATAAAAATCGCCAACACTTGACAAATGGTGATACAAAACATCGCACACTTTCAGGTGATATGCAGTGGTCTCAATTATGGCAAGAAAGTGAGATTCAAGTTGTTGTACGTATGCAAAAGCTGCTTCTGATGGCACAGTGAGATTCCCAAAAACTTTGCTGGGGACGTGGTATGCTTTGAGCATTGTGAAATACTGGTGGGTACCCTTAAGCGTCTCACTGTCGTCTTTCAGTAACTGTGGGCAACTGCAACGGTCACATGCATTCTGAAGGAAGTGTTTGATGAGAAAACCAGCTATATAATATGCAGCGGAGTCATCGATACTATGGGAGTGAATGTTGGTCGCAAGTTCAGAGAGATCGTCTAGAGCGGGAAAGTCGTCAGGCTGTGGCTGTGCACACTCCTCATTATCCACAAGAGACGCACTGGTGAGCGAGAATGGCGAGAGCTGCTCCTGGAAGAGGTCACATTCATCATCCTCGACACTTCCGTATTCTGACAGCTTGAAGAGTTTTCTTATGCAGATGTGCTTCAGCCACAAATAAATTGCGCTACATTGGGGTTGATGTTGCAACCCTGTTTTTGCCTAATGTGGCCAAATATGTTCTCCAGAGGATCCTGTTGAAGCCTGCGTGTTAACAGGTATTCAAAATTGTAATTTTTGGAGAGGTCGTCCCATAGCTGACAAATTGCCTGAATTGTAATTTGCCAACCTACGATGGTTTGTGGTTGACGTCTGCCAACAAACTGCCATGATGCAATCCAGGGAAGCTGGCCTCGGAGGAAGTCAATCAGCTCTGAATCGTTTTTCATGATTGTATGCCGCAGCTTTTGCGAAGTTTTTTTTTTACTCGAGCTGTTCAAGGCATCGAAAATTCTGTCCATACGCTCACAAAATTGAGCTGTAGTGATGGCCGAGGCAGGCAGCACCTTCGCATACACCATTGCCGTGATAGCAATCGAAACTGATGCACTGAGGACCTGAGTTGCTCTGCTGACCTCCATATTAGAAAAAGGTTTCTGATGAACGTGCCGTTCAGTCAACTTTGGAGCCAATCGCAATCGCAACTCATGTGAGGATTGGTAAAGGCTTACAATGTGCGACCAGTTAACGATGTCATCCCCAATGTATAACTTGTGTGCTTGGACATTATTGCGCGTTGTTTTAAATAAATGCGGAATATCAAAAATGTATAACACCCGCTCACCATTAACTTCAAAAAAAGGCTTTGCTACAGTCACTCTTAGTTGGTTAGTGAGAATTACATTTGAACTGCCCTGGTCACAAATGACTGCTTTCAATGCAATATTAATGCTTTAAGCTCCAAAATGAGTGACACCAGCAAGTTATGCATAACAGAGAATGGTGTTGATGTGTGCCCTATAGTAAAAACAACCGGTTGAACCCATTTTCTCGAAACACCAACAAGAAGAAAAAGCAGTGCTCGATCAGCGATGGTTGAAGTGCGATGAGTGCCATCATCTGTTAAACCCTGGACAACGTCTCTTGCACCATCATAGTAGAAATTTTTTTGAGTGCTATTTTGTCGAAAACTAAAGCGCACACTCGGTCCCGTTCATTCCAAGCTTGAGTATTTGTTGCAATGAAAGAAAGGATTCCAGGAAAAATGCCTGGAGTCATCTTTACATTAGCTAGCCACCTCCTTAATAAACGTCGGGAGGGCAAAGAAAAATATAGAGCCAGAAATCGGTATGCTCGCGGACTTCGGAAGTTTAAGTGAAGAGCGAAATTCTTGAACCACACGGGAAACCGCTTGCCCTTGCGTTTGGGCCTCAAGCGAACATGTGCAGAAAGAAGTTTAAAAACCTCCTCGGTGACGTGCGGTCGAATAACTCCAAGGGCCTTTGAAGTCGATGACGGTGCTTGGTGAGGCTGTCTCCGCAATCTTTTGATAGTTTTCCGCTGTGCTGCTACTTTGGCTTGCAGATGTTTAATGGTTTGCTTGTACTTAATTGATGGAGACATTGTCACTGGCACACAGGAACGCACTGCAATAAACAAAAAAATGGATGTAAAAGCGAAGAACAACTAATCCCATACGAGCACTTTCCTCGCTCTTTGAGACCCAAGGTGCACAACTTTCTGTGGTGCAAAGTTTTCGATTCCACTACCTAAAAACAAACCATTCACAATGTTGACAATGCACAAAAAAGTGAAAAATCACTGAGAGCCCACCCTTACATTTTGTAAGTGCACACGTAGTGTCCTTTTCAGGATAGTTTCCTCAGAATGTCCTAAATATAAAATAGCACATTAAAAACAGCTGCAATAAAAGCATAGTGACCATTTTCTCTAGGGCACTCAGGCGTGAAGCTGTTGGCGGAGACGTCTTCTGGAGGGTCTTGTGAAGCTTGTTCAGTGCCTCGGACAGTGCTGTCGGAACAATCTTGCGAGCGGCCTGCGGAAGTCTCTATATCAATCCACTCTGGTGTTGAATTGAACATACAACTTACCGGTCACACAAGTTCCTTTTGTGACAGCTGAACGACTGGTTAAGGTTTTCTTCGGCAAGATGAAGGCAGCAGAAATTCTTTCACCAGCTACAAGAGAGCTGCCACCTGCAGAGGTTTGGTCAACAGTCAATTTGGGTAAAAAAAATAAATCGCGACACTGAACGCACCCTGCTCATCGGGACACCTCAATGTGTGGTATCCGCTTTTTGAAGCCTCTACCGCAAGTCCTGAAGAAATGAAATTACGACAATGTGTCAGTAAGAGGCTTAAAATAACACAAACTGAAGCTCATCCGCACCTTGCAGTGCAGCTTCTGCAGCCATGTCACAGTCACTACTTGAAGCGACGCTCAAAGAATTTGCATATATGTGCAGTCGGTACAAGTTACAAAGCTTGTAGCATGGGGAAACTTAAACAGCTCTTTCAAACGCATAAATTAGTCGAACGTGGAAGAAAAGAGAAGGCACCAACTAGGAAACAGGTAATTTGTGATTTTTGGAATTATCAACATTGCCAGCTTTCACTGATGAAAGGTATACGTACATGTGCACTCAGGCTTGAAGATAACGTGAAATAGCCCTTTAAAGTCTTTCAAAACAAGTTGCGCAGGTCCAGAGCATCAAAAAACGACAGAAATATAAAGCTGCTGTTAAGAAGATAATAGCCCACAATTCACAAAATTTAAGACTTTCCAAGTGTTACTTCTATAGTGAAGTTTCTCCATCGGCTACAAAGATCTTTGCGGTTAACTGTCGCCACTGATTCAATACAAGTGGCTGCTATTGCACATATTTGAGTTTCAGTCAATTACTTACATGATGTAGCTGGTTGCACACTGGGAACAGCCATTTTTGTAAGCCTTGTGTGCCCAGGGTTCATGAAACTTTGAGCAGTAAAATGGTCGCTACAAACCCTGTACGTTGCGTACAATAAGCTGGCCGGCTTACTAAGGAGATCATCGCATCCAGCATACTGCATCCATGCTTTCATCCTGCATTGGCAATGAACTATCAGCTGAAAGGGGAAGTGCTTGAATAGTGATTTTTTGTTGTTACCCTCACTGAGCAAGTACGAACAGTAAGCCTAAAGACATGTAAACCATACAAAAGCTTTAACACACCTGCCGTCCCGCGGAATGCGGGAGAAACTCGTCCCAGGCTTCTTGTGGGTTCTGCTATTGTTGAAGCACCACGATACACAGCAGTAGCTGCCGTAGCTTGAACCGCCGGACGGCATGGCATCAGCGCGGTCTGAAAATGTTAGTAAGTGGATGCTTCGCTGTCAATTTACGAAAAAGATATGTGCACGTCATAAGTGTACCAGCAAACCCCTTTGAATGATTAGCTAATCAATGCACAATACAAAACCAGTGATACATCTCTGACCCATAAAACTCTGACTTACAAAGATAGACGTCAAGACCACGTACAAAGATCTTCAGAAGTTTCCAGGCCGCTATCCCTTCTAATGCAATGGTATCGCGGCCTGGGAACTTTAGAACACCTTCGTGCGTACGCAGTATCAGTAGCAAATTGGAAAGAAAAATCGTAGTTGAAATTCGTGCGGTAAAACTAAATTGGAAACGTCAAAAAAATTTGTGGGCAGCTTGCACTAGTGGCACAAGGCTAGCGAAGAAACAAAGATGATGGCCACTTGGCTAGTCCAGATTTGCCTCCGGCACACCAAGAATAATTCGTTTTCCGAGCCTTCGGGAAACGCGTCGTGAAGCATGCGAGGCCCAGCGAACGCTTCTCAATATTTTGCACCGAGCCACCGAGTTTTTTACTTAGCTGCCCAGCTATGCTCAGCGCACAGACGCTCGCGTCCGTGGGAGACGCCGCACGCGTCGCCTCGGCTTGACGCCGTGCCGCCTTTGCTATACTGCATACGTTGCACAATGTTCCCGTCGAGCCGCCGCATAGAGCCGCAAACTTTCTTTTTAGCGAACCTCCCCGTCCTTACAAGCTTCAGAAAAAGGTTACAACTGCGTGAATGAGACGCCACGTAAGAAACAAACTCGCACACACGAAGCGCAACGTGTGTGTGTGCATCTTTCTATGATTGTTGCATGGTGTCTTATTCGCGCAGGTGTAACCGTTTTCTGAAAAAATGACCCAACAAGCCCAACAACATGTCATTACACAAGCTTCGCTTGAAAACGTGCCTCACCTGTTATCTCACGCATGAAAACGCCGACGCAGCCGACGTTGACGAAAGCTTCCCGCTGTCAGTCATGCATGGGCTTGTCGCTGGGTGGATGGTGTTTATGACAGTACGGCCGAAGAAAAATTATCGCGTAAGGTGTGTTGAATAAACTGTTTTTATGTATAAATAAGATACCAAATTTGGGCGTATAATTACTATTTTGTAAAAACAATTTTGTTGCATTGATTATAACTGTTTTTTTTTGCGCTTGCGCCCTCTGACGTTTGGTGAGAGCACTAGTTCTTTACGTAGTCGTGACGCACTTCCTGAGGCCAGGTTTCGCGGAGTGTCCCCTCTTGTCTTTTCCTTTCTCTATGAAGGAAGTGTGAATGCCTAGACAAAGACTGGGAATGCATGTCTCATGAGTTGACAAGTTTGCCACTGTTGCCCCAACTGATAGGTTTCTTGATCGGGAAAAAAACCGTGAAATATTTTGTTCATTTACAACCACCCATAAAACGAATGATCAGGTTAACATCCTTTCCCTGTTTTGAACACTTGCGTTCACTCGCTGATGCACGCATGTTTCTTAACTCCGTAGGAAAGTCGCCTCGGTTTCTAAGTTACTTAATTGAAAAGCTTCAATATCTTCAATGTATGACTTAGGCTGTAGTTCCAAGGTGAGTGCGTAGTATAGAAAATCGTTTGCGACTTCGTATACGTGTGGAATTATGATCACAGAGTCTGATCAAACCCTATACTTACATATCACTCTGTACTTGCCTGACGTAGGTCTACAATGCACGCGTTTGTGTACACGCTAAAATTCTAAATCACTCTCCCTCTTGCCAACTATTAACAAAATATTTAGTTATTTATTTACATAAAAAATACCAGCAGCGCCCGTCGGCATTACTGCCGAGGGGAAGTAAACAGGGTAGCATATGCTAATAAAAGACGAAAAATACTAAAAAAACAAGATGAATACAAAAACATATATTAAAAAAGTGTAGCTATGAGTGTAGCAGTATGCCTCTGAAGAATTCCGCAGTGCGTCGATCAGCTATCTTCTATGGCAGCCAATTACAGTGAGAGACTGTCTGTGGAAAGAAGTGTTCGTAGACGTTTGTTCTGCAAAAACTTTCTCCTGTATTTTAAGAATGGTCATTTCTCTTAGATAAAAACTGGGGAGGTGAAAGGAAAGATTGGTTATTATTTTATAAATCCTAAGAGAAATTTTCAACATTTCTAGTCTCAAATTTTTCCCATTTGTGATTAAGTAATCCAAGCTTAACCTATCTTTAAGTGCAGTGACACTGGCACCGAAGTCATAGTTACAACTTCAAAACGAGCTACGCAGTTCTGTACCTGCTAGGGCATAGTAGACAGTGTTTTCATCTACTATACAACTAACCTACGTTCGAAATATAAAGTAGTTCACTGAGTTTGGGAAGACTAACTGGAAGTTCCGCTTAACGAAGTTTAACATTGTGTAGGATCTCGCTGTGGTATATTCAACGTACTTAGTCCAGGTGTAATTTAATGAAAAGAAAACATTATGGTATTTATACTGTTATACGCGTTAGCTGCGCTGTATCTAATGTATAATAAATATATATGGGTCACGTTTTAGAGTGAAGAAGATTCATTACCACTTCCTTGGGTTCAGAGACATACGCAACCTATCACACCAACGCATAACTCATTCTAAGTCTCGTTGCAAATACTGATAGTAAGAGGTGGATCTAATACAATGGTAAACCACACAGTCATTCACATAGACGTACTTTGCACTAGACTATATGAGAAATATGATTAATGTAGAACAGAAATATCAAAGGCCCAATTACAAATCACTGACAAACTCCCAAAGCAAGAGCAACATATAGAAAATGGGAACCTTTATTTACGACACGTTGCATCTGATTGTATAGATAACACCTTATTCAATTGATAAAAGCAGGAGTAACACCAATGGATGAGAGTTAATGTTGCAGCATGGGGCACAGATTCAAACGCTTTCTGAAAGTCTAGGATTATGCAGTGAATCCGCACGGCATGATCAAATGAGTAAAAAAGATTATGATTTGCCCCACCGCGGTGGTCTAGTGGATAAGGTACTCGGCTGCTTACCCGTAGGTCGCGGGATCAAATCCCTGCTGCAGCGGCTGCATTTCTGATGGAAGCGGAAACGTTGTAGGCCCGTGTGCTCAGATTTGGGGGCACGTTAAAGAACCACAGTTGGTAGAAATTTCCGGAGCCCTCCACTACGGCGCCTCTCATAATCTTATAATAGTTTTAGGATGTTAAACCCGACTTATCAGTTCATGACTGAATTCCATGAGCTGTGTTGAACAAGAAAGGGCAGTTCGAAAGCTACACTGAAAAATACTCAGCCCCTCAAACACACAAACTGTGTTTCTACAACCCAGTTTGACGAGTTTGTTGCTTTTATGGGCACACATATTTGTTTCAACAGTAAATGTCCTGGTTAGTATAAAGATACTCTTGTAGTCTTTCCACCTAGTGGCAAGACAGGAAAGAACTTGCGGCACAAAATACCTGTCCTACTATATTATATGTAGCGTTCAGCGATTCACGCTCACCGACATTACCCAATTGCTATCAAATACTCGGACAGTTTCTCTAGCTCTGAACCGTTTGAGGGATGCCTTAACAACTATGTTAGGCAGACGGTTCAGCTGTATAGACCTACATATTTAATTGATCCGTCACAGCACAACATCGTCGCTGGGTTTCTTCAGAGACCAATACCATCAAACACTGCAAATTAATTTGGGCTACAAAGATGCAGAATTATTCTTTCCCAATATTTGGTACAAATTTTTCTCATCCTGAACATTCCCTTGTGTTATTTTGCAGTTGCTTCGCTGCGTGTTGGAAGCTGCTTCCAAATTAATTTGGCAGAACCCACGCATCTGGGAATAAACATTATGCGAAGCATTTAGAAGGAAAGTGACCATGTTTCAATTTTTTTCATTGTGCGACACGTCATGAAATGACAATATATCTATGTGGGAATGTTGCATGCACAGAAATATCTTGAAGAGTTGAAGATGTTCATATAACCAGTTGTTTGCCCTTGCGCAACAATGCCAACTGAAACAAGCATATTAGCAACACCAGAAGACTATATGAAGCGCAGATGCTCGCGAGGATGTTAGCCCTGCACACTGCTACATACATAAACTTCAGCGCATGGTAACTAACCACAATTGACGTTAACCTAACGTGAAGGCTGTATCAAAAGAGTACATATATAAGGTTTATGAAATCGGGTTGGCAGCGCTGCAAGAAGTATGGACGTTTTGCGAAGATTAGCGTAGCTCTGTGGTAAAATGTTTCATTGTACACAGAATGCTTGAGCTCGATTAAAGTGGGGACCTTGCCATTTATCCATTGCGTTCGTTGGGTCAAAGCTACTGAGAGCAGGTATTAGCAAACGCTTTAATATTGCCACTATGTGTTCTCATCCTTCCTGGGTAGATACTAAGTGTCAATCACCTGTGGCACATACCAGCATGCCAGCGGTACATAACCAACCATGGGTATGTGCCACTATCTGGTGGGAAGTGTTTGACGACGTACGCCACAGGATTGTCACAACATTTATGCCTTGACGAGCACATCATATTCATCAAACCATCTCACCCATCATGCTAATTTAGGTTCCGGTCAAGTGAGGGGCTGACAATGAGATTACGCAAACGTAAGCGACGAGATAGAAGGTAGATAGATAGATAGATAGAGAGATAGATAGATAGGTAGATAGATAGATAGAAAGATAGATAGATAGATAGATAGATAGATACGCTCAAGTTTGCCGAATTTTGCTAATAAATGCATTTAAAAAAGGAATACGCATAGGCTTAGTAGTAATAAGAGCCAAACGCTTTCGGAACATACGCTCAATGAAGCAAACAGATTTCGCAATTCAACAGCTGCACACGTAGGAACGTCCATGTTACTAAATTCGCAGATGCATGAATCTTCACAGTATAAACAGATAAAAAACCTAAATGAAAGCAATTTTTCCTGGTACTAATTTAGAGAAGACGCGATGAATGCAATACGGTGACATTACTGCAAGCAGACTAGACATCTGGAAAGGCGTAATGAAATGAAACGCCCCGTTCCTGCGACCGAATTCTTTGGAACGGTCACATTTATTTTCTGTTTGCCGTCGAGATTTCCTGTGCTAGCTCGAACAGTTATTCAAAAGCACTAATGAAAAGCAGCAGGACCGACTTTCCTTCATGATTGATGATTGATATGTGGGGTTTAACGTCCCAAAACCACTATATGGTTATGAGAGACGCCGTAGTGGAGGGCTCCGGAAATTTAGACCACCTGGGGTTCTTTAACGTGCACCCGACTTTCCTTCATGGGTCATTAATTTAGATGGCTCGACATGTATTCAGAAGGGCTGGGGATGCAGCGAAAGAGTAACAATTCTGTACACTGACCACACAGGAGGAATAATTACGTTACTACATCTGTTCCCCAGGTGGATCGAAAGAAGAAAGAGCAGAAGGAGTAAAGGCAAAGAGGTCGACCTCTATCGAATACAGGTTTGTCACACTTTATACGGAAAAAGCATGGGGAAGTCAGAATATGGAAGAAAGAGTGAGGGAGTGAACGAGGGAACCACACATACAGCGTCATAGTCGATGCATCTTGTGCAGTATATGTGAGCACGAGTAGTGATTATCTGTCTGTGCACGTCTGCCATGCTCGAAAAATTCGCTAGCGAAGCTTTCGTATTGTTGCGCGATAGCTTTTAAAAAAACACTCGAACTGGTCGCTGCGGACTTCTGTTCTTGATCTAGGTGAGCTACAACGATGTCTAGTCATTAATAGTGAATTTTCTTGTACAACAAAATGTAGCGTGGACACTTGCAGATGATGTTCTGCAATATCTTCCAGACCTACTTACAGAAGTCATTACACAAAATGTTGAATATTCGATTCAGCCGCGCTTATGATGTACATGTGTTAACAATGCTATTGGCCTAGTTGATGCTTGCCCAATGAGACACTTTAGCCGCAAAAAAAATACATGGAGCAAACATACACAGGAGTTGTTGCTTGGTGTTTCTTTGCATTGTTTATGTGTTCTTTCACGGCTAAAAAGATTGATTGATTGATTGATTGACTGATTGATATATGGGGTTTAACGTCCCAAAACCACCATATGTATGAGAGACGCCATAGTGGAGGGCTCCGGAAAATTCAACCACCTGGGGTTGTTTAACCTGCCCCAAATCTGAGCACACGTGCCTACAACATTTCCGCCCCCATCGGAAATGCAGCCGCCTCAGCCGGGATTCGATCCCGCGACTTTTGGGTCAGCGGCCGAATACGTTATGTCACAAGACCACCACGACGGGGCCCGTGGCTAAAAAGACGACATGGAAACATCCCATCCACAGTTGCAAAATTTACACGTGTTCACTCGCGATTAGTGTAATAACTGTATACGGTATTTTCTTATGATCTCAAAATACTCAGTGTTGAAGTGCGAATAATAGACTGCTATTGAAGAAGACTACTTGCTGACTATCAGTTCTGGCTATCAGTTTTCCCATATTCATAATGCTTACATCTCCGTACGTGCAACATCTCCATTTTAAAATGTGGCTTGTGATGTACACCCTAGCTTTCTCATTCAAGTAATGCAGTTGTTGTAGTGTCACCTCCGATACCAATTCACAATTTAAAGCCACGTTATCGCAGTAGAAGTTTATTCAATTTTCAACAATTTCTTACGAATGTTCGTAAACACTATTATGATTCCTGCTGGTGCGATAACTGAGCATAAGTGAAAAGGGCTGCTTTGAAAATTGTGAATGATCATAAATAACCATGGTAATAATATAACTGGTCAAAAACATACTAAAATTAGCTATTTTGTGCCAGATGACACTGGATTGATTGACCTTGCCACAAATTTACACCGAGCTAGCTATTCGAGACCAGTGGTAACCCCGTGAAGTAATACATTTCTAGTTGAAGTTATTCACCCCTTTCAAAACGATTCTAGAATACTTTTGGACAGTTTTGCCTTTTTCCAGAGCATGAGCCTTGATATGGAACGTAGGAATGTGGTCATTTTCTAAATATTATATCTACTTACAAAAACGAGATTTGCATAGAATGTTGAAAATGCGTTCAGCGAGGTTTTCAAAAGGACATACATCCTGGATCCATATATATATACATCAGCACAAAAAACGTGTGCTCTGCATTTCTTGTTAAGCTAATGTAGGTATATCTCAAGAAGCATCTAAGTACACAAAGGATATCACTGCTCTGCACCTATTATCAAGACAATTTTGATTCTCTTCGGCAGACACAATTGAACGTCAAGCCTTCATATTTTTTGTAACCTAATATATTACCTTTTAAAATGCGAAAATACTTAAGAGTACCTAAACCATTGAAGGGGAAAAAGCTCTGCGTAGGCCTACGAGGTCGAAATAAAGAAATACTCTCGTCCCTTTATATACATCACGAAAGTGTGAGACACTACTTCGTATACAGGGTGCCCCAGCTATAATTAGCCAGAGTTTAAAAATATGCTCACACACGCAATTACGACGCGACCAAACGCATGTTGCTGACTGTTGCCGGCAGCTAGTGCTTTGTGTTCTAAAATATTGTTTAATTAGATCTGTTTAATTACTAACGCCCGAAAAGACAATTTAGAACATTGCATCTGTTAATTATTAGTGTTTTATTATCTGTTAGTTATAAGCACTTCTAGTTTCTTCCCAGCTAACTACAAACGCCGGCGAAATACAAAAAAACACCACGCAACAAACCCACTGGCACGCCAACAAGCGCCGTGATTCTGGTGCTATCTAACGTTCGGCGTACAAATGGTACACTTCCCTCGCAATGGTTCATAACAGCGATAAGGAGTCACAGCAGTTATTGCTTTCGTGAATGATAGCAAAACTTGTTCGTCGCAAAGGCACCATCATCGTTGCGGCCCTGTCGAGACAGCACAATCGGGCAATTGCTATGGTCGTGCGTACGCGCAACTTTAGGGTGCACTGGAATCATCACGCACATTAGCACGCGAGCGGATTTGTCACATAGTATTTTTTTCATTTCACGCGTATTTCTACCTAGGGGAAAACCACTAATAATTACGAGATAGAAAGTTCCAAAATCTCTAATAAGACATTTTGCCAACCGATCTACAACTATCTCGTTGGAACTTATCATTCATCTTCTTTCCTTCAATAGCTAGTTAATTAAACAGATCTAATTGAACTATACTCTAGAAAGCAAAAATAGTCTAAATAACTCCAGACAACATCCAGCAACATGCATTTGGTTGTGCCGTAATTGCGTGGGTGGGCATATTTTTAAAATCGGGCTGAAGATATCTGTGGCACCCTTTACACTGAACTAGGTTCGAATTGCATGCCGAGGCAAGTGCTAGGAAAGTTTATATCATGTCCGCACACATTCTGCTCTTATATTTAAATTAAAATTATGATAAAAGTGATGCTTTCCAGCCCACTAACCGCCATCTATCTTGCGGGTGCTAAATGTAATTTTATATTCATTATTCCTGCTTTGGTTATTGATTGCTCATAGCTCGAGCCGCCACCCGCAAACGTTCTGGTTTGCTCAGAGGTGTGAAAGCCAATGGCTACCGAACGCGGTATAGCCTACCGGTTATGGGGCTCGACTACTCATTCGAAAACCACTGGCTCGAACCTCGTCAGTGGTGACCGCATTTAAGGGAGGTGAAATGGTAGACGCCCGTGTACTTGGACTCAGATGCGCGTTGACTAACACAATAAAATTTGTCGCAGCTCTTCAACTCTGTGTGAGAGAAACTCCGTGAAAGCTATAATAATAATAATAATAATAATAATAATAATAATAATAATAATAATAATAATAATAATAATAATAATAATAATAATAATAATAATAATAATAATAATAATAATAATAATAATAATAATAATAATAATAATTAACACTTAGAGTACGCTGAAGCGTAAAAAATGCACGCACAAGGAGGTCACATGTTCTCCATTCAGCAAGTGAAAGGAAGAATTCAGCTTTTTTTGAGTTCTCCCTAAACGTCTACGCAAACGGGACCACGCTTCATATACTGCATTATCAGAAAAAAAAAGGTTTTTTTGACAGGCAAGCTGAATTTCGGAAGTACGTACGTGAACGGTCTAGCGAAAGTGGGATGTCCTTCATACTTCTGGGCTCTCACGGTGTTGAAGTGCCTTTCATCGCTGATTCTTTTACCACGCAATTTTTATCCGTTTAGAACACCTCATACTATAATACTGAGATAATACAACAGCCCAATGCAGTTAGAAGTTCTAGTGGTCTATCACTGGCAGAAAAAGTTATCTGCTCATGCTATAACCACTTAAAACCATCATTATTATGTGGCCCAGTGGATATTCCTTCCGCAACACTTAAGGTTTATGGTAGTATGTTTTCTTCAATACTGACTACAATATTTAACAACCGTCTGAAAGCTTCCACATTGCCCAGCATGTTCAATACTGCCCGTGTTTTTCTTTCATGAGAGAAATATCTTCTCCTATTTCTCACAAAGAACAGGTTCATGTAATTGATTGATATGTGGCTTTTAACCTTCAAAAGCCATGATATAATTATGAAAGACGCCGTAGAGGAGGGCTCCGGAAATTTCGACGATCTGGGGTTCTTTAACGTGCCCCCATATCTGAGCACACGGGCCTACAACATTTCCGCCTCCGTCGGAAACGCAGACGCCGCAGCCGGGATTCGATCCCGCAACCTGCGAGTCAGCAGCCGAGTACCTTTGCAACTAGACCACCAGGGCGGGGCTAACAGGTTTATGTAGTGTAGTGTGACCTGGGCAAAGATTTTGACGTAGTCAGTCATTCACTGTTTTGGCTAAACTTGCAAACTTCGATGTTGACTCGTCTGCTGTGAATCTCCTTCACAGCTACCTGCCAAATAGATCATGTTGTGTTGCGGTAAGTGGCCAAACGTGTTACTTGTAAAAAGTGACTGTGGAGTCCCTCAAGGGTCGGTATTAGGCCAACTCGTGTGTTTTTACGTTAAAATATTTCTTTTCTGATTCGTTATTCTTTTTTTTTCTTGTATGCTGAAGACAAAAAAATATTCAAGAAAATTCATTCAGCCAATGACTGGTGCTTGTTTAAGTCAATTCATGTTCTTTCTCTGAATGGTGTGACAACAATAACTCTTGTCTAAATACCTCGAAGACCAAATTCATGAGTATATCTCGCCAAACATCCGTCGTGCGGTTGCCATTCACAGATATTATGTATTCATGTGAGGTATATTAGTTGCGTGATCTTGGTGTTCTTTTTTATAGTATGCTAATTTTTTCTTCTCACACTAAATGTAATCTTAGGCATGGCTTTCGTTCTCTCGGCTTAACTTATTGAATCTCTCGAAAATTTGGTTTCCTACAGTTCTCCAGAAATATACAGCACCATATCCCTCCCCAACTTGAATATGCACGTGTGATCTGGGATGGCATTGCCAAATATAGCAATGACATTATTGAGCGAGTGCGGAAAAAATTCATAAGTAATTACAATCATCGTTTTACTAGAAATATTTCTGAATCTCGTTCTAACACTGCCAGATCATTATCATTTTTGTCACTTCACTGCCGACGAAAATGCGCTGACCTTTTATTCTTTACAACTGTTTCATGGTATACTGCCCTGCCCTTTATTCTGAGTCGTGTAAATTTTTGTATTTCACTAAAGTTAAGGAGAGGGAATAGACTATTTTATCTACCTGCCAAGTTGTTTCAAGACTATACTGCTCACAGAATACGAAGTTTATGTAACGCTGAATTTCAAGATGTTGATGTTTTTCACAGTATACTGTCATTGTTGTTATCTCAGTTGTGCACTGTTTTAACATAGATTTTTACTATGAAAATATTCTTTCCTTTTCCATCTTTCCGGAGGGCTTCTACAGAACTATGTATATTATCTTTTGTTCTTCACACTGTTTCTATGATTCTAATTTTTTTTCATTTGTTTGATATTGCGCTGATTTCTTTTTCTCGGTGTATTTCCACTCTTTATTGCATTTGTCTGGAGGGTGTCTTTATTGTATTGTTTATTTGTATTGTATTATTGCCCTAATAGTTGTTTTTAATATGTATTTATATGAACTTTCTTTTGCGTGCGCCTGCAGTATGAACTCATGGTTGTTCCAGGGCACAATCAATAAATGATTGATTGATGAATTTATTATTATTATTATTATTATTATTATTATTATTATTATTATTATTATTATTATTATTATTATTATTATTATTATTATTATTATTATTATTATTATTATTATTATTATTATTATTATTATTATTATTATTATTATTATTATTATTATTATTATTATTGATTTTCAGTGCTTGTCGTGCTACAAGAACACGCAACGGCTCTTATGAAATCGCAAGAATGAATCACAGGCGCCATTCATCATAATTTTTTATCCAGTTGAGGTATTGATCCATCGCTGCCCTGTCTGAAGCCTAACGCCTAACGTAAAAATAGCGCTTTATCTCTAGAATCGGAGCCATCGCAAACTTTCTGCACCTCATTTGGTATAGCGTTTCCACCGTTACGGGCCTACCTTTGACCTACAGAGCTCCACTTTTGGCCGCTGGTAACCGAGAATAATAGCGTGTCACCATATGTATTTACCTTATAAGACGTGACAGGGGAGTCTGATCGCAAGATTCTTAACCTTCACACCACTTGTGTGAGCGCCGACACTGAATTTTGGCATTTAGGCATTTAAATGCACAAAAGGTCTCGCCTGAAGAGAGTAAATATCATTGCTCAACAGAGAATCAACGGCATGCCGAAATGCATAGGGTGCAACTCTCAGGCGGAAAGAACACGTGAAAGTTGCAATGTTTCAGTTTGATAACCTGTCTTAATATAAAATTCAGTAATGCTTACAAATGCACTCAATTACTGCCCAATCACGCACAAGTGGTGGGGGCAAAAGTTCAAGGGGAACAGGAACAAAAACATTCGTATGCTTGATGCTGCTTTGATGGTGAAGCTACAAGCACCGTTGCGATTTCTAATATTTAAAGAAGAATTGCTGTGCCGAATTGCCACGTTTTAGAGTTTTTATTTATCAAGAATCTTCTTGCGGCTGGCAGCGAAGCCAAACATCAGTCAATGATCAATAAATGACTGGTGATTTTATGAAATCTAGTCGCAAAGTGGGAATCTGTGCAGGTACATGAGCAGTAATGATTACTGTACACACTCTTTTGTGTGCCAGCCATTTTATGCCTATTAATGAGGAGTACATCAAAAAGGTCGTAAAATTAAAAGGAAAATGCAAATGTGACAGTGTTAAAGATTACTAGCAAATTAAGCACAAATATATTAAAATTCTTCAAGTACTCCAACCAAAAAATATAGCGTAAAAAGCACAGATTTGCCACGGAGGTGAAGCAATGAACGTCATAGCAACTAACTGGAAGGTAAGGCGCAGAATGGCAGGCAGATCGAAGCGTGCCCTGCGCTTTTCCAAATGACAGACGAAAAGTACTAACAAAAACAGATGAGCGCGAATAAGTGTCTCAGTTGTTACTTCGCTGCGTCTGAAAAGCGTGGCCCTGCTTACAGTTGGTAATTTTTTCATCCACTTTTCTTTCTTCTTAATTACATTCCATTAATGTTAATAACTTCCCCTGTACATTCCTTGGCATTACTGTCTGTTATATCTCATTATTATTGTGTTAAAAACACGGAAAAACGAGCCCTTAGGTATACACTTCTTTCCCTTATTTCATTGAACGAGGGTCTCGTACTGGCAGACTTGGTGTGTTTAGGTTGTATAAGAGGGACAATTAATCAGCTGCCCGCTCATAATAAGTTCACGTGCTACGTGACGCCAAACATGCGCATAAGAGTGTTTTCACACTCGTTGTTTGGCTTATAGATGGCGCTGACTGTCGCTCCTACTTCTAAATTCACAGATAAACCCAAAAAAGTGGATGGAGGGAGTGCCGCTGTAATAGCTCAGTGGTTAGAGCATCGAACGCGTAATTCGAAGGTCGTAGGTTCGATTCCTGCTTACAGTTGGTAATTTTTTCATCCACTTTTCTTTCTTCTTATTTACATTCCATTAATGTTAATAACTTCCCCTGTACATTCCTTGGCATTACTGTCTGTTATATCTCATTATTATTGTGTTAAAAACACGGAAAAACGAGCCCTTAGGTATACACTTCTTTCCCTTATTTCATTGAACGAGGGTCTCGTACTGGCAGACTTGGTGTGTTTAGGTTGTATAAGAGGGACAATTAATCAGCTGCCCGCTCATAATAAGTTCACGTGCTACGTGACGCCAAACATGCCCATAAGAGTGTTTTCACACTCGTTGTTTGGCTTATAGATGGCGCTGACTGTCGCTCCTACTTCTAAATTCACAGATAAACCCAAAAAAGTGGATGGAGGGAGTGCCGCTGTAATAGCTCAGTGGTTAGAGCATCGAACGCGTAATTCGAAGGTCGTAGGTTCGATTCCTGCTTACAGTTGGTAATTTTTTCATCCACTTTTCTTTCTTCTTATTTACATTCCATTAATGTTAATAACTTCCCCTGTACATTCCTTGGCATTACTGTCTGTTATATCTCATATATATATATATATATATATATATATATATATATATATATATATATATATTTGTGTGTGTGTGTGTGTGTGTGTGTGTGTGTACATAAATGATAAATAATGGCGATGCTGACGCCAGCGGCAAAATCTAGCTTAGGCTGTCCAATAATTGCTATCGCAATATTATTCTAGCAAATCCTTCGAAAAATTCGAATCGATGTTCGGGATATCTTTGTTGAGATTGTTTCATGTACACCGAGCCGCCTCGATTCAAGATGCATTGCTGCTTCTTTGAGAAAACGCACTTCGTTTCTGTGTCACGTGGCTGTATTGAATTAGTGTAAAAAAGTCGAAACTCGGCTGGGCATGGTTTCGCCATCCCTGGTCAAATTTCCCGGAGCCCTCCACTACGGCGTCTCTCATATTCATATGGTTATTTTGAAATGTTGCAACCCACATATCAATCAGTCAAATTCCTCACAGGCCTTGTTTACCGGTAGTAGCTTCGTGGTTGATCCTAGTGCGCAGTTGTGGTAAGGCATGGTGTCACGACGTTTTGCCAGGCGTGCTAGTTGCTGCGTGTCGCTGGTCGCCACTGCCACGGCGTTTCAGGTATTTCATGGAACGCGCACTTTTTATGGCTGTCTTAAAAATAGTCCCTGTTAAAACTGGAAGGTAGGTGAGTGTGGATAGTGAGTGGTAGCATTTCGCAAAACACTAAAAAGGTTGCCGCTCGTACCGTGGCCCACGCATGCCTTGAACGACACAGTGTCACATAGATGGATGGATGAAAGGATGGATGGATGGATGAATAGATGGATGGATGGATGGATGGATGGATGGATGGATGGATGGATGGATGGATGGATGGATGAGGAGATGGGTGGATGGATAGATGGATGGATGGACGAATGGATGGATGGATTCGGCTGTGCCCTCTAGATCAGGCGGTGGCTCACGCCACCGAGCCATAAAGTTAAGTACCATCACTGTGTGTTTAAGGATTGAATATCACTGGTGCCTCGATTGTAGCCACTAATCTGTTAGCCTTCTCCTGGTTATTTGTTCCCGTTTCAAGTCTATTTTACTTTACTGTCCCTAAATCCTAATGCTTTTAAACAGTCGGTGCCAATTGGTTTGACTATAGGGTGGAGCCCTTTACAGAACATTATCAAATGTTCAGCCATTTCTTCCTCCTCTCCACGTGCACTATATATTGTGTTCGGGCCTTTGTATTTTGCTCGGTACGTGTTGGTCCGAAATACTCCCAATCGAGGCGTTCTAACCTTAGCCGCGGTAGCTGTTCGGGCTGTGGGAAGCGCTGTCATCTAGCTGGCACCGTAAAAATAAAGCATGTGAACTTATTCACTATTGATAGTGTCATATTACACCAAGATTGGTTGGTTCGTTTGTAATTTGGTTCTTTTTCTTCGCTTAACCGCAAAGAGTGCTTTGGACAGCCGTGTGGTTGTTCGTGCGCTCTAATAAAAAGGGGTCAGAAAGGCAATATATGCGTCATTGGCGTCGCGGATGGTAGAATGAGACGTGTTCAAGACTGGAGAAGCCCTCATGCTGTTCTCAGCATGATGCTGAGTCATTTCAGCCATGAGGCTGCCCAGCGCATGATTAGGCTGTATTTCTTTTTCTCAACAGCAGCGACGAACATGCTCTCTTGTTTTTGTTCACGTATATACGGCACGACTTTTGCTCTAAGCACATGGGCGTTTAAAAGGGGGAGGGAGGGGCGTCTGCACCTTCTTTCTTAGAATTCAGGATATGGTCAGATAATAAACTGTTTTTTCAGGCCTAACTTGCGGCTACGTAAAAGGAAAGTCAGATTACAGCAAGGCATTGGCACTGATAGCGGCGAGCAGAGCGTGCGTGCGCCGTCGATCAATTGACAAGTGGCGAAACGCGTCGGCATTTATACACTTCCCATGGAATTTTCTAGTGTTATGGCTAGTGGCACCATAGGCTCTAGAATAATCTGTAGTGGTCACGAAGTTGGTGTAATTTAAAAACCACCTACTACAGCCTCGAAGCTTTTCGAACATTGTAGGTGTGGTTTGCACATAACGTAGTTAGTGTAACAGGTGATAACAAAACTTGAAGAAAGGAACGTGGCGTTGCCCCTCTCTAAAAAGTCATCGTCCCGATGCTTTCACAAAAGATGAAAGTGCAATGTGTTGTAAAAAAGTACAAAATTTAAGTAAGATACAGCAATATTAACAACAACAACAACAACATGCACTCGCTTAGTTCGCTGACGTTCCTGAAACGGCTTGAGGCGCGCGACATGGACGTTTCCTGATCGCGATCGGCGCCGTTGAGAGTTCATAATGCCGTCGGGGACAACCTCGAAGTCGAGTGGGCCGAGACGTCGTACTACCCTGTGTGGTTTTTCACCGAGCCCACGTCGGCGTATTGGCATCCGTACTCAAACAGGTTGACCTGGCTGGTATTTCGCGAAGCGTCGCCGAAGATTCTAAAGGCGACAGTCTGCCATCAGCTGATTCTAGATGCGCAGGCGGGCAATTTGACGAGCTTTTTCGGCGTGCTAAAAATAGCGGATGACATCGAGGTTTTCTTCATCTGCGACGTTGGGCAGCATTGCATCAAGCGTCGTTTACGGGTTCCTTCTGTAAAACCAATTTGTACGGTTGCATCTGCGTCGTCTATGTTGTATGCCATGTTGTATGCGGAGGACATGTACGAAAAGATGGCGTCCCACATCATGTGTTCGACTTCAATGTACATGGCCAGCATATCGGTGATTGTCTTGTTTATCCTCTCGGTGAAACTATTTGTGCGTTGGTGGTAGGCGGTGGGTCGGCGGGGGCTTGTCTGGCTAAGTCCTAAGATCGCTTTAGTCAATTCAGCAGTAAAGGCCGTACCTCTATTGTTGATGACAACCTCTGGTGTGCCATAGCGAAGGCCGATCTTCTCAACAAAGAACTTGGCTACCTCTTCAGCGCTATCTTTGGGTAGGGTCTTTGTTTCGGCGCAGCCTCTGGGGTAGTCAGTAGCTACGGCGATCCGACTGTTTCCCGAATTCAACGTTGGAAACGACCCCAAAATGTCCATCCTAATTTCTTTGAACGGTTGCTCAGGTGGTTCAGTCGGCTAAAGAAAGCGTGTTGGCCTTGTAGGCGGTGTCTTTCGTCGCTGACAGTCTCGGCATGTCCTCACGTAACTACCGACGTCGGCGGTAAGTTGCAGCCAGTAGAACCTTTCTTGTATCTTCGTGAACGTGCGGGAAACATCAAGGTGTCCTGATGTTGGATCATCCTGCAGGGCCTGGAGGAGTTCTGGTCGCAGAGCTGAAGGCACCACAAGAAAGTATTTGGCTCGAAGCAGCGGAAAGTTGTTTCTTTAGAAGGCCGTTTCGCAGGGAAAACGACGTAGGTGCCCGTTTGAATAACTTCGGAACAACGCAGGTCCCACCCTCGAGGCATTCGATTACCCTTCTGAGTTCCGCGTCAGCCTAATGGCGTTAAGCGAAGTCGTCGGCAGTTATCCTTCCCAAGAAGGAGTCGTCATGCAGGTCTTCGGGTTGTGATGGGTCGACGGAGGCTCGCTACAGGCAGCCGGCGTCGGAGTGTTTTCTGCCGGACTTGTAGATTAGGTTAATGTGGTATTCTTGAAGTCTCAGGCTTCATCGGGCGAGGCGACCTGAAAAGTCTTTTAAGTTGGCTAGTCGAAAAAAGGCGTGGTTGTCGCTCACAACTTTCAAGGGCCTACCATAGAGGTAAGGATGAAACTTTGACGCCACCCATATGATGGCAAGGTAGGCCTTTTCTGTTGTGGAATAATTGCTTTCTGCCTCAGATAGTGACCGGCTAGCGTAACTAATAACCCTTTCTAGTCCGTCAGTTTTCTGCACAAGGTCGGCGCCGAGTCTTATGCTGCTTGCGTCAGTGTGCAGTTCCGTTTTGGCGTTTTCGTCGAAATGCGCAAGTAACGGAGGCATCTGTAAGCGTCATTTTAGCTTCCCAAATGCTTCCTCCTGTGGGGTTTCTCACTTGAACTTGACGTCAGTCCTCGTAAGGTTAGTGATTGGCTCGGCAATGGGAGAAAGGTTTTGACAAACATTTATAATAGGCGCACAAGCCGAGACGTTAACGCACAGTCTCCTTGTCGGCAGGCAGTGGTAATGCCCATTGGGTCTGCCTTGTGTGGATAAGGTCTGACTCCAGACTTGCTCATCATGTTGCCCAAAACAAGAACTTCTTGTGCGTCAAGCGGCACTATTGTGGCTTCAGGGTAAGTAACGAAGTCTGATGGCTTGAAGTACAGCTTCAATTCATTGGAGGCACTCGTCGAAGCTTGAGGAAATCACGATGACAACGTCTAAGTAAACGAGCCAAGCTTCAATCCTGCCAGCACTGTCTCCATAACACGTTGAAAAGTCGCACGTTCTGAGCAAGGACTGAAAAGCGTGACATTGAGCTTGAAAAGGCCTTCTCGTGTTATAAACGCAGTCTTTTCTCGGTATCTTTCGTGTACAGCAATCTACCAATAGCCTGTCTTGAGGTCCATCGATGAAAAGTATTTGGCGTTGTGAAGCCCATCAACGCCGTCATCTATTCGAGAGAGAGGGTATACGTCTTTCTTTTTCACCTTGTTGAGACAGCGATAGCCAACGCAGAAGCGTAGTGTTTCATCATTTTTCTTCACTAGCACCATCGGTCAAGCCCACGGACACTTTGAAGGCTAGATAATATTGTCGCGGATCATTTCGTCGACTTGTTTATTTATGGCCTCGCGTTCTCGTGTCGAAACTTTGTACAAACTCTGACGGAGTGGCCTGGCATTTTTTTTACTATGATTCGATGTTTTGCGACAGGTGTCTGTCGAATCCTCGATGACGACGAAAAGAAGTTATTGTATTTTAGGAGCAGGTTCTCGAGCTGCTTTTCTTTATGCATCGGAGGGCCTGGATTAACGTCAAAAACTGGTTGAAGGACTGCAGTCGTTGAGTAGATTAGGCGGAATTGTTTAAGGCGATGGCGTTGCTAGCTTGCAGTATCTCTTCAATCTTAACAACCGTTGTGCCTTTGCTCACGTGCTTGTACTTGTTGTTGAAGATCGTGAGCATCACTCTTGCGTCCCCTCCTCACAACTCGCCTATCCCTCTAGCGACGCGAATTTCGCGGTTAATCAACCGATGTTTGTCGCCTTCATTGACGCTTTGCATGTCTGTTAATTCATGAGTGCCGGCGGAAATTCTGACGCTGAAGTAAGGAAAAATGGTGACTTGGTTTTCCAGCGCATTGAAGGTGTACCTTCCTGGTAATACCCTTGTCAAGAGTAGACGCAGCTAGAGAACTTCGTCACATCGCGCATAATGCCACGCTTGCGCACTGGAATTCTCCACTTAACTCCAATCATCGCCCTAAGAACCTTGTCATTACTCCAGAAACAACGGCCATCCAAGATTTCTCCACGTGAAGCTACAATTCTGTGCCGGCTGTGGACTGGGGTAGCGTTTACTAAGTCCATCAGCCATCGCATTGGCATGTCAGATTCCTCCATGTGTGAAAGCTGCAACTGTATAGAGGCTATTGAACATCTCTTGTTCCACTGTGCCCCATTTCATGAAGATCACCGGACTCTCCAGTGTGCCTTGAATAGACTCGATGACCAGCCATTTATTGAAGCAAAGATCATAGGAGCCTGGTCACGCAGCACATCAGCACAGAAAGCCACACGAGCCCTCCTGAGATACTTGACAGCAACTTAAGTGAGGGACCGCCCGTGAAACTAGGCATTGTGTGTGTGATCCTTTTCTTTTTTTACTCCCCTCTCCCCTTCCCCATGTGTAGGGTAGCAAACTGGAAGCATAGTCCAGTTAACTTCCCTACCTTTCCTACATTTCTTCTTTCTCTCCTGTGCACTCGCTGCACTCGTATCCAGACCGCGTGGCAAAACCTCCGCTTGCAAAAGCGCTGACGATGAGCCTCCACTCAGTGAGCCCCTAGCATCGGGACCAATGCGATTGATAGTTTGTAGCCACACTTCTCTCTGCTGTGGCTCGCTCGGCTGCTTATGAAAGCAAACGTTCTTTGCACTTTCATAATTCGTGGGGCTCTATTTGACGACGCACATGGTTGGCATAGCGAAGACTAAGCCATCTAGAACACGCAGTAGAACGTAGCTTGACGCATAAAGAAAGAAAGAAAAACTAGGACGCTGCATTTGCTGCACCGAACGAGCCGAGGCGACCGGCGGGAAGGCGAGGATACGCACGTGACAGAAGCCAGGTGTACTGTAAAGCGGAACCAAGCATATCACTCACTGTAATTGCTCACATACAACTCAGACCACAAGCATTGTCCTAATATTTTCCCTTCTTTTCAATGTTCTCGTCATATGATTGGCAGCAGCGGCAGCGCACTGAGCAACTGACCGAGATTACCGTATAATTTATTGCAGTTACTTCGGCCGATGCCCGATCGTCCAAGCTTGCTTCCCGAGGTGCTGCTTCATCGCCGGACGCCCTGATTGCTGCCACGGACTACCTTGCTCATGGCGCCTTTGGAGACTTCGCAGCTCTACCTACGGCTGCGTTTTCGGTGATATCACCACTGGGCGGAACTGGAATTGTCAAGCAACGCTATAAAGGACCGCAACTGTCGACGGGATGTCATTGGCAGCAGCGGCAGCACACTGAGCAACTGACCGAGATTACCGTATAATTTACCGCAGTTACATCGGCCGATGCCCGATCGTCCAAGCTTGCTTCCCGAGGTGCTGCTTCATCGCCAGAAGCCCTGATTGCTGCCACGCATTACCTTGCTCATGGTGCCTTCGGAGACTGCGCAGCTCTACCTACGGCTGCGTTTTTGGTGATATTACCACTGGGCGGCACTGGAATCGTCAAGCAACGCTATAAAGGACCGGCACTGTCGACGGGATGTCATTGGCACCAGCGGCAGCGCAGAGTAACTGACCGAGATTACCGTATAATTTACTGCAGGTGGGTTTTCACGCCATTTGTGATTCTTTCGTTTCTCATTTGCTGTCGCTGCTGCCGTTGTTCGCATTTTGAGCCCATCTGAGTGTCTTCTGTGTCCAAAATGCCAACGAATGCTGAAGTGGCAAAGAAATTACAAGAACTCGAGGAGAAGCTGAAAACCGAGGCTTTGGTGGGGTTGGTGTTCGCAAGGATTCTGTTAAAGCTGCATAATTCTGGTTTCGATGCGGTGCAAATGAAGAAAATAGTTGATGACTTTGTTGCTAGCGCGAAGCTCACGGAAAAAATTGTTGAGGAATTAAGGCAAGACAACGCTGCCTTGATGGCCGAAAACAAATCACTGAAGTCTGAAAACCGCATGATGCCTAAGAAACTAGCTGAAATCGAACAATATTCACGGCTTAACAACGTCGCGATCGGAGGTGTACTGTGCACACGAGAGGAGGACTGTGTCGCGATCTTGCAAACGGTGGGTGAAAAGATCGGATGCCCGGTGTCACCATCTGACCTTGACGTCGTTCACTCTGTTCCTACAGCAAAGAAATGCAACAAAAACCTTCTTGCGTGATTTTGTTCAAGGGATAAGAAGACTGAATTCATAAGCAAGGCCCGACAAGCTAAGCTCTGCCTGAGGGACATCAACATAACACAGACACCTGACCATACCGTGTACGTAAATGAGAATTTGATCCCTGCGAACAAGGCTCTCTTTTCTAAGGCTATGTCTCTAAAGAAAGAGAAAAAATGGATGTTTTTGTGGACAACAAACTGCCAAATCAAAGCTCGCAAGACAACCGACAGTAAAGTATACAGGATACGCGATGAGGCTGATCTGGCTAAAATAAACTAATTGGCTCCCATTGTACGTAATGCGCATGCGCCAGCCATGCCTTCCTCGTCGGCTCTTCTGTCACCTGTGCAACTAAACTCATTTTCAGGGAGTAACTCCCGCTCTTTTGTTCATCTTAATGCCAGAAGCCTACGAAAACATGTTGATGAATTTCAAAGTCGTCTTTCCACGTTTACCAACCCTTTCACAGTAATTGCAGTCACAGAAACTTGGTTATCAGAAGACGATAGAAATCTGTTTGGTTTCCCTTCCTACACGCCATATTACAGTCACAGATTATCTAGCACTCATGGTGGCGCAGCCACATACGTATCTTCTAATGCTTCCTGTAAACGAAGGTTTGATCTCGAATTAAACACGATCTACTGTGAATCGGTCTGGCTTGAGTTTGAACATACTTTTCTTAATATAGATAACAAAAGATTCATATTAGGCTGTATATACCGCTCACCGTCTTCTCCAGCTACTGAATTTTGCACAAACTTGCAACGCTCCCTAAATGTTATTTCCCTTGAAAATAAAAGCGCTATTATCATGGGTGACATCAACATTAATTTACTAGACGATTTTCACCTAACTCAATCAACTATCTAGCTGCACTAAATAGCTTCGGGTATGAATCTTTAATCAGTCTCCCAACTAGACCCAAACAGCAATAGCCATGGGTCCCTCATTGATCATGCATTATCCAATCTACTCACGGCACCAGACGCTGGAGTGCTAGAAATCAATATTACTGACCACTATCCCATATTTCTGCGTTCCGATTCCACTGCGAAACGTGATTCACCTTCCTTTATTCGTGATATATTGGACAAGCAGAAATTTATTGATACCGTTGCTAACACTAACTGGTCTGAAGTTTATCTCAAAGCTGATGCACAAGAAGCTTTCACCCTCTTTTCATCTTTGCTCCTATCACATGTTCAATCTTGTACAGATAAGCAAAAATGCAAAAGAAATCATCGCATCACCGGCAAATCCCTGGCTGACGAGGGGATTACTAACAGACATGCGCAAACGTGACAACCTCTACAAAAAAACTAAAAGGCAACCGTTTAACACGAATTTGCTTGCTCGCTATGAAAAATTTTGCAACTTAATAAATACCCCGCTAAAGGAAGCTAAAAGAAAGTATTATGCACAAAAGATAAGTGAGGCCGGGAATAGTACGACAAAAATTGGGACATGATTAATTCCTTTTTAAATAGGAACCCACGTTCGGATAACATAGCTACAGTTCTTCATAATGATGTCACTTATAGTGACACAGCTGACAACGCCGATCAGTTTGCAAACTTCTTCTTTAACGTCGACCACACCCTACCTTTAGTAAATGGAATGGCCTTAGATTGCCTACCCAATCATTCTTTCTGTTTCCCACAACTCCAGATGAAATGATCAGCGTTATAGGTACCATAAAATGACAAGTGCTGGCCTTGACAGCATTCACCTCTCCCATATAAAAATGGTAGCTCACCTTATATCAAATGTATTCTCTTCAATTGTGAATTTATTGTTTAGAACAGGTTTTTTCTCGCATGAACTAAAGCAGGGTAAAATAACCCCCTAACATAAAAAAGGAGATGCTTCGTTATTGAATAACTACCGCCCCATTTGCATCTTACCCTTCTTGAGCAAAGTAATTGAAAAACTGATCTGTACACGTCTCACTATTTACCTGAACAAATTTAATATACTATCGCCTTGTCAATTTGGCTTCCGTTCCGGCTACTCCAGTGACCTTGTGCTAATCTCACTTACTGACCAATTTAAAAAGGCTATTGACAATGGTTACTATGCGGGCAGTGTTTTCATCGACCTAACTAAAGCTTTTGATTCGATCAATCATCACATTCTTTTTAATAAACTTGAAGCATTTGGTATAACTGGCCCAACATTACTATTATTGCGTAGCTATCCCTGCAACAGGACACAGAACGTGGTAATTTCTAATGCATATTCGTCAACCAAAATAACTAATATTGGTGTACCCCAGGGGTCCATTCTGGGGCCCCTTTTGTTTTTACTCTATAATAATTTATTGACGAAATGCCTTTCTTCATCCAGTTGTATATTATACGCCGACGACACCACAATTTTTAACTTCGATAGCAGCATTACATCCTTAACTGGAAAACTAAACTTTGATCTGGCACAACTCGTTCGGTGGTGCAGTAATAACATGTTAGAAATTAACACGTCTAAGACAAAATTTGTTGTCTTCTCTTCACCACAAAAACCCTTACCTTCTATCCTTCTTGTTATAATTGCGCGCAATGACATCCCTGTGAGCTACTGCTGTAGATTCCTTGGCGTTGAACTCGACAGTAACTTGAAATACCACCGACATGTTGCATATACGAGGAAAAAAATGACGTATGGCGTTCGACTGCTGATTAAATCTCGTCTTTATTTCAATCTATCAATACTTATGTCACTGTATATTTCTTTTGTTCATGCGCACATTTCTTACTGTATTACTTCATGGGGTAAAACATACACCACTCATCTTACTTCAGTTCAGACAATTCAAAACCAAGCGATAAGAATTCTTACGTCAAGCCCATATCTCTCTAACGCTAAGTCGCTACTTCACGAAAACAATATATTAACTGTATCTGAGCTAGTTAAATATAACGTTGGTGTTTACTTGTATAGAACTATAAAAAACAAACTTCCACACTTTACTACCATTCTCCCAAATAACAATGTCACAAGGTTTGCCCTTAACAATAACTTTCTACTGCCAAAAGTTCGCACTAATTATGGCAAACAAACCATTCATTTTTCCAAAATTTCTTTTCGGTATAGTTTACCTTCCGACATTAAAGTATGCCGTTCCCTGAAGGTAATTAAATCGATGTTAAAAATCATATCATGTCAACTAACTAGCCTGTTTTGCTGTTTCTTAATTGATTCCTGTTCATTGTGAGTGGCATTCTGTATTCACTTGTCATTAAAGTTAGCGCGTTATTCTTGCTTTTAAATTGTTTCTGTGAGATTACTAGGGTATATTCTTACTTTATTTGTTTCAATTGCAATTTACTGTAGCTCTGTCTCCCAGCTATGTACATCGCAATCATTCTCAATTCTACATTGTACAAGAGGTCCCCTTGCAGTCTCTGACTATGGGACCTCTTTCTGTATATCATGCACATGTATTCTTCTTCATTTAGCACAACAAAACCTTCTGTTCTTTTCTGTTCTATTCCAAATGTCAAACTGGTGCCCTATGTTCCGTCATTCTTGTTTATATGTCTGCGGATGTTTGTGATCGCTCTACGCAAGGCGAAGGCTCCCTTCATTTGAAAAACTTTTTCTCGAAATCCTAGTACGCTGTTCGACCATTCTTTCTGTCGCAGTTTTAAGCTCACTGTGGCTTCGCGAGCTGCTTCGCAAAGTGAGAAGCCACAGAAACGTTTCACTTTGATGAATAAAGCCGCTAGACACACAAGCCAAAGAAGCTCCAAGCTTCCGAGTTCTCTCGACTTCTGGAGCTATAGCGAAAACGGAAGTGTTGTCACGTAGCACAATGCAGCTCTGCATCTTCTCGGTCCAGTGAAGACGCTTTTTTTATTGGATTGCCTTTGTAGCAGTAAGAAAAAAATGAAATTAAGCTGAATGAATGTACCACGATTCTTGGGTTGTAAAACGCCGTCTTTACACTGTGCATAAAAGAAAATTGAGCAGTATTTTGTTGGCTTATGAATGCAGGTGCCTGCTATTTTCTTTTGCTTCTTTGAAACTGAAAATTTCTCTCAAGCACGAAATACGCGCCCATTATTTGCAGCTGACGTTACGACACTTGAAGTACCCTGAACTCAAGATGAATACCTATAGGTATTTACAAATAAGAATTCGCAACATCTCGAGTTTAGGATACTATAAGTATAGGTATTTGCAAATGTGAATGGGGATACAGATGAGTTTACCAAATTACTATACCAGAAGGGTATACTCTTTTAAACCAGTTCATTAGCCCAAAAGCAAAACATGTGCTTTGGCTGCGCGCTAATGAAAGTGTGGTTATGCATACTGGAATTTTGTAGGCGACCATAAATCCGTAAAACAGGACTGCTAAACCGATCGTCAATTTAGTGCAGCCGCTGCAAAAAAGCTTCGTAGATTGAGCTTTGTAAATAAAGAATCATAATACGAAATAGCAATAACAAAATATGCAGGATTGTTATTTAGAAAACTTATATTCGTGCAAGCGAACATTGTGCCCATTTTATTTCTTTACTGCAGATGGCCTCATCATTAAAGATATTCAGATACTCTTTTTTAAGTTGATCATGTGTTAACATTTTAAAAAGATGGGGAACACCTCCAAGACTCACAATGGCGTGACTGCCTTCTTTGTTCACAGGAATTTTTATTGAATTGCTTTCTTCCTTCCCTTCGTGGATTTCATTGATCACTCACTTCAATTCGGTAGGTGCATTCCCAACCCTCTTTTTCTATTTAAATCAATACCTATTCTATCCAGAAGAAGATATTCCTATTTTCAGTAGAAATGGAAATTAGTTATGCTTCTTCTAATTTCAATCTCTTGTTCAGAAATATGTATCCTCAGGTCGCAAGGGGATGTTTCATTTTTACAAATTTGGTCCATCCCACAAATACTCATAGAATAAATATATATATGAAAAGTAGCGAAATACACAATGAAGGCATGCATGAAGGGCATGGTGCTGAATGCCTGAAAGAAGATGTGGAACAAACGGAACTGACAAACGAAAGTAAAAACGAAAAGTATTATAGGCAGTGGAAATTAGCAACTTAAGACACCAAAAGATGAAAAGTCTCAAAAAAAAAACGTTGATCAAGAACAACAAGACTGGACACAGAAGGAAGATCATCGTGGACAGCTTTAATATTACTACAGCAAGCGTAGACTGAATAATCACGTTATTTATATCTTCGTTATACACAGACTACTGAAACAAATCAACAAGCTAGCAAACAAAATTACAGAGAGATTCGCAGCATGTAGCTGTAGTAAACTATTATAGCATAAAAAAACAAAGATGAATCATGGCATAGGAGGCGTTAATGTTTACCACCTGCAGTAAATATTCTTTCATTTCTTGACCAGAGTAAGTGTTACTATCTATCTATCTATCTATCTATCTATCTATCTATCTATCTATCTATCTATCTATCTATCTATCTATCTATCTATCTATCTATCTATCTATCTATCTATCTATCTATCTATCTATCTATCTGCTTCAATTCCCTTGGAGTAATAAAAACTATACTAAAGCCAAACCTAAATATAACGTCTCCCATTCGTTCCCCACTTCATCGTCTGTTGGCTTCGTTAGGGTGCGTGAAACTACTGTGAAATAAAAGTACGTATACCTTGTTTGGTTAAACTAAAAAAGTCCGACCCTGTCTTAAGGTTGTCGGGCTTTCTTTAAATATAACGCAAAGATAGCAGAATGGTAAGCTTCGACAACAGCCCCACTCTTCCCAGTAAACTGTTAGCATCCCGGAAACATTCTTGTGTTGCTTCCGGATTTCTTGGAAACAAGAGTGATATTGCGCAGCACAGGTGTAATTCTGCAATGTGCAGCAGGATTTAATGGGCATTCCACTTCGGTAAAATTTGAACTAACGGCGTCACGGGAAATCAATTTGGGGTACCGAGAAAAACTCGGGTTGGCTGAATTTCAGCGCTGCACTTCCGCACAAGCCTGCCTGAAAGTTGCATATTTTTGAATTTTTTACCCTTCGTTTTTAAAAGCTTTAGAAAGCTGCGTGGGCGCGTTATCCATGATTACGATTTTTATGTTTTTGTCCTCCCAATGCAATATTCGATGTGTTGTTTTACTACCTATTTTTTAGGATAAAGATCAGTATCGGCGGATGGCTTTGAACGATACCATGGGCTAGGAATGCTCCTCTATACATTGTATTTGGAAATTAGGTGCTGTTTACGTAGGCATATGCCCACAGCAACAAGAATAAAATGAAATGAAAAAGTTTGTTGCCATTAACCTGGCTGGGCACGATTTGGGGTTTTGTTCTTTAGTTTTGTCATTTCGCACTTTTCAAGTGATAACGGTAATGCTGAGAGAGTGTGAGGGAGAGGGGCCACAGCCTCTTCTTTCGTTAGAGGCGTGGACGTCAGCACGAAACATGAAAAACTTTCGCCTTAAAAAAGGCCTTATTCCAATGTTTTGCTTATTGATACCATAATACTGCTACCGAACGTAATGTGCTGCATGAACTGCTGGACGCTATCCACAGTGTTTTTGAGTTTGGCTTGTTAGAAAAAAATCACAGCATATCCACGGAGTGAATGATGATGAATGGGGCAAACCATTCATTCATCCATCTGTTCATGTACCCATCTGTCCGCGCTTGCGTCCATGCTTCCGATCACGTAGGAGAACGCAGACGGCGCGCAGGTAATGTCGATGAGACGCGATCAAAGGAAGCCGAGTGGGAGCGTCTTTAACGCGCCCGCCACTGCTTTGTCCATTCCCCACCAACGATCCGCCATGTACGGCGACTATCCAGGAGAATTAGCGAGGCACTCGTTCGGCACGCAGTTAGGAAAGTGAGCGTAGCAGCCAGTCGGTGAGTAGCGGCACTTCAGAGAGTAACGGCAGAGTAACGCTATCTAGCAAATGAGAAGAGAAACAGTCATTCATTTTTTTTGCCTTGTTTTCTTTCTCGTCTCTTCTCCCGGCTACGCGTGACTAGAGACAAGGTTCTCACCTAAAAAACAGCGCATATAAAATGGGCCCTAAGGAGAGAAACTTCATAGATGAATGGTAGATGAAGATTTGGTGGCTGATGAAATTACTCCATCTTGATGATTAAGAGGAATGAATTGACTGATTGTATAACATGTGAAATTCAGCGCCCCAAAACCAAAATAAAATAATGAGATACGCCGATGCTGAGGAATCTGAAACTTTTGACCAATTGGTCATTTTTAGATGCACGAACTGCTGAGCAAGTTGGCAATACATCTTATCTGAGTTGCGCGAACAAAAGTGGAAGTACAAAAGAAAAAAAAACCTGAACACAGCACACAATAATAACTAACACTTTATTCAACCGAAATAAAAAAATCAACTTTCTTTTTACCATCCACCAAATTCTTAGCACATGAACATTTTCAACTCCATCAAAAATGCAGCCGCCGCAGCCGGGATTCATTCCCACGACTTGCGGATCAGCAGGCGAGAACCTCAGCCAGTAGACCACTATGGCGAGGCATTGAAAATAATTGCCCTCGAAAGTGGGACAGCCACGTTTGCCAGTTTGCATTAGTGATGCGGATGGTAGAGCCCACCCAACTTTTCTGAATAAAACTTATCTGTCTGCATGCTTACAGACATTGTTCCCCTTCTTTACCAATTTTTTTTCAAGTCGACATATTTCTTATATTCAATATAACTGCTAGCTGGGAGAGCTGGTTTTATTTATGTCTATTGGGGTGGCGCCACCGTATTTGTGGCTGGCGCGTTTTTTAATGCAGGCGTTTCTTATAGCTTATTCTGGCTAAGTTTATTATTATATCCTTTTTTATGTGCAGCCGTTTCGGTTTCTGTGCGCATATTTGTGCTGTGACTGCAGTATGGCTTGGCCACGTTCCACGCATGGCTGTGACGCACGCCAGTCGAATAATCGTCGGCTTTCGATGGTTTTCTCGCACACATGTACCGCAAAAGCACCTGCAAAACAAAGTACCTGCAAAAGCACCAGTACTAAAGTGACGCAAGTCTCCTGAGGTCAGTCCCCTCACTACAATAGGCGTGCGCACGAGAAGGAAATAAGGGGGCGGCTATTCCCATAGTCACCTACATGGGGGTTATGCAAACACACCTCCACTCATTGAGATAAGAGAAAGGGGGTGCCGCGACTCAAGGAGGGGGCGCAAAGTCGGCGATAAACCTTTATGCCCCTGGAGGGGAAACCTGTGCATGCTTACACTCACTTCAGATCATTTGTTGTGAAGTCACAGCAACTTTAGTTGACCTTCCAATAGAGCTACGAAAACTGTCGACGCGCTTGCGGTGGGCTTCAGTCGGGAGAATGAGTATTTAGGTACAGCTCTGTCGTGAAGCAGCGCCTCCTCTATTTTTTCAGTGCCCTGGTGAACGCTCGCTTCAGGCCGTTGAGCACGCGCTCTTCCTCCACTTGCCGCTGCCGCATGCTACCGCTGCGCGAGTAGTCAACGGGTTGCTAGCGCTGAACGGCAACACGTATTAGGAAGCAAGCAAATTTGTGTTTTATTGTGAGTTAATTGTGAGGTAATGTGAGTTAAATTGTGTGAGTCTTGCTTCGTGACGGCTTCACGGCTGCAGGGAGGACGAAAAGTAACACGAAAACAGCGTCCCGCTGTTTTCACTGGGCTCTGTCAGGTCGTGCTACCGGTTCGATATATGAGTTCGAGTTTCATAGCATTCTCATTTTTTTATTATTCAAGCTAATGAAGCCCCATTATTAGTATGTCTGAGTATATAATACTGCTGTGTATTAATATGCATACCTGACGAATAAAAACAGATTGCCTTTTTTTTTCATTTCTCAATAGTTACAAAAATCACAGCATATCCACGGAGAGAATGATGATGAGTATGGGTAAGCGTCCATCAGCCCGTCCGTGCTTCCATCGATCCATTCGTTCTTCCTTCTGTCCGTCCGTGTGACCGTGCGTGCGCCTATCCATGTGTGCATCCACTCGTGCGTCCATCCGCCTGTCCATCCGTTTGTGCGTCCATCTGTCCATACGTCCACCCGTACGTCCATCCCTCTATCCGCCTGCAAGTCTGTCTGTACATCTATCTGTACGTCCGCGCGTCCATTTAGGGAACACTCCAAGTACCGCCATCTCCCATCTCGTATCTCCTGTGGCACATCTTTGCTCCAGAGCGGGTATGTGCCACAACGTATGCGAGATGGGAGCGAATATCAGCCACTGGTGGCTACCTATACTTACGACTGCATGTATCGAAGAATGTACAGAGCCACGCCTTATGGAGCTTCGCCCCTTAAAAAACACTCGCCGGTCTTCTTATGCATTCACCTGAGTCGACTGAATTTGTATGTAGTCTGGAAGCTATGGCACATACCCACCTTGGTGTATTGCCCGAGAAAAGATATAGTATCCTACAGACAGTAACTGCACTATTGCTTACAAAAAAGAACAAAAAGATGTACAAGAAACACATTCGCAAAAAACAAATATTCAGAGAGTGAGAAAAAACAATAAAATAATTCCGAATATAACAGCTGTTCCTTGATGTTGCGAGCCAACCAGACAGCTGAGTATGCCGAACCATATTAATTTGTGATGTCTGTCTCATATTTATTGTCACTTCAAAAATTAATTCCCGACTCTTCTTTTTATAATCTGTTAGGTGGACCTTATGTTGAAAGAAGTTTGGAGTGTGTGGAATCAAATTGCTTACCGCATCAAATACATCTCTGTGGCGATTTTCCACAACGGAGGCAATTATTATAGAACGATTTTTGTGGTTAAACTTAAACCTAGCGTCGCAAACAAAATAGCTAGAAGTATTTCCCTAATTACTGCGTAGATACGACGTGAGACAAAATAATGTTCAATAGTTTCGACTCTTCCCAGGATGACCAAAAAGGGAGGAGTGTCAGGCTAGCTCAGTGTAAGTAAAAGTTTAATGGGGGAACACGCCACATGATTGTGGATTTAATACCTTTAAGTTTTTTCGACGGACTCCACTAAGATTTTTATGAGTATTTGAGGCGACTGAAAGACAAAAAATTTTTGTGTTTTCCTCTGATTCAAAGCGCTAAATGTTTCCTACTTCACTACGGAATATTTTTGTGCCCAACGTAGTTTTCTTACTGCCCGAAAGATTAGAGACAAAGCTAGCTTTCCGCCCCTCAGATGTTAATGCGCTGCTCTTATTATCGGTTCACTTCAACTAAGCTAAGATGTTATATTCTTACGTAATTTAGGCTGACTCAAACAGGGCATATTGGGACATACCCAAGAAATGTACCTGAGACTGATAGTGAAGAAGTAGACGTTGTCGGTGAGCTGCGTTGTGGCTGCGGACTGACTACTGTTGTTTTCCACGTAACATTTTGGTGGAAGTGCTGGGTAAACTTTTGACAACGGAGCTACGCAGTGGACGCCTCCTTAAGACTGCTACCATGGCTCCGGGTGAGGATACTACTTCGCCACTTACCTCGACAACGACAGCAACCAGGTACGTCGCCCTAACGCAGCCCGGTGATCTCGGTACCTTTACTGGGGAAGACCATGCGAATGTGGACTAGTGGCTTAGTATGTATGAGCGCGTCAGCGAGAGATATGGCTGGGACCCAACGGTTATGCTTGCGAATGTCATTTTCTATCTTGACAAGACCCCTCGCATTCGGTTTGAGACCCACGAGCACAAAATAACAAGCTAGGAAATGTATAAACACCAGCTCCGTGACCTCTTTGGCAACCCGTTTGGTCAACAGCTTGATGCCCGAAAGCAATTTGCCGTAAACACACTGCCGGCCATTGAGCCCTACTTGACCTGTATTCGAGACGTTTTGGGTTTGTCACAGGGCCGATCCTAACATGACTGAGGCCGTCAAGATATCGCACGTTTTGAAAGGAATCACCGACGATGCGTTCAGCCAGCTTGTATTTACGAACGTAACGACCATCGACGCCGTGCTCAAAGAGTGCCGCCGTCTCGAGCAGGCGAAAAGTCGACGCATTTTGCATTAGTTCCAGCGCCTACCTAACACCGCTGCAACGTCTTCTTGCGAAGCCACTCCTTGTCATTCGTGTACAGCCGAAGACGTTATCCGCATCGTCTGACGTAAACTCAAGGCCGCCTACGCGGCTGCCAACAAACCAACGTTGGCCGACGCCTCAACGCCAGCTGTCTTCTTGATCCAGTCTGCTGTCTGCCAGGAATTCGCTAACATGGGTATCCTGTCCACTGCACCCACCCTAGATAATACTGATCCCTCGATACTTCTGTGGACATGAGACGTCGCCGTCCATACGCTATTCGAATCAGAAACCCGTCTGAATGGCGAGCAGCTGATGATAAGCCAATCTGCTTCCGCTGTGGTCGTGCGGGACACATCGCTCGTTATTGCCGCAGCCAGTGGCCATCTATGCCTTCTGGCTCGTACACCGCTTACAGTACTTCAGTCCATCCACCAAACCACCGTTATCCGACCCGCCCTGAGTCTACAGAATTTACTGCCCCTGAGGACTACGGCCGCACTGTCCCGTCGTTGCCGCCGCCTCAAAGCCGCCCTTCTCGTTCAAATACGCGTCGCCACTCTCCCTCACCATCGTTTAACCGCCACATGTCCCCGGAAAACTAGGCTGCGCAGCTTCTGGAGGTGAAGCTGCCTTGTCGGCCTTTCCCAAAAATCCTCTGTTGCCCTTACGTTTGAACCGCAACACCCTTGAAGTATACGTTCATGCCACACCTGTTAAAGCTTTGATATACACGGGCGCTCACGTCTCTATTATGAGTTCGCATTTTTGTCGTCGCATGAAGAAGGCCCTCACGCCCCCCTTAACCAGTGTCGTCCAAGTTGCAGATGGCGCAACAGTCCCTGTCGTAGGTATGTGCACAGCTCAACTTACCGTAGCTGGTCATCAAGTGGTCGTCCTTTTTACCATGCTTGCAACATATCCCCACGACCTCATACCAGGCCTCGATTTTCTTGCCGCCAACTCTGCTCTGATTGGTTGCTCCGCTGGTGTGCTCCGCCTTGAACTTCCACAAATCAGTGACGCCCCCTACCATCCTACATGCCAGTTACAATGCAGCGACTTTGTTCACCTGCCCTTCAAAACTGTGACGTACATCGATTTTCTGTGCTCACTAGCTGTGCCCGACTGTGACTATTACGCTACGCCTCTAACCGACGTATTCCTTGCGCACAATGCTGCCGTGCCCTACACGGTGCTCAGCATCACATATAACAGAACATGTGTACCACTTGTAAGTTTCGGCTACATGAAGCATGTGCTTCTACAAGGCGTTTCTGTGGTCCACCTGTGTCTGTTGCTCGATTCACAAATTGAAGTGCTTGCCTTAGACACCCTTGTTTTACCAGGCGCACACCACTCGAAGAACATTCGGGCAGCCGTCAAATTGTAGTCATGATCGCGACTGCTCTTCCGCCTCCGCAAGTTGAAGCCCTACAGCCTTTTTTTTTTTGAGGCCTACCAGAATATTTTTGATTTTGGCGACTGACCTCTAGGGCTGACGACCTTTGTCCAGCGTCGCATACACACAGGTGATGCCAACCCTGTTAACCGCCGTCCCTACAGAGTGTCTGCTTTTGAGTGGAGCATCATTCAGAAGGAGGTGAAAAATATGCTAACGAATTACAATGTTGAACCATCCTCCAGTCCCTGGGCATTCACGGTGGTATTACTTAAAAAGAAGGACGGATCGTGGCAATTTTGTGTTGACTATCACAGCTTTAACAACATCACCAAGAAAGACGCATACCCTCTGCCACAAATTGACGATGCCCTTTATTGCCTTCATGTTGCCGCCTACTTTTCTTCCATCAATCTTCCTTCTGGTTATTGGCAGATTGCTGTGGACCCCATGGACCGAGAGCAGACAGCTTTTGTAATACCTGATGGCCTCTACCAATTCAAGGTCATGCCTTTCGGCTTATGCAATGCCCCCGCCATCTTTGAACGACTGATGGACTCCCTGCTCCATGGATTCAAGTGGTCTACGTGTCTTTGTTATCTGAATGACGTGATTGCGTTTGCTCCCACTTTTTATGTGCACCTTGAGAGGCTATCCAAATTCTTGATGTATTCCGTCTCGCCTGTATTCAGCTGAATTCACCCTAGTGGTGGTTTGGTCGCTCCCGCATTACAATACTTGGACATATTGCTGGTGCTTACGGCGTGCAGCCTGACCCAGAAAAAGCTCGAGCTCTGGAGGACGTTCCTGTGCCAAAAACCACCAAAGATGTCCGCAGCTTTGTGTGGCTCTGCTCCTACTTTCGGCGATTCACCAAGAACTTCGCGGAAATTGCTAGGCCCCTAACAGATTTACTCAAACCATATGGGATGTTTACCTGCAGTCCCTCGCAAGCAGCATTCTCCGACCTGACCACTTTGCCCACTTACTCTCCTGTTCTGGCTTACTTCGACCCTACGGCACCCACTGAAATCCACACCGATGCAAGTGGTTACGAAATAGGCACTGTGTCGGTTCAGCGATAACGTGGGCAGCATCGCGTGATAGCTTATGCGAGCAAGCTGCTGTCCCCCTCGGAGCGTAATAATTTCATCCCAGAGCGCGAATGCCTAGCGCTGGTGTGGGCCGTCGCCAATGTTTGCCATTACTTACATGGCCGACCAATTATAGTTCTTACCAACAACCACGCTCTTTGCTGGCTCGCCTCCCTCAAAGATCCCACAGGTCGTCTCATCCACTGGGCACTCCGCCTCCAAGAGTATTCTTACACCATAGTGTATAAATCAGGAAAACTGCACAAAGTTGTGGATTGTCTGTCACGCTACCTTGTGGCTGACTGCGATTCTACGAGCACTGATTCTGTGGGTTGCGTCCTTTCCATCTCCCAGCTGCTTCAACTCGGGGACGAGCAGCGTCACGATCCGGATATCAGCCGCCTATTACAACAGCTCAAATCTTCACCGCAAGACGCTTCTGTTCACATGTCTACCTTAAAGGACAACACTTTATATCGGCGTAATTTATCGCCCAATGGTCACGACCTACTTCTGGTCATACCAAAGCACTTGCGCTCCACAGCCCTACGTGAGCTTCATGACGCGCCAACCACGGGACACCTTGGTGTCTCTCGCACATAAGACCGTGTGCGCCGCCGCTTCTATTGGCCTGGCCTTTCATGCTATACGTCGTTATGTCAACGCTTGCGAAATTTGCCAGTGCCGCAAAAAGCCGTCGGGACTTCCTTCCAGGTATCTTTAGCCCATCGACATCCATTGGAGCCGTTCTTCTGTGTTGGGTCGGACTTCCTCGGTCCCTGCCCAACATCCGCCTCCGGAAACAAGTGGGTCGTGGTTGCTACAGATTGCGCGAGCCGCTATGCAGTTACGCAAGCCATGCCAACAAGCTTCGCTACAGACATCGCTGATTTTATACTACGCAATCTCATTTTAGCGCATGGAGCCCCTCGAAAACTGCTGACAGACCGAGGCCGCACGATCCTTTCGGAAGAGGTTGATGATATCCTGCGTTTCTGCTCTACCCAACATAAGCTCACGACATCGTACCATCCCCAAAAAAACGGGCTTACAGAACGTGTAAACCGCACCTTGACAGACAAGCTATCGAAATACGTCTCGGCCGACCATCGTGATTGGGACCTTGTGCTACCCTACGTGACGTTGGCATAAAATTCCTCCTGGCATGACACTGATGGGTACTCGCAATTTTACTTTTTGTTTGGACGCAAACCAACATTGCCTTTGGATACCTTCCTTCCGGCCGCTGCGCAGTCTACTTCTGAATATGCCCGTGAGGCTATTGCCCGAGCTGACCATGCTCGTCAGCTTGCCGGCAGCAGATTAATGGCGTCTCAATGCTCGCAGAAACATCATTACGACGAGCGGCATCACGACGAACACTTTCCGTCAGGTTCCGTTGTTCTTCTTTGGTCCCCTAAGCAACATGCAGGCCTTTCAGAGAAGCTTGTCTTTCGTTTTATTGGCCCATACCGCGTGCTTAGACGAGTCACCGACACTATATATGAAATTGTCCCTGATAATTCGTCAACCTCTTCTGCTCTGCTGTCTCGGGACACCGTCCACGAATCAAGGCTAAAGCGTTACCACACGGCTCCTACTGTGGCCCCGTAAGCTCGTCGGGTATGCGATTTTGCCGCCAGAGGTTTTTACATGATTTAGGCTGACTGAATCAGGGCATAGTTGGACATACTCAAAAAAGGTGCCTGAGACGGAGAGTGAAGAAGTGGACGTTGTCGGTGAGCAGCTTTGTCGCTGCGGACTGACTACTGTTATTTTGTTGACCACATTGATGATGTGGTCAACTTATGTGACCTTCCGATACATCAGAAAGATTTATGCTATGTGACGTCATAGTATGATGTTTTTACGTAGTGATGACTTCTTGCATCACGTGTGCTCACGGCGCCGATGCAGGAAGACGTCGGATGCCACCAGCGAATAATTTTTGCTCTTCATGAGACATTTAAGCCTGTCGCATTATTTCACTGTACGTCTGTAGCTCCATAAAATTGCAGCTTCAGCTGCTGCTCGGGGGAGCGTGCTTGCAGTAATCAAGCAGAATAATTGGTCTCCTAACAAATCTTCGTACTACACCCTCAAACCTCGCCGCCATTCATAACCCGAATATAATATAAATTATGAGTAGTTGCGGGTAAAGCTCACCCATTACGCTTAGCAACATGACAATCGAAAACACTAAACGGGAGCGTGCTGCATCCGAACAGTCAATAAATAAGTCTATCAGCAGCAACGCTGCCTCGCGATCGCTGCCGTGCAACACCAACATTACACCGTGAACCTCGATGGTAGCCCATGGGCACCACACAGCCATTTGGTCTCTGCTCTGCTCGGTACCAAATCAAGATGCCAGAAGGATCCGGAAGGAAACAGAGCTCAGCTGCCGGATATTAATGCTACAACAATTTGTCCGCGAATACACAGAAAAGCTCAAGCACCTGGCCACAGGCTGCATTTTGCATGCCTGTCACCTTGGCTAAAGTTCAGAGTCGGCATTAGACTTGAGATTTCAACAGCACCTGTTCAAAACACAGGCAATGATCGCAGAAATCGCGCTGCATAAGGAGCTCTTGTTTATTTCACGATGATTTCATTGTTTGAACTCCCAAACCGTGAAATCACCTGCCGTAGTCTCTCATTTTTTCACACTTGCTTTTTTCGGTGGCAACAGAGGTCAGGCTTTGCGAAGGGAATGGATGATGACCTATATCCCAGGAAGCAGTCTAGTGACATGTTGTGATATTTAGTGCATGAACTCTCGGCTTGCGTATAATGTGTTACTTCGCTAGAGGGAGGCAAGTAACGGGGAACATTCGGCACCCAAGCTTTTACTATCAGCTGCTGGCAAACGCTTCTCTCAAAAATTGACTTTCAGTTAGTGTAAAAAGCTACCAACAATCTCGCAAACACCACAATAACAAAACGATCCTTCACGAACTACTTGCATGAGCTATTTGGTATTGGCCTGGCTAGCAGACGACGCGCGACCACCTCGATCAAGTAGTAGCGAAGGACTCATGCCTTTCAAATAACCTGAGGGCTCAGAACAACAAGTGCTTAATGATTTTCGTTTCCAAGTGTTCATTACGCCCTGAACCATGCTATTACAACCGAAAACCGAGCCGTATAGCAACTTCGAATGCAGCCGCGGCATTCGTTTGCTCGAGAGACGGCACGATGGCATACCTACTCCAGTTGCAGAACCAGGCGGTGAAACACTGCACTAGCCCCGACGGTCGTTTCCCCTTGAAATTTGTTCCTTCGCCCGGGCACTGAGAAAATGGAGGAGGTCAACTAAAGTGAAATAAGATAGATTCTAAACGTTTGTTGTATGCGACTGTGCCTCTGAAGTGTTCAAGCCTGCAGAGTAAACCCATAAAAGGCTTGTTTTAGCCTAGAAATTTGGGTACTCTCTGGTTGGCTGCAGCATGCGCTCTGCCAACATGCGCCTCTCTAAGTCTCCTAGTTAGTCGCCGTCAGTGGTGGATTGTTCGTCTAGCATGAACAGAGCAGAGCGGCGGACGCATCCTAGACGCTTGTGCTAGGTATTCTTGGCTCGCGTCTCATCGGTGTTACCCGTACGCCGTCTCCATAGTGCGTGAATGAGTGCCTCACTCACCCCAGTATTCGCAAACGCTCCCCGACTCGACGCCTCTCTCAAAACGCTCTTTGAGTAGCGTTTCTCATTCACAAACCACCTTTTACTTGAAGTGCACCTTCACTTGAGAAATTCTCTATCGTTTAGCTCGAGATTGTCAAGGAAGCGATTGAGCTACCTTGGATAGTTTGAGGAAAGTTTATGCGCCAACATCAAGTCCATGACGGAGACCGTCTTGCTCTGACGGCGTTTTTCGACCAATTAAGCTGCCACCACCCCGTTTTTTTTTCGATAGTCACGGCACGTGTTTACTACGAAGCTGTCTTAGAACGGTTCAGAAGCGGCTACTGTGGCACCGGGACAGGCGCATCAGGAGGACCACTCGCTAGTGCTATCATGTGTTGTGTTTCATGCTTGAACCAGTGAATTGCCTTCTTCCAAGTGTTTTAAGGAAGCTCTAACACCGCATCAGTTCAAGCGTGGCGCAAAAGCTTGACAAACAAGCGGAAAGAAAACGTATTCGCAAACTTTCGATGCACTGCTTCATCGTACTCTTTAGCGGCTTCCTCACCATTGAGTTTTTCCCACTCTAGCTCAAATATACGGCGAATCATACCTTCGTTAGGTGATCGTCTGTATCGACAAGAAGGTAAGCTCTGTGTTTTTTAGTCTATCCCTGTGTATTTCAGATCACACTAACATAGAGCTTTGAAAAAAATTACAATGCAATTCAGCGTATCGGGTGTGCTGCTGTTGCTACAACACGTGAAACCTAGCTTCGGAGTAAAGTGTGTGTGCACCTCACAATACCAATAAACAAGCAATCCCAGCTTTAGGAAATTAAGCGGAGACTCGTTCTCTGTGAAACCTGCATATGCACAAGAATGCATGGTTTCATAACCATAGGCCTGGTCAGCTGACCAAGGGCCTGAGTCAAACATATGTAAAAATAGCCAAAGCTCATTACCTCAACCATGTTTGTTCTAAACGCAAGAAATATTATTGAATGTGTGCATCACAAGAAGTAAAGAACAATGTAGCTTCGATGTCCTACTATACTTTTGTAATGATATTTCTTGTCTCTTTTGTGCAGGGGCCAGGCTGCCAAGAGAAGAACACAGAGAAAAGGTCTCCTATAGTAGGCCGTATTAGCAACGCATTGCAAAGTTTGCACGACTGTATACACAAGAAAAAAAAAACTGCAGCGAACATGCGCCACTGCACCGCATTAGACACACTATAGTGTCTACTCTCTAGGTTTTATTTATAATTTCCTACGAGCTCAAACTTTATGTTTCGTTTTTTGATTGAATATGCTTATTTGATGAACACTTTGCAGTTGCACTCCTTTTTTTGCCACGTTGCTCTTTATTAGCCACACGTATTGAAGGCTCACTTGCCAATCGCAGTTTCTGCTTTAGTAATACATCAATACATAGGTATTGTCATGTTTGTGTTTTCATTATCAGACAGGATCGACAAAACCACTACTTTTCAGATTCGATAGTAAAGCAGCTCCACTAAGTTCAAACTTGTTTTATATACAGCGGCACGAATCCTCTTCCATGGAATTGAAATAGCGTGGTTCCAACGTGCAGACATGCTAATAATGCAGCAATAGCGCATATTTATTTTACAAGGGTTCTGACAAGAAGTATCCGCGATGACTGCAATACTCTTGAGCCTTTTTTACAACTTTGTTGCATTGGCCTTTGTTAAATTAGCAGAGTAAGATACTTTGCTTCCTAAAAAAACTTTCTCCAAAGTTGAGAGAATTCACACAGCCGATTTCAAGACAGAACAGCGCGAAAATAAGGAGGTGCTTTAGTTTTATGATTTACACATGAATCAAGCATGTTTTATAAATTGTGTACTGCTGATGCATTAGAATGCAGCACAGACATCATGATGCTTTTCGGCAGGTACTCACAGCAGTTCTATTTTGCAAACAAAAGCCAACCATTAGGAAAAAGGTGCTTCGTGCACTAACGAGTGTGCTTCTGAGCTTGTAGATTGAAGAGACGGGAGAAACATTTTAAGAGAAGGCCACTGCGTCAACTTGGAGACGGAAACTACAAAAATTTAAAGTTTACGTCTATTTGAATCTGTCATACTAGGCACATTCACAAACGCACGGGGGGTAGAATAAAAATGAAAAAAAACAGCTTCCTCAAGTATCCCTGGAATCCTAAAATTTCAATATTGAAGAACACACACACAACACACACCCTTCTTTCTTAACCGATGATATACACTGCTAACTGAAGAAAACAACAACTTTGAAATGCTGCGCTCATCAATAGTGGAAGAAAGGCACATCATCACTTTTCTTAACCTGCATAGCAGTCTGATTCCAATGCTCAGCCACGAGTATACCTTGCCTACTTTTAAATGTGAAGCATTTCTTAGCGAACTGCCGCCACTTTGAGCGTATCTATCTATCTATCTATCTATCTATCTATCTATCTATCTATCTATCTATCTATCTATCTATCTATCTATCTATCTATCTATCTACATATCTATCTATCTATCTATCTATCTATCTATCTATCTAGCTCTCCGATTACGTTTAGGTGCTTTCGTGGTCATCCCCTTTACTTGGCGTGAACCAAAATTAGCATGGGAGAGTAGGATGATTTGGCGAATATGACGTGCTGGTTAAGACATGAATTATCTCACAACGCCGTCGCATACGTCGTCTAACACTTCTCGCAAGGAAGGGCACATACCCACGGATGGGTATGCGCCGCTGGTATGCAGGTATGTGCCACAGGTGATTGACACTTAGTATCGACCTAGAAAGAGAGAGAGAAAACAATTCATTAAGTACACTTCAGCAAAGCTTGTGGGAAGGAACCCTAGTCCGGGATCCCTATGACAATCACGGCTACCAACATGGCCCGTTGAACCAAGACCTGGTGAACCTCGGGAAGCCCGTCGAAGAGGGCATCGTCCCACAGCTCTTTGGTACGGAAGGGGTGCAGGATAGCGCAAGGAGAGGAAATAATTTTGTGACGCACTCCACCATGACATGAAATACTGTTGGGAAGCTGCCACAGCCCGGAAAAGAGTCTGCGTAGTGTTCTGGGTATAATTTATGCATGAAGTGGAAGCTGAGGAACATATGCGTTTGGAGTTGGTGGAGTGCCACCTCTTCCTCTCGCGAGAACGACGATGGTGGCGGCTGCATGGTGCGTCTAGCTCCGGTGTAATATGCAAATATGTCTCGATATGTTAGAGGAAGGCCCACTTGATCTGGACTCCCAGCCTCACTTGCCGGGCAGCTCGGTGGGTAAGTTCTTGAGCGACCACGTGAACGCGACCATTACCCGGCATGGAGGCGTGACCAGGAGTCTAGAGCAAGTGGATACGTTGTCGGCTGGATGTTTCGATGTTTGATGCCTTCAGTAAGATGTGGAAGGATGCCTTGGGAAAACCGCGTCCCATCAAAAAGGCTTAGCATGAATGCTGTGAATCGGTTAGTATGTAAACCTCCCCAAGAATGTCAGGAACGTGTCGGTCATGAAGCGCTACACCAAGGACTTCGCCGTCCGCAGACGTGGAGCTCTGCAAAGAGGCAGATGTAAGTAATGTTGCGTTGCCATCCAACATTACCATGGTGTACCCATTGCTGCATCGTGCAGAATCGGTATATAGTATGTTGGCTTCAGCGATGTCACTAAGCACGCTCATCAGATACCCAACGCAGGCGCGCCCGCCTTCCGCGTCATGCTCAGAACTCATGTTCTGGGGGAGCGAATACACCTTCAGGGTACGACGTACCCAAGGTTGGACACCGATAGCGGTGTATTTGAGGTGATTGTGCAAGACCGGGTATCGAAGTCGCGAGAGCACGTGTCGCCCAGTGGTTGTGAGCAAAAGGCGTTGCCTTTGGCTGGTCCACTGAGCTTCCAATAGTTCCCAGAGTGCATTATGGGTTCCTAGGGCTTGTAGACGTGTCGTGGTAGTGTAGTGTGGGAGGCCGTGGGCGAACTTGGTCGCCTTTCGCAGCATTAAGTCAACCCACGCCTGATTCAACAGGGTAAGTGTCTGGAAAGGGAGAAGGTATGTGATGCGGCTTATTACGCAGGCCTTCACCAGCCGCAGCAGATCACGTTCTCGTAGTTTTGAGTGCCTCAGTGCCCGTCGTATTAACACGAAAATCTGTTTCATTTGTCGGGACAAAAGAGAAACAGTGTATTCCGCTCTTCTGTTCGCTCGAACATGCAAACCAAGTATGCGAGCAAGCTCGACCTGAGGGACCGGAACACTATCGGCATGCACAACGATCTGGGGTGGCGGCGTGATGCTACCCGCCCAGATAACAGCGAGCCCGGAATTTTCAGGGGACCAGTTCAATCAGCACTGTCGTGTGTAGGCGGTAACGATGTCGGCAGCCTAGTGTAGGCGATCCTGAATAGCCCCGTCTGAGACACGCGTAGTCCAGATCCTCATGTCATCTGCAAAAATTGCATGGGTGACATCGGACATCTGATCGAGGTGCTTTTGCAGTCTTGCCAGGTAAATAATATACAGAATAGGGAACAGAACTGATGTAACTGATGGACAGAACTGGTGAATCGTCTTACAAGTTGCGGCACCCTGACGTGTGCCGTGACCTGTAAGGCGAATCGTATCCGAACGCTGTGGCCCTGTTCCCAAGCTAGCTATCCTGTCACGCAGAAAGGAACGAATGTAATTATACATGTGGCTGCCGCAGTTAGCTTCTGCTAGATTCGTAGCATCAAGTCGTGTGCCACGTTATCAAATGCTTCTTTTAAATCAAGGGCGAGGATGGCCCTTGTCTGAGCACGCGACGGAGGGTCTAGAACCTCGTCCTTGAGTTGCAGAAGCACGTCCTGCGTAAAGAGAGTTGCCCGACATTCAAACTGTGAGTGTGAAAAAAATGACTGTCGCTAGAGGAAAGGCCGCCATGCTATTAAATGCTCCTCTTAAATCAAGGGCGAAGATGACCCTTGTCTGGGCAAACGATGGAGGGCCCAGAACCTCGTCCTTGATTTGCACCTCGTCCAGCACCTCGTCGTTGAGTTGCAGAAGCACGTCCTGCGTAAAAAGATGTGCCCGAAACTTAAATTGTGAGTGAGATAAGAATGACTGTCGCTAGAGGAAAGGCTGCAGACGCCGTAAAAGAACGTGTTTTATTAGGTTCCCAACGCGTGAGGTAAGCGATATTGGCCGCAGATTTTCTATGGCTATGGGTTTGCCTGATTTAGGTATTGAAGAAATGTCACCATAATGCCATGCCTGTGGTAATGTGCCTTTATGACAATAGCCATTGAAGAGGTTCGTTAGATGGTTCAGGCCTGAGTCACTGAGGTTACGAAGGGCAGAATGTTGAATGTGATCAGCACCTGGTGACGTGCTTCGACGGAGATCTTGAAAAACTACGCGAACTTCTTCAAAAGTTATGTCCGCGTCAAGTTCCTCGTTAGATTCCACCTTGTGTGGGTAGCCAGGATACTTTGGCATGCGACAAGTAGCGCTGAAACGTCGTTGAAGTTTTGGAGGAGGCCGGATGAATTGTTGCTGTACATATGTGTTATGCGATGTTGTTGGTGAAAAGTTTGCGTTTTGGTAGTGGATGAATTTATAAGGGCACGAAGTATCCACCATGCTTGATTGATTGATATGTGGGGTTTAACTTCCAAAAACCACCATAAGATTATGAGAGACGCCGTAGTGGAGGGCTCCGGAAATTTCGACCACCTGGGGTTCTTTAACGTGCACCCAAATCTGAATCCACCATGATTTTGCAGTACCCAGGGTGCCTGAAAGATGTTCGCAGCAACCCCGCCAGTTGTTGCTGCCGAGGTGATGCACGTATTCTTGTGCCACCTGGGATAGTCGGTACATACGCCGACGCCACGTGAAGCCTTTACGCGCCCCCACAGATGCAGAAGGTGTGGGTCCTCGTCTGGGTTTGCGGTTGTGGTAACGACTGTGCGCGTACACGCATCCAACTAATCAGAAAGAGACTAGCCCTTTGTCATACTCTGACTCTTTGGGAAGGTTTTGTTGGCGCTCTTTGAACCGCATGCAGTTTGTGATACGCACCTTCTGCTCGGACGGCATACATTGAGTAGTGTTAGTATAGTGGCCACATTATGGTGGTCACTGCCAAGATGTTCGTCACTACCATAATATTGTAAACCTCTGAGCTTTTGAAGACTCCTCCTACTGTTTTACCACCTAATGTTTCTGCAGAGTACATCTGTATGTGCTCTAAGAGATGGTATTAAATGCAAAGCATTTGTTTGCGTAATCAATCACTTTTGGCTTTTATTTACGTATCTATCTATCTATTTATCTATCTATCTATCTATCTTTCTATCTATCTATGTATCTATCTATCTATCTATCTATCTGTCTATCTATCTATCTATCTATCTATCTATCTATCTATCTCTCTATCTATCTATCTATGTATCCATCTATTTATCTATCTACCTATATATATATCTATACAGCTATCTATCTATCTATCTATCTATCCATTTATCTATCTATCTATCTACCTATTTATCTTTCTATCTATCTATCCAGCTAGCTATTTATCTATCTATCTATCTATCTATCAATCTAAGTATTTGTATATCTTTCTATTTATCTATTTATCTACGAGTCTGTAACATGGGTTAAGCAAAAAGGAGTATGCAAAGATCAAATGGTTTGACGAAAGCGATTCTCTGGTGATGACCTGAATAAGGTAACATTCTCGTCACGTACAATGTCAAACGCTTCCCTCCAGACAGTGGCATATACTCGCGAACGGGTATGTGCCATAGCTAATTGAAACTTTATATCTGCTCGGGAACTTTGAGGACCTAGGCAATTTTAATGCGTGAATATTAAAAAAAAAATCTGACATCAGCTGCATTGACCCGACGAATGTGAAGAAGAATGTCAGGGTTCCAGCAGGAGTCAAACTTCAGCATTCTGTGTAGCAAGCGAGAATTCTACAACAGAGCCACGCCGCCTTGACTCTGCAGTTCAAATGAACCGTAATATTCATGAAGCCTCATTATAGGTGAGGAAACGGTCGCTATTCAATTTTATTCGATTACATAAGTACATTTTTGATATAGCCATCTTATCGGGTAAAGAATAAGTGTTGTTAAGCGCAATGCACACAACGTGTTGAGAGTTTATGTCAACAAAAGGACGGTGGAACAGAAATTGGTAATTTTATTTCCTGAGTGTTAATAACAATGAGTGCACCTCCATGAGGTAATTGACAACGAGTTGGGGAAGACATAGGTTATAAAGTACATAATGTCTAACGTTGAGTTAGCGACTAGTACGAAGGATGGACATGCAGGCAGACGAACAGATGCACGCACGGGTGGACGGAAAGAGGATGTATGCACGGACAGACGAACAAGCGACCGGATGCACGGATGGATGAACGGGCATATAGACGGACAGAGAGATAGAAAGACGGATGGCGCGGGTAGTCATGTATTGTGCTGTCGTATAGTTGATTACATGTAAAGTCGGTTGCTTCTACATTTATATGTGTATAAGTTTTCGTTTTTCGCTGTGCGGATGATCAGTTTCAGTTTATGTTTGGTGGTACATGATGAGCGTCTTAAGATTCTTCACCAATAAATGGTGGCATTGGCAGCGTAGAGTCAACGAATGCGTGCAATAAATATCACTTTCTCAGCAGAAACTTGACCCCAAATTCTACGCGTCGCTAAAAAACTCTACCACAAAATCACGTGGGTTTTCAAATAGGCCATAATATTCGTGAAAAGTCACCTGTAGTTGTAGTTCTGGCTAACCAATATTTTAAACAGTTTGTACGTACTGCTGTCATGCAGGCGTCACATCGAAATAAGGGCCATATTAGTGAAGCGCCATTCACAGAAGCTCATTTTTATAGCTGCGTCCAGAGCCACCATGCTCGCTGGCCCAAGCGCCGCTACATATCGCCTTACGGCTTCTGACCATCCCTGGGGACATAAATGTGGATGCTTCAAAAAAGAAAACCAGACATGGTTTACTCAATACATGAAAAACGTTTTCTGGGAAAACAGACCATCCCAAGACCTCGTGCCCACGACGAGGATGGAGGTGTCACTGACCACACGTTTATGACAGGCATGAACCTCAAGCATTTAAAACATACGTCAAACTTCGATGTACTTGGGCCTCTCAATGCCGCATTAACGGAGAATTACAGGAACAGCTCTATGTCTGCTGAAGGTGCTGACATTTACCATTAATTTGGCCTAAGTTTAGGAGGTGTCAACAGCACACAGCATCATTGTTCAATTCCTTTCGACACATAAAAATAACAGATACGTTACACGTGCGCATATTCTTCATGCGTGCACAAGTTACCACCATAACGTGTTGATGAAACATTTCAGGTTACCACAGTTCATGATGGTAGTGCCTGATGTGTGTGTAGATAACGTACTTCCATCAGCATGCTTCACATAACGTCGATAACCAAGTTACATCGGATCCGTAAATTTTTATGGGCGATGGTCCTTAAAGCGTGGGTCTGTACATCTTATGGGGTTCGTTGTTGGTGATGCACATAGCCACAGGTGACACATACCCGTTCTATAGGGAGTATGTGCCACCGATGGTGGTACTGTAGTGAAGAGGAATGCCCACTACCCAAGCGACTTGTAGTATAGTACTTGTAAATGATGATGTTTAGCCGCCCTGCACCACATGGTATAGAAATGTCCGCACAATCCACCTCTACAACCTATTGCACAGCACAACACTGTAGGGTGGGAGTCAGCTCTGCCCAGCTCGGATCCGAAGACCCAAGAGGTCCTTGTGAGACGAGCGAGGACAGCGGCCCGCGCCAACGGGATCCTGGACTAAAGAGCCCACTCACCAACACACTTTCCTCGGTCGCAAACAAATGTTTTATTCTCTCTCTCTTTTGTATGCAATAAAATTTAAACATAGTACAAAATGCAGCGTTCATACTTGTTGGTGATTTCAACGTTGATATCGCAGATACGACGAATAAATGGCTTATCTAACATGTGGCTTCTAAATATGCACTCGGATGTATATTGTATGACCATATGAAACCAACGAGGATCCGAGAAACATGCATATGCCTAGTGCTTGGAAATTTTTCACTGCAATCTATACAAACCGCTCACCCTTCACTTCACGTACCATAAACTGTCATAATTAAAAGACCTCGCAAGCCATCCGTCGTCTCTTAAAAAAATTAAAGTTGATTTCTGTCCATATATACACAGATCGTGTTTCTCATGATTGCTTTAGATCATGATCGACTCGACGAATTACACACAGAATATTCACGGTTTCGCCAGTAATTCTCTTGGGAGCTTTACCAACTGGTGATAATTCACAACGTAAGTATACTGAGATTTTTTTTACTCTGCAAGTTACCTTCATTCTTACTTCAACAGATAAGCATGCTTCGTAAGACTTCAGACGTTTAAATTTGATCGAGTTTTAAAGCGTGCTTTGGAAGGAATTAAACACCATCATCATTATCATTACCAAATAATCATTATCAGAACTCCGAGCTCAACCAGCGAAATGTTATCTCTCCAATAAAAGTTGGTATTTGGGGCGAAGCACTCAATGACCTCGGCTTGTTGACCCGTCATGTCGTTAACAATGTCCCTTATAAACTGTTAGGCGGACACATCGTCGTCTACCTGACAACACCCGCCGCAGGGCAAACGCCTCTACCATGTTTCTTGCATGAACCAAGTCCTGCACTCTCTGCTGCCATGAAATATTTGCAAACTTTACCTTATTTAGAAATCCTGTCAGTGGCTCCTAATGACCACCGGTAATTCTGCTTACGCGATACGTGCCCAGCGCATGTCCATTTGTTCTTGATTTTATTTTGCTATCTGTAACAACGATATATTGCCTGACGCACACGGCTCCCTTCATATTTGATAAGATTACACCTATATTTTTAATTGCTAGCAGCATCATCCTCAATTTAAGTTGAACTTTTTTTTGTAAGCTTCCAGGTTCCTGCCCCACACTGTAAACAAAATTAAACCGATAGAAATGTAATATAGTATCTATAACTCACACCCTTACACCCCACGAAATGGGTGTAACAAGCAGGACTATACATATGCCATGCACTCTAAACATTTACCCCCTAAAAGGTGTAAAATGGGCGTACGCAATAAAAGCACCCATATGAGCACCATTTTTACACTTCATTTTCAAAATTTGAGGTGTTCGTAAATGAAATACCCTCAAAACACCCCATTTACACCCTTACATTTTGGGTGAAACCACCATATGGGGTAAAATCCCCAAACCACCAATCATATGGTGGTTTGGGGTAAAACCACCATATGATTATGAGAGACGCTGTAGTGGAGGGCTCCGGAAATTTCGACCACTTGGGGTACTTTAACGTGTGGCAAATCTGAGCACACGTGCCTACAAGGCTACAAATTCAAAACATTTTCGGGCAGTTTTGCTTATACTGTTGGTATAAACCATCTTAATACCAGGAAGGCTCCTACTACTAGCTGCTTGCGGGTCTAGTAATGAATCGAAGCAAGAAGTAATGTGACCGAAATGCAGTTTTCATCGATAAAGCACGCAAACTACTATACGACGAAAGATAGAATAGGAGCGCCGCCTGTTCAATAGACTTTGATTGATATTTGGAGTTTAACATCCTAAAATCACCATATGGTTATGAGAAACACCGTAGTGGAGGTCTCCGGAAATTTCGACCACCTGGGGTTCTTTAATGTGCACCCAAATCTGAACACACGGGCCTACAACTTTTTCGCCTCCATCAGAAATGCAGCCGCCGCAGCCGGGATTTGAACCCGCGACCTGCGTGGTCATTAGAGTAAGGGCCAATTCCCCTGTATCTGTTTCTTTTATCTGTGCCATTTGCGTGAATAGTCAACACTCACAAAGTGCCCTGATTTGCCTGAACAAGGTAATGTTTCGCACAATGGTGTAGCCATGCAAAGAACTCTCCTCCCTTTCCCCGCCCCCCATATGATCGAAGCTTTTAGAGCTGGAGACAAAACGTTTGCCACCTACTAAAAAACAACAGCGCAGTTGTTTAGCCATAACCACCACGTCGGCATGCCATCAGGCCCCTTAAAAACGAACATTGACATCATGTATTCTTAGCAGGCATATTTTATTAAATTACTGTAGCGAATGTTCCTCTTCATGTGTCCTTAAAAGTGCGTCATAGAAATTAGAAAGAGGACACCGACCATAAAGAAAATGCGAAATAATGACATTTCGGTGACCTTGACGCAGCCTTGCTCACAATGACGGGAGCCTTGTTGACTAAGTTGCGAACAAAGCTCTCCTCACAGGAGCTCAAACGCATTTCTAGGTCTCTCTCTCTCTCTCTCCGTAGTTTTTGTGGATCCCCTGCTTCTAATTTATGTAACTTCACCAGCAGACGTGCTTCGGTGAAAGCCTTGACTTTGTAGGTAGTGAGAAAACATTGACGAAATATTTTCAGCCGCGGTCTTATTCCAAGGACTGCAAGCTAAGTACAATTGTATTGTCGCAATGTTAAGACAGAAGTAGTAATTAACAGGTTGAGAAAGTAGCAGCAGGTCAGTATTTTTATTTACTGCGTGCCAGAGCGTTCATCTTTTTTCTTGTTATTGCTTGCTGCATAAAAGCGTCCAGAGGTACGTATGCGCTGTCGTCTTCGTCTTCCTAGCAGTACGCATGTGGCAATATGTTCCCTTCGAATAGTGTGACGGCCGATGCATGCAATGTTGCAATGTCTTTCCCGAAATGAAAGTGTTGATAAAATAACGCCTGCGTGACCTTGAATGTGCCGTCTATAAAGACCCATAGAGCTAAGCAAAGCTTAGCTTTTTTACCAGTATTAGGTCGGTGAAGGTGCGCTAAATATTGCTCCTGAATATTACAAAGGCACTTTCTGACTAGTAACTCGCACTGGCCGCACTGCACCGTTACAATGTTCACTGCTATTCAGATGCACTGTTGAAGAACGAGTATAACGCAACAGATCACTGCGCAAAAAAAGAAACAAAAAGCAGTGCCCGCGCTATCAGTATAGGGCCGGAGCTAGCGTTAAACCGCATCTAGCCGGTCTGAGAGCGTACCGACGCCGTCAAGTCTCGTCGCCTAGACAACCTTTGCTGCCCCGGATTGCTGGGCACCCGAGCGCAGAGTGCGGGAAAGGACCCGGCATAGTCTTACATGTCACTGCGTGCGCTGGTAAAAAACCCTCCCGTGTGTGTGCGTGTGGGGCGCGTGGCTTCTCGATCGGTAGAGTTTATTAGTCGGTGTTTAGTTTGCAATGTGCCTGCGCTCTGTGCTCGACCTGTGTGTTCTGTCAGTGCTGATTATTGCGAAGGTGCACCATCCTGAAGACTGGACCTGCGGATTCATAATGTGGAGCACTCGAAGGGAAATAGAGAGTACCGCTCTCACGTTGTTCCGTTCAGCGCTTTGTTAACTGCGAGAGCATGAAAATAACGCTTTCAAATGTTTTTTTAACTAGTTGATGACAAATCAGCATTTGTTTATTTAGCGAAAATAGTTTGTCCGAACTGTTTCACGGGGATGATGGCGAAGTGTGATTATGGGCGTTTTTTGTTTGTTTGTTTAGATTGTTTCGAGTACAAAGCAGAGTGAGCGTGCGCCGCTGAGGTTCAGCTAAGAAATTGAACTGATTTTTGCGGTGCCCTTTTTTGGCAGCTGCGTTTAACGGGGCCTGCTCGTGATGCACATCAATTTTAGTTTACTAATTATTACATGTGGGGGGACGGCGCCTGTTAGCTCTAAGCATCAACTGTATCTAAGATGCATATGCTTGGGCATGTTGGTAGTTATTTTACTCTCTTTTTTTCTTATTGCACAAAAAGACCAAGAACGGAAAACAAGGGCGTGGTGTCCATGTCGTTCTTTTCGGTTCTTTTTCGTTTTGTGCGGTAACACTACCGTGATAACTCGGGTTGATGCATCGGGTGACAACACAGCATATTGCTTCGCGTTAGGTGCCCCTCGCGAAGTTTGTCTACTTGCTAATACGTTCAATTTCTTTAAATTCGTCTTCACCGGTGTTTCGTTCACCAGCAACATAGTGTGACACAGCCGACAGCCGTGCCTGTGTAGCGGATCGAGCACTGAAGCTGGACTTCTGTTTGAACAGACCTTTCGTCGGTGTGTGTGGTCGAATTGCCTACTTGAACAGTGCAAACGCTTGTTTGAACATAACTACTAACGTTCGAGCACATTTTATTCAGACTTTTGCTATCATGTGTAACCTTCAAAACATTCTTGTTATTTAGGGTTTTATTGCCATCGCCTCGCTTTGGCGTTTAACTTCGCAAATTACTTCAGATGTTAAAGGTATTTTGGCTATGTGAAGCGTAATATTAGTTTTTTGTTGCGCAAAAAACACTTTAATGTTATACATACTGCACGGTATCTAAGCATGTGTTGCAGCCAAAATGTGAGACTGGGCAGCATATTTATCTGAGAACACAACACGCACAGCCACTGCAGCCTATACGCTGTATCGGGAAGGAGTTACGTTTTCTCAACATGCCAGCATGATTAAAACAAAGGGCCCTAATTTAGCAGTAGGCAATGGTACTTCAGGGAAAGTAACAGGGTTATTTTATTTCAAATTTCCCAGCCAATTTTGAGGCTATGGCAAATGTGTTTGAAAAAAAAATTCGTGCTGATGCAGTGCACTGACAACAATGAACTGCTTGAATATTTCGGAGAGAAAAATGTTTTCGGTCACGTGGTTGCCTTTTAAACTTTCCAGAATGTTGTTTGAGTGTTGTTTGTGAAATAAAATATTCTACAAGTACCGCTCCTTTTTTATACCAAGTTTGGTACATGTTAAATAAAGGGGCTTATGTAAGGCATTTGAAGCTCGGTAACATTAATACAATTTTTCGGCCACACACGCATGCAAGATTTTAGCCAAAATGTGTTATGTTTGCATTTTCTCATAGCGATACTGCACTTTGTATGAATATCTGAGCTGTGACTACTTACTTCACAGAAAAAATATTTTGATGAAAAACTATTTTTAGACATCTTAAGCTGTTAACCTCTACGAGAAAAGTTCACTCATTTCACAAAATATTCATTTTTGTCGGTATTGAGACGCAATATGCACCATGTGGTGGTCCAAATAAAATCAACTTTTACCTAAACTGAAAGAAAATAAAGATTTATTTGTATGTGACAAGTTTCATCACTGCAATTTCTATTTCAAGGAATAAATAATTTTGAATTTTCCCATCAACGGCAATGAGGAACATCGAGGCGTCGGCTGCCGTATGACCAAATGGCAAATCGGGAACTTGGAACTTCAGAAATTATTTAGAGGCAAAGCTGTTGAGGCCGTGGGTCGTTCGCTCCTGTGTAGTCGTACTAGTATTATGTAGCCGCTTTATGATTTGCACCATAGATAGCGTTAGTGGTTTTCACAGCATATGCACGGACAAAATGGCGATTCGTTGGGTGAATCGTTCGTCCGTACATTTGTGCGTTCGTCTGTTCGTCTGTCCATCCATACGTCCAGGCTTCCGTGTGTCGGTTCGTCCGTGAGTTTGTCCGTCTTTCTGTCCGTCCATACTTGCGTCAGACTGTTTGTTCATTTGTTTGTGCGTCCGGACGGAAAAACGCTACGCCGCACTCATCATCATTCACTCCGTGGATTTGCTGTGATCTTTTTCTCGAATCATAAATTGCTGTGACGAAATTCGGCACATAACAAGAACTGTTTATTTGCTTTAGATTTAGATACAAAGTCTATTTTGATTCAACCACCACGTGGTGCATGTTGCGTCTCATAATAGACAAAACAACTATTTTGGGAAATTCGCGATTTTTGATCTTACAGTTTGACAGCTTGAGATGTCTAAAATATTTTGTCCTCAAAATATACCTTATGTGGAATGAGTATTCACTGCTCAGATATTCATTAAAAGTGTAGTATTGATATAGAAAAATGAAGATATAACATTTCAGCTAAATTATTTGAGGCGTATGTGGTCGAAAAATGATAATAAAATTACTGAGCTTCAAAATTTTTACGCAAGCCCTTTACTTAACTTGTAGACCAAATTTGGCACGGAAGAAAAAGAGGTACATATGAAATAATTTTTTAACGAACATCCGGACGAGATTCCGGGAAGTTCAGCAGGCAGCCACGTGACCAAAAAATAATTTGTCTGCAAAATATTCTAGCAGGTACCTTTTTTACTGCAGTAAAATCACCGCAATTTTTTTTAATACATTTGAGATGGTCACCAAAATGACTGGGACGTCTGACGTGGAATGACCTAAAAGCCAATTCTTCCATTATAGTGACACGTGCGGTTCTTTTGGTTTACGAAGAAAGCCGCTATCCCTTTCTGTTAAGTGCAATGCAGGCCGCGTTTATCTTGATGCCACTCTGGAACGCGTTATGACGCGTGTATAAAAGACTGACACGTGCGGTTCTTTTGGTTTTACGAAGGAAGCCGCTATCACTTTCTGTTAAGCGCAACGCAGGCCGCGTTTATCTTGTATGCCACTCTGGAACGCGTTACGACGCGTGTATAAAAAGCCGGCGCAGTGCGCCATTGGGCGTCTTTTTTTTCCGTCGGCCGACGACTGTTCACGCCGCTGTTGCTGTGAGTTGTGTTTGGAACTGTTTTGCTGGGCACAAGTTCGCCCAATAAACAGTTCGCCTGACACCGCCCTGACTCCTGCGTGCTTCCTCTCAAATGCTGCGTGTATCACAACCTCGTGACATCTGGTGGAGGTGCTTCTCGGTCCATGTACCGTACGCCCCCGTCCAGCCGTGAGCCAAGCCCAAGCCGCCAAGAGGACGACGCCGACCCGGTCGTTCGAGTGAGCCGAAGACAACAAGGACTACCGCCCGAATACCTGCCGCTCCCCGACAAGGACAAGAAAACAAAGGCTGCTACGAAGCCGGCATCCACGATGACGGAAGCAAGGTCTTCGGCAACCGTGGTCGTCAACCAGCCCAAAGAGCCGCCTACCTTCCGCGGATCAACCTACGAAAACCCGGAAAGCTGGCTTGACATTAACGACCGCGTCGCAGCCCTCAATAAGTAGGACCCGGACGACAAGCTGCGCCATGTGTATTTTTACCTGGAAGACGCCGCAAGGACTTGGTTCGAGAACCGCGAGTCAACGCTTCGAACCTGGGACGACTTCCGCGTTGCTTTCCTGCGCACCTTTGCAAGCGTCGTGAGGAAGGAAAGAGCCGCATCACTGCTTGAAACTCGGGTGCAGCTCCCCAACGAAAACATAACGATCTTCACGGAGAAGATGACGCGACTTTTCCGCCACGCCGACGCCGACATGTCTGAGGACAAGAAGGTTCGCCTGCTTATGCGAGGAGTGAAGCAGGAGCTCTTCGCCGGACTGATCAGAAACCTGCCAAAGACGGTACAAGAGTTCCTCTCCGAGGCTACCACCATCGAGAAGACTCTTGAAATGCGGACCAGCCAATACGATCGGCGCATGGCGCCAGACGTCGCAGAAGTCCGAGGACTCTGCCCCGACGACCTGCTCGAGACCATACGCGCTATTGTTCGTGAAGAACTGCGCTGCATGTTGCCATCGTATCAGCCCCAAGTCGCCTCTCTCGAAGACGTAGTCCGCGACGAACTACAGCGCTCACTGAGCGTTCCTGAACGGCCACAGCCCCAACCGGAGGCGATGACCTACGCCGCTACTGCACGACGACCTGTCGCCGCTCCTCGGCAACACCAGGACCCAACGTCTCCGCAGTTTCGTCGCCAGCCATCGCCACCACACCCGACGCCTTCCCGCTCGCCAGTAATCCAGTGCTCGCCGAAGAAAACTGACGTTTGGCGCACCCCGAACCACCGCCCACTATGCTACCACTGCGGCGAAGCCGGGCACACCTACCGCTACTGCCAGTACCGTGAGATGGGACTGCGTGGCTTCGACGTGAACGCGCCGCGTCCGCGCCCTGGTGAGCGACCTCGCGACATTGCTGACTACATCGCCGGATCGCAGTGGCAACAACGACGACCATCTCGTTCACCTTCGCCTGGCCGCTACGTCTCCCCAGATCGCCGCCAGTACACCGGCCCTAACCGGGGCCGATCCCCAAGCCCCTACCCGGGAAACTAAAGGCAGCAACCGATGGAGGTGCGGTTGCTGCACGACGCAATGCCGAAGATCCTCCTCCGCCGCCGCCGCCGCTGCCAATGACGACGACCACGACGCACGAACTTTCCCGACGTAGTCGCAGTACGCCGCCTGAGCAGAGTCTTTACGACAAAGCCTCGCCGCCGACGCGACATAGCAGCACCGGACCAAGCCGACGCAGCCGTGATCCGACGCCCCGACCTAACCGGAACGCCAGACGACGAACCACCGACCTCGACGTGATCATCGACGGCCACAGCGTCACCGCCCTAGTCGACACCGGCGCCGACTACTCTATCATCAGTGGTCTCTACGCCGCTAAGCTCAAGAAGGTAAAGACTGCATGGGAAGGACCGGATATCCGAACAGCAGGGGGCCACCTTATAACACCGACTGGAGCCTGCACGGCAAGAGTCATGATTCACAGCCAGACGTATTCTGTGAATTTTGTGGTCCTGCAGCAATGCTCGCGAGACGTCATTTTAGGCGTGGATTTCCTGGACCAGCAAGGCGCAGTCATCGACCTAAGATCCAGGTCAATCACGCTGTCCACGGATAATGCAACGGCGTCAGACTGCAACGTCGCTCACAATGCCTTGAATGTGACAGAAGAGCAGGTAACCATCCCGCCACTGTCGAGCGTCATCATTTCCGTCGGCACCAAAGCGTCTACCAACTTACAAGGTGTCATCGAAGGCAACCAGCACCTGCTCCTAAACAGTCAGATGTGCGTCGCAAGAGGCATAGTCAAGCTTCATAACGGCGAAGCCAAGGTAATGGTGACGAACTTCAGCAACGAATATAGGCACTTGAATAGGGGCAAGACGGTAGCACATCTAAGCGAATTTGTGGAAGCGAGCAATGCCTTCGCCCTCACCAATTCTCAGGGAGCCACAACGTCTACAGCAATGTCCGCGTCCGCCTTCGACGTCAATCAAAGCCTTTCCAGGCAGCAAAAAAAGGAGCTCAAAGCCTTACTCCACCAATACAAGGACTGCTTCTCGTCGTCATCGAGGCTTCGTCAGACCCCTCTCGCGAAACTTCGCATAATAACCGACGAATATGCCCGTCCGCTCCGTCAGAGCCTCTAACGAGTTTCTGCACGGGAACGCGAGGCCATCAAGCAACAAGTCGACGAAATGCTGCGTGACGACATCATTCAGCCGTCTATGAGTCCGTGGGCATCACCCGTGGTGTTGGTGAAGAAGAAGGACGGAACCCTACGTTTTTGCGTCGATTATCGTCGCCTGAACAAGATCACGAAGAAAGACGTGTATCCCCTCCCAGGGATAGATGATGCTCTGGACAGACTCTACAACGCCAAGTATTTTTCGTCGATGGATCTCAAAACCGGCTACTGGCAAATTGAAGTAGACGCTAGAGACCGAGAGAAGACTGCCTTCATAACACCAGACGGCCTATTCGAGTTTAAGGTCATGCCCTTTGGTCTTTGCTCGGCGCCTGCGACGTTCCAACGGGTTATGGACACAGTACTCGCAGGCTTGAAGTGGCAGACTTGCCTCGTCTACTTGGACGACGTAGTCGTATTTTCTTCCAACTTCGACGAGCACCTCCGGCGCCTCGAAGCTGTTCTTCGGGTAATCAAAGCCTCGGGACTTACCCTGAAGCCAGAAAAGTGCCGCTTCGCCTACGAGGAACTATTGTTCCTTGGCCACGTTATCAGCAAGTCGGGAGTGCTCCCTGATCCACCGAAAACAGCTGCGATCGCCGAATTTCCTGCACCCACCGACAAGAAAGCAGTACGCCGATTTCTTGGCCTCTGCGCTTATTACAGGCGCTTCGTGAAGAACTTTTCGCGGATCGCCGAGCCACTGACGTACCTCACAAAGGCCGACGTCGACTTCAAATGGGAAACGCCGCAAGTCGAGGCATTTCAAGAATTAAAGCGACGCCTGCAAACGCCGCCAATACTGGCGCACTTCGACGAAGAAGCTGACACCGAAATTCACACGGACGCAAGCAGCACAGGGCTCGGCGCCGTGATCGTGCAGAGGACCGACGGACTTGAAAGGGTCATCAGTTACGCTAGCCGGTCACTTTCGAAGGCAGAAGCCAATTATTCCACGACAGAAAAGGAATGCCTTGCCATCATCTGGGCTACATCAAAGTCCCGCCCCTACCTGTACGGCAGGTCTTTCAAAGTCGTGAGTGACCACCACGCCTTGTGTTGGCTAGCTAACTTGAAGGATCCATCAGGGCACCTCGCACGGTGGAGTCTCAGACTACAAGAATTTGACATCACTGTCGTCTACAAGAGCGGACGAAAGCACTCCGACGCCGACTGCTTGTCTCGCGCCCCTGTCGATCCGCCGCCCCAGGATGACCAGGACGACGACTCTTTCCTGGGACCCATAAGTACCGACGACTTCGCGGAACGCCAACGAGCTGACCCAGAGCTCAAGATCCTCATGGACTACCTGCAAGGCAAGACCGCCGACGTGCCGAAAGTATTCCGCCGAGGACTGGCTTCGTTTTTCCTGCGAAACAACGTCCTCCTGAAGAAGAACTTCTCGCCGCTCCGCGCCGACCACCTCCTCGTGGTGCCTTCAGCGTTACGTCCAGAGGTTCTGGAAGCCTTACACGACGACCCGACAGCCGGACATCTTGGTGTTTCCCGCACACTGTCACGAATACAAGAGAAGTACTATTTGCCTCGCATCACTGCCGACGTCGCCCACTACGTAAAAACATGCAGAGACTGTAAGCGACGCAAGACGCCGACAACTAGGCCAGCCAGACTTCTGCAACCCGTCGAACCACCTCAACGGCCATTCCAACAAATCGGCATGGACTTACTGGGGCCGTTCCCGACGTCAACTTCTGGCAACAAATGGATTGTCGTAGCGACTAACTACCTCACCCGCTATGCCGAAACAAGGGCCTTGCCCAAGGGCACTGCCGCCGAGGTCGCCAAGTTCTTCATTGAGAACATCGTCCTCCGCCACGGAGCCCCCGAGGTCCTCATCACCGACAGAGGTACGGCCTTTACGGCTGACCTAACGCAAGCGATCTTAAGGTACAGTCAGACAAGCCACCGCCGAACCACCGCGTACCACCCACAGACGAATGGCCTCACCGAGCGTCTAAATAAGACCATTGCCGACATGCTGGCCATGTACGTGGACGTCGAGCACAAGACGTGGGACCCCATACTCCCGTATGTAACCTTCGCGTACAACACGGCCGTGCAGGAAACGACGCAGTTTGCTCCATACAAGCTCGTCTACGGACGGAGCCCAACAACGACGCTTGACGCCATGCTACCGGTCGGCACCGACGAAGAAGACCTCGACGTCGCCAGCTACCTGCATTGCACTGAAGAAGCTCGACAGCTAGCCCGCCTGCGTATCAAGAGCCAACAGACGGTCGACAGGCGCCACTACAACCTTCGACGACACCACACCGAATACCAACCCGGCGACCTTGTCTGGGTCTGGACGCCGATACGACGATGGGGATTGTCTGAGAAGCTCCTGCGACGCTACTTTGGACCCTACAAGGTAGTCCGACGTCGTGGTGAACTGGACTATGAGGTCGTGCCCGATGGCTTAACGTCATCCCAACGACGCCGTGCATGACCCGAAGTCGTACACGTGGTGCGACTTAAACCTTATTACGCGCGCTGATTAGCTGTGACACATTGTTAATGTAATTTATTGCATGTACTCTCTCTTATGTTCTGTCTTTAGCATCGGGACGATGCTTTTTCAGAGGGGGGTAGTGACACGTGCGGTTCTTTTGGTTTACGAAGAAAGCCGCTATCACTTTCTGTAAAGCGCAACGCAGGCCGCGTTTATCTTGTATGCCACTCTGGAACGCGTTATGACGCGTGTATAAAAGACTGACACGTGCGGTTCTTTTGGTTTTACGAAGGAAGCCGCTATCACTTTCTGTTAAGCGCAACGCAGGCCGCGTTTATCTTGTATGCCACTCTGGAACGCGTTACGACGCGTGTATAAAAAGCCGGCGCAGTGCGCCACTGGGCGCCTTTTTTTTTTCCGTCGGCCGACGACTGTTCACGCCGCTGTTGCTGTGAGTTGTGTTTGGCCCTGTTTTGCTGGGCACAAGTTCGCCCAATAAACAGTTCGCCTGACACCGCCCTGACTCCTGCGTGCTTCCTCTCAAGTGCTGCGTGTATCACAACCTCGTGACAATATAATCGTGTCAATGTGAGCCCATTCAAGAACCCTAGTATCATTCGTATTTAACACCTAAACATACACCACTTAATTTTACAAGTTACCTGCACTGTATACCTCCTCAATACGCATACCATCATGTATGCTCAGTGGCATTGTGCTTTTGTGCAATGCAGATAAATTATGTATATGTTGTTGCGCGTAGTACTCTATTCCTTTCAACAAACTAATCGAATGACTGCCATAGTAGATCTCCAGAAATACACATGCAGCTGTGTTGACGCACACTGAAGCATGGAACTTGACATTCACTTAGATTGGTCAATGCATGCAGATAATGGAGCATTATCAACTTGAAGCAGCACCTTTTTATTATTATCAACTTGAAGCAGCTGAAAGGGTAAAGTAAGGTGCATATCTAGGGCACGAAAGGTTTAATGATTCTGCCTCAGCGCGCTTTTTATGACGTTTATTGCTCAGCGTACATTTTCTAGCATTTCTCACTGCAGTGGAGCCCGATGCCACTGAATATGCTTGCTATGCACTCAATTTATACTTACACTTAAGAAAGCAGTTAGCTATGCAAGGTGCATACTGTATGTTGCACTCTTTGAGAAATTTCGGTCATTGTTTCTTGTGTATTTATTTTTAGGTTTCCGGGACTGAATTTTCTGTACAAAAAGAACAGCTTCGCCCCACTTCTCTCGAAGGCACCATTCATCTCAGAAGCTAAAGATGATTGTGCAAGCAGCATGACAAGCTGTGGTTTTGCAGTTAGAAGTATACCAACACTGACATTACAATAATACATCCACAATCGCAGTACCTTGTCGAATGTTCTCATTTTTCAATGTTGAAATTCATACTGCAAGATATATTAGTTTGTAATTCGGACTCCAGAAACTCGCTTGCTCTTTCTACGTGTTTTTTTTCTATTGTATAGGTGTCAATCAACGCCATACTTCTCAGTCGTTTGCCCGACTAGCGCAAATGTTTTTCAGAGTTGTGGAGACTTATTGTATTAAAAACAATGAAGTTCTAGTATACAGAAAAAAAACTTGGTCACGTGAGATATTTCAAAATTTTGCTGAATGGCATCACAGTCCTGTTTGTCAGACTTGAAGTCTTTCTATAATAAAGGCAGATGTGAACATATGGGCTTAATTGTTTTTTGCTTCAGCGTTATGTTCGGTTGAACCTTACGCTACAGATTACTGCTTGCACTATTGTGATGTGTGTGTGTGTGTGCGTGTGTGTGTGCGTGTGTGTATGTGTAAGTGCCTGCTGCAACCTACTTTGTCGTTTGCGGCCCAGTCTACCTACACATATATACACTGGTCTTATGCAGCTCATTCAAGACCACGACACCTTATCTTATCAGCTGCATGCATGCAGGTATAAGCGCAGTGGGTTACACCAGTATCTTCCTTCTTCCCTGTCAGCCGCAGAGGAGGTTCATATATGCTTCTCCCTGAGAACAATTGAGGCTTGGGACAGTTGTTGATGCATGTTTGATGGCATGAAGTGCTATGAACGGCTCTCCTCAACACACAAGGCTAAGCGTCACCTCCTGTGTCTCTGTTTTTGTTGTCCCATTAATTGCGCTTCATTTGATCAAGTATGCTTATCCATATAACTGCCATCGTTTCTAGCGGATTTTCAGTGTTACACCCCACTCGCTTGGGTGTAGCTTCATCAAACACCCATAGTTTAGGGGTGTCCATAAACACCTAATAAGGTAGAGTGTAACGTTTCTTTACACCCTACGGTTTCTGGGTGTTTCTGAACACCCTATTGTTTAGGGTGTTCTTAGACACCCTAAAAGGGTGTTGCCCATGGGACAAAACAAATACACCCTTATGGATGTATGTTTTTTAGTGTGAGTAGATATTTTAGTTGACACCCTAGGATACGAATATTTCTTGGGTGTAAAAGCAAATGTACACCCAAGTGGCCTTAAGGAAGTGAGGGTGTAAAAGCGAATATACACTCAAGTAATCTTAAAGGCGTATGGGTGTAATCCTACTATGACACCGTAGCACCCTTAAACAACAAAAGCTGTGTAGGAGTGTAATTCACCCGAACAGCAAAAAGGGTGGGGGGGGGGTCATGCAGAATTGTGGCCCAACACTCATGCGGAAAATACCATGATTCTAGTGCTACCCCTTTCCAGTAGGTCCCCGTGGAAGCCCGTGAAAGCTTACCGTTTAGCTAGACCTTTCATGCCCAGATGTTCTATTGTAGTGGCTCCTGCCACAGTGTGGTAATTCTGGCCTTAGCACTGCTGTTATGGTGCATATATGAAGCACGGCATATAAGGCTGTCACATATACCATGTAATCCTAGCTGAATGCGAAGGCATCACTCAAAATGAGCTGTCACACATAACACAATCTTCACAAAATTGTCCCATAGCGCAAAATGAAATCAAGTTTTACTTTATTAGACACAAAGCAAATACAGGCTTCAGAGACAAATTGTAGCTTCATCAAAAACGTTTTTCAATTGTGCAGAGCAGAATGACATTTGCTACAAAGGAAGACCGCAAATCAGACGTCAATGGTATGGCATGGAGCTGTAACGACCAAGGCATGCATATCAAAGTACCGCCGAAGAGCCTTCATTTGCACTTAAAAATGAAGAACTAATTTTAACATGCTTCAATGCAACACAAAAATACAGTGCAGTGAAGCCCACAAACAGCAGGAAGAGTAGTGCAATGCAGCATGCCTTATATCTGCAATATACTCAAAAAATATATCAAAGCACACTGCGATTGCCACATTGATACGCCACAGTTTGCATTTGTTGTGGCATGCCCTATGCATAATATCCAAGGCTAGTGGTATTCTAACAAATGTATTGACAGAACAGTCTTAAAATGGCATTTTCATTTTACAATAACCCTTGTGTGTTCAGAAATTCAGAATACTGAAGAAACAAAAATACAGGAGTGAAAAAATAGGCAAAATTACAATGGCTTAACAGTGTCCCTGGATACTAACCATTCAGAGTACTTGATGTAACGATGTAAAATATCAAGTGCATCACATAATACCATGTCGCCCTGAAAAAATTCAACATCAAAAATCATAAAGAGGACACACAAAAGCAGGGTGAAAGAGTAACCGCTACAGCTAGCAGAGATGGAACAGCCAAGCTAAGATCTGGAACAATATTTTGGAGTATTATATCTTGCTTTTCCAGGAAGAACATTTAAATTTGGAGCAGGTTTTAGAAAAAAACAAACGCAGCATTTTTGAGCCTAAAATTCCAAATTCCCAGCATTGATTGATATCTGGGGTTTAACGTCTCGAAACCACAATATGATTATGAGAAACGCCGTACTGGAGCGCTCAGAAAATTTTGTCTACCTGGGGTTCTTTAACGTGCACCCAAATCTGAGCACACGGGCCTACAACGTTTTTGACTCCATCGGAAATGCAGCCGCCGCAGCTGCGATTCGATCCCGCGACCCGGGGGTCAGCAGCAGAGCGTTTTAGCCACTAGATCAATGCGGCGGGGCTCCAAATTTACAGTAGTACAGAAATTTAGACTGAATCACACAAAAGAAAAAATATATGTAGGAATTATTTGACATCCGATAATTCATTCAAAATACACGAGAGCACTGCTATTTTGATAAAAGCAGTCTCTTGAACTGTTTCAAATAGAAAACAACGCTAAACCCCATATTCACGAACGCTCACCGACTTGAATCTCGTCCTTAACTTGAACTAGCTGAGCACAGCGCCACCACTTCTCTAGAAATGACGCTGCGTACGTCGAGAATCGCTGAAAATGAACCCTGATATTGGGCTACTTGCTCTGTCTAGAGACGGCGCTGCATGCAATTTTCTCAAGTTAAAGTGAAGCATTCAGTGAATGGACGTTCTAAAATTCGGGGGTAAAACTCACAATAGCATTTGCCAAGCTTGTCAAACTCTTTTACAGGTGACCCAGAAATTCAAGCTATTCGTAAAGGGGGAGCTCATGGGGGTGACGAAAAGAAAAAAAGTGGCATACGATTGTATTTATTGTTGCTTAAGGCCGCGAAAACTTTATAAATCACTCTAAAAGACAGCAAGCACTCATACTAGTACTCGCTATTGAATGACATCTGCATGCGAGAGTAATAGAAGGAAAAAATATTTTGTGTCCCGTGACAGCAAGTATTAATAGCCAATTCAAAATCATAAAGCACTTTTCTGCAGAGCAAAATATTACTGTGGCAAAAGCGACATAAAAAGCATTATGGACGTCATAAAAATGAGTGGGGAACTTTTTTTTACCCGCTCTACTCTTCTGTTGTTTTTGCTTTGAGGTTAGATTATGGTAAAAAAAAAGTTACAATTACGGTTGGCCCGCCTGTATTAGATTGAATAATCATGACCCCACCTCGGTGGTCTAGTGGCCAAAGTATTCGGCTGCAATTTTGATGGAGGCGAACATGCTGTAGGCCCATTTCCTTAGGTTTTTGTGCACAAAACTACCAGGTGGTCAAAATTTTTGCAGCACTCCACCAAGGCGTCTCATAATCAAATGGTGGTTTTAGGACGTTCAACTGCAGGCATCTATCAATTGGATGGGGATGCACAAACTTACGTGGTTTAATCGAATTCATGTTTCTTGATGAAATTAACTATCCTTAGAAATATCCGAGGATGGTTGGGTATTTTATAATGGTTTTGTGCAAAATTAGGAAATTGTATTCAATTGACACAACTCACGCAGCTCTTGTTCTCTTGAACATGCAAATACAAATACAAAAATAGCATGTAATATTGTGCTACAGACATTAAACATGTGCTGTAAACAGATATGAATGCCTGAATTGAACAGTCGATTTCGCGACGGAACCGCGACCACACAAACAAAGAAAACACGCGGACAGGACGGGTGCTCACTAGCAGCTGTTTGTATCATATATACACAAAGTTACACACAACCATAAAAAGGTGGCGAGTCAGCATGAAGTATTGATGGTGGTCGCGCCCCTAACAAGCAAGCAAACTTCCGCCGGTGCATCGCTGGAAATCATGCTGAGCAGCTGAAAGGCTGTAAAAAGAAGAATGCGTGGCCGTTCACAGAGTCTGTCACTGAAAGGGTTTACAAAATATCCCTATCGTGTGGAAACCGACATGTTAGCCACATGACGGGGCGCTGCGTCAATAATCAAGCGAGAGAACACGCCCTTACGATGAAGAATAACGACGGTGCCCGTTCAAGCGCGCATGTCACTTCATGTGGATTCACACCAAGAGCAAATTCGAAGGACTTTCACAAAATAGGCGGGAAAATAAACGGTGCATATTAGTGTACGAATGCAAGTGCCATGGGTGAGTCTACACATGGTTCGTCGAGAACCTTAGCAAATGTACGTGGTGGTGAAAAAGTGCTTCTTTCTTCAATCATGCCCCTACCAAGAGGTTTCAAATATACCAAGACTCTCAAACTTCAGCCTTTATACCAAGATTTCTTGCTTTGCTAGAATACCTTAACCAATAGGCCACTACAATAGGTGACACAAAAAATTATACAAACCAATTCAGACAGAAAAGTAGCAATATTTATCATTTACTTCAAAGGATCCTTTTGTAAACATGTAGACATCACAGATATACAATCTACCACGTGAAACTAGTGTTTGTACGCCCATTGATGACCTTCGAAAGCTGTGCCAGCACTATTTTGTTTCTTGCAATATAGGATTTCATGCTTTCAAGTCTGTTAAAGAGGTTTTTGATTTGGTGAGTGTTTTGCCAGTATCCTGTCTAATAACTGTCCCACTGAATTCCACACTCCTTAAGAACTTAAGCTGTTTTCACCTGGTGTTGGTGCTTGCTTGTCAGAAGCGCTGTTTACAAAACTTGCACATGTGCTTGAAGGTTTTATTTCAATTAATCGTGATCAAGCTGTCATATACCTCAAATTAAAATGGAGTGTGCTTCATTGGAAGTAAAGAAAAAAAAACGTGATTGGCCAATTCAGACAGAAAAGTAGCAATATTTATCATTTACTTTGAAGGATCCTTTTGTAGACATGTAGACATCACAGATATACAATCTACCACGTGAAACTAGTGTAAGGCATTGAGCAAGCTCCAATCTGAGGGGATCAACACCACTTAAACAATGACAACTACTGCTGAAAACATGGCACTGTATATTTGTGGAAGTGTACCTCTAAATTTCTTCACCAGTTCTATGGATTTGGTATACTGCATAATTTTATAATATGTCTTTCACAGGTTACTTATTGGCCAACAAAATGATTCCTTTAGGCCACGAGTAAGACTGACTACTGTCAAAAATCAATAAGACATGCTAATCCTAATTTTCTTCATGTGCGTGCACAAGCAGCTTTTTCGCCGCTGATTTTTTTCAATTAAATAAAATAGCCATGTAACACATGATGTACCACAAGCAAGTTAAATAGATGCTCAATAAGCTCTGAGCTGTTAGACACTAAATATGTATTAAATTAAAAAAAATTGCACGACTTATTGCAGAAGATGCTAACAGGAATATAGTCATGTAAGGCTTAATAGTTGGATCAGTTTCTTTACAGTCGTAAGGATGAAACCTTCATAGACAAAGCGCATGAAACATGCAAGTGCTGTTAGGTCTGCTTTCTTTCATCCAGAGCCACCTGTGTAATCATTCTCATTTTGTTTTTCGTGAGTGTTTTCTTTAGTTGCTAAGTGTGCCTACACTATTATTATCTGTGCTGTATCAGTGTAATTGAGAGTGTTGTGTGTGTGTGTGTTGGTACACTTTGGCTAAGCTTTTATGTATCCACAGTGCCAAAACCATACAACAAATTATTTAGGAATATTCTATTCTACCATTTTCTTGTGCCGCACTACAACGTTGCAAAAATGTAAAAAGATGATGTGTGCAATCGAGTATGGCTGTTCAAGCCTTTACCGAAGCATATCATTATTTCTATAGCCTGATTATCTATAATATACAAATATAGATATTATCATCATCATCAGCCTGACTACGTCTAATGCAGGACAAAGGCCTCTCCCATGTTCCGCCAGTTAACCAGCTCCTGTGCTTTATGCTGCCAATTTATACCCACAAAATATACATTAAAACAAACCAAACATTGCATAAAAAGCGCAAATTGCTGACCAAACAAGGCACAAATAATTTATTTGGTTCGCTGCACGATTTTTAATAAAACACATGTCACGCCGCTACCAAGCACAGGCATCAAAGGGGTAGTGATAGAAATTTTAAATATTTTTGAATTGTTGCTCTATAGCGTATTTACTCGCATCATAAACGCACCTTTAACTTCAGTCGTTGAAATCAGGATTTTTTTCTCCGGCGTAATGAACGTGCCCCTTTTGTTTACTGCAGTCCCGCTAACTCACAACTGCCACCTCCTTGCCCATTGATCTGTTTAATTTTTTTATGATTATTTTGCCATCCCTTTCAACCACCTCGGCTCGCTCACTCCCCCTCTCTTTTTTTTGTTTCACCCGTTGCCGCGCGCCTTAAGGTCTATCTGTTCGCGGGACATCCCCAAAGTGGTTCTAAGAGAGAGAACGGAAGAGAAAAGTGAGCCCCGTAACTGTCTGCTTCAGCGAGCGACAACTCAACAGTACACAAGCAATGCGGGTGAGGAGGGATTAAAAGGATATCAATAAAGGTGTAGAGAGAGAGAACAGGTATGTCAGAGAGTGACGACATATCAAAAATAATTCGAAAAGCTGTGAAGGTAAACCTGTGCATAGAAGAAAATCAGATGCATACATTTTCTCTACTTGTCCTCAATGCTATGGCCACCGGTAAAAAAAGTAGCAACACGTGATGGACGTGCGAAAGGAGAACGACCGCCTAACACTGTGAAAAACCGAAAACGTCATACGATCTAAAAAGGCAATATATATTAGAAGAATAACAAGCTTGAAACGAGTCCTAAAAATGACAAAATAGGAGAAATAAATACATCATAAGCAAAAAACGCGACTGAAAAGACAACCATATTATTCCGAGTGCAAGGTTGTACTCCTTTGCGAAAGCGGTGAATGCAAATTACCCACCCTTTCTCCGAAGTACTGATTTGAAAAAAATGAACTTCCCCTCCAATTCCATGGAATTGCGGCACAACAAGTTGGAGCCCCAAAAACCATGCTGCTTGACTCATGTTTAGTAGAATCGAAGTGATATCTCAAAGAAGCGCACTTAGAAGTGTGGCTTTATCGTTAGGACTCCTTTTTTAGCGTCCCAAACAAAAACTAGGTCGACAACACACACATTCTCGTAGGCCTCAATGACGAGATTAGGTTTGAGCCTGATGCCGTCACTGTTAGAGAACGAGGGTTACTCACGGGTTGTGAAAGCAGGATTTTTTTAAAAGGCGAAGCCTTCTTTAGCCAAACTTCGGTGACATTGACCGTATCTATCTATCTATCTATCTATCTATCTATCTATCTATCTATCTATCTATCTATCTATCTATCTATCTATCGATCAATCTATCGATCAATCTATTTATATAGCTATCGATCTATCTAGCTGCCTATGACTTTTAGCTCTCCTGGCCGTTTCGTTAATGGTATAAATACTCCTTTCGGTATGACATAACATGACTGTATGGTGGGCATAATTGTCTAGTCATAACATGACTATGACGACTTGTATGTGATGAATGTTATTATTTACATTTCACAGTCTTGCTGATCTTGCGTAGGTTTTGTTCATATGACATGTTGCTAAATTGGCATGGTATGACATGACGGAATGGCGAACACCAGTGACAGACACTAAAGTTGAAATCATGACATGCATGCCATGTAAGTCACAAAATATGACTACACGCCACGTCCATTATCGCTCGCAATCGTTTCGCTAGCTTTACATATACCAAACCTGATGTTACTGCACTAGAATGCAGGACAAAAGTATGTGACTGGTGCAAACATGATAATCATAAGATGCGTGTCATGTAACATGACTACATGCTTCACTCATGATGCACTCGCGGGCGTCTCGCTAGCTTCACACACATGAAATTTGGTAATACGGCACGGGAATAGATGACGAAGGTATGACTGGTGCAAACATGATAATCATGAGATGCGTGCCATGTAACAACATAACTACATGCTACGCTCATGATGCGCTCGTGGCCGTTTCGCTAGCTTCACATGTATCAAATTCTGTATTACGTCACGCTAACGAATGACACATGTAAATAACACGTTCATACATGATAATCATGACATGCGTGTCATGTAACAACTTATCTATGTGCCACACTCAAAGCACTAATGCACTTCGATATTATCCTGCGCGCGTTTGTACCGGCATTCATTTCGCGAAGTCGTGCCGGCAAAGCCACGCCAGGTGCCGATCTGCTTGGCATATGCTCGCAGGCGCGCCCCACGCTACGCTGCTTTGACGCATGCGCCTTTGAGTGCACCCGTCATCCCTCCGTTACCAAGCTAGGCTGACGCGGCGCTGGCTGCGCAGCGTCGTCGGTGCGAAATGCAGCGTGTCGCATTTGGCGCCAGTTGCCGCCAGGCTTCCATAGGCTGACGCTAGTCGCAGCTAGCGTCAGACTATAGAGTGCTCGAGTTTTGCTAGCGTAGCGTCGCTGCGCCCAGCGTGCGTGCACCTCAACGCTATTTGCGCCTGCCGCCGTTTCGCTAGCTCGACATATGCGAAATTTAGTATTGCATGACGTGAATAGACGACGAATGTAAATGACTCGTCCGAACATGACAATCATGATATGCGTGTCATGTAAAACATGACTATATGCTACGCCCATAGCACGCTCACGGCCGTTTCGCTAGCTCCACATATAAAATATTTGGTATAAGGTGACGTGAATAGATCAAGAAGCTAAATAACACGAGCAAACGTGGTAGTCATTACATTTAAGTCATTTACGGCATAATTTACCTCTGCCTCATAACGTCTTGTTGATTTTAAAGTGGCATATAAGCCGTTTTCATTTGTGCTTCGCATGGCATCAATTTTCACTGGTCTAGGGTTCTACAATTTTTTTAATTATTCATTCTTGTGACTTGTTCTGCAACAAATTTGTGGCATTCTGTTCACTAAAAAATTGGCAAATCCCACGTACAGTGATAATCGATGATATGCCACTGATAGAAGCATCTTTTCAGAGCGCACTAACCGCTTAAAAACACATCACGTCTGAGGAAACTTGGAAAGTTTCGGAAAGCCTTGAATAATTCCATGTCCAATGCTGTCAAAGACAATGATGACCATTGGCCTATTAGGTCTGATTAACCTAACTTAACTCTTGAATTGACGATTTGGGTCACTGTGTTTTTTGAATGACATCTAATACATCACATCTGGAGGGGAGCCACAACTATAACTTGGGGAACCGCCCCGGCAGAAGAAGACCCCCTTTGATGCATTTATAAGCAAACCATCTAACTTTGTACATTCAGAAGAAACCTCAAGAGTGTTCGAGGAACCATAAAGAAAAATCGAAGCCACCAACTCATAAAAACATTTGAGTTTTTGAGCAGCTCGTGTGATGTGGTCTAAAGGTTTAAAAGCCATGACTGAGTTAACTTACCAGTAACAAACTAGTTGATAACCACGTATCTGCTAGGTTTTTTACTTTTTTTGGAAGAAAGTGAATGTCCAGCAACTGTTGAAGACGGAAAGCCATATTTGAAACCTTTGCTTTCATGCTTCATGCGCCAACCCCTAGACGGTTCACAAAGATCGACTTTGTTCACAAAGGAGACTGTTTCATCAACTAATTATTGGAGACAATCAGAGTATCCGACATCAGCATTACTTTGCAGGGAACACCACACGTGTCATTGAAGAACACTCTATCTTAACTCTGACTGCTAAATTATTAGGCTTGTATAAAATAGATCTCTATAAAATAAAGGGAAAATGGTAAACAGGCTTATTCTGCCCCTATCCCGAGGCTTAAGGAAACTATAATCTTACGGTTGCCCCAATATCAGAGTACGTAGTAGTACCATTAGCATAGATATGCTTTAAATAGGTTTAAGATGTGGGTGGGGACAACACGTGCATCGAGAACGCTAAAATGTACGCCCATTGATGACCTTCGAAAGCTGTGCCAGCACTATTTTGTTTGTTGCAATATAGGATTTCATGCTTTCATGTCTGTTAAAGAGGTTTTTGATTCGGTGAGTGTTTTGCCAGTATCCTGTCTAATAACTTTCCCACTGACTTCCACACTCCTTAAGAACTTAAGATGTTTTCACCTGGTGTTGGTGCTTGCTTGTCAGAAGCGCTGTTCACAAAACTTGCACATGTGCTTGAAGGTTTTATTTCAATTAATCGTGATCAAGCTGTCATATACCTCAAATTAAAATGGAGTGTGCTTCATTGAAAGTAAAGGAAAAAAACGTGATTCGTTTCTTCATGATAGCCCATGACTGAACACGAAAGTAAAACCTATTTTTGCAGTTTTCAATGTTTATTGTACGCCGATAAAATATGGCTCCTAATGGCTCCCGAATATTGATGGCTATAGCACCGGTTGAAGTGGACGCTCCTACATTGACGCCTGGCAAAGAATCTTCATGGTGAGGACTACTGCTAAGACCAAACCTTTGTGGTAAAGTGGTCAAAATCATAAGACTGGAGACAGCGCACCGAAAATCGCGTGGTAAGATCGCATGAGAGAGCCCTCAATTGGCATTCTGTGTTGCCTTCAGAAAAGGGTTGTTGTTTGAAAAGACATGCGGCAAGGTGCAAGCTGAATATGTAATGGGAAAGCTATAGTTAGCTAATATTCTGAGCCATGAAAGCGCGAAGATACCCCACTGCCACTGGTGGGTCTTCACTTAAAGCGTTCACTCATATGTACTGAAACAAAATAGAAGGCAATTCCTGTAGCCAGCTTTCACGGCACTGGAGCAGAAGAGAGTCTCATAACCAGCGTTGAACAAAGGAAGGCTGACCGCTGCAATTACGAAAGCTCGTCCTCTCGGCGCACACTAGTGTCAAGTTGCAGTATTTTACTTCAACTCTCCAAGACTTTGCTACCGTAGCGGTGAGAGCAGAGATGTGAGACGACGTTGAAGGCGGCTGATGGGGCCGTGCCAAAAACTCGCCACATTATACCACACCTGAAACGGACCCATGGTGGCTGCTAGCGTGATATGACGTTCTATGCACTGCGCTGCTCACCTTCTGTGGCCTCACGTACAACTCGCTTCCGTGTGCCCGGGACGTCGGGGTTGCCATTGCTTCAAAGCGCGGTACTAAATGGTCTGCAGCCCACTAATGAGCGTGATCTCAATAGCTCGACTACAACTACGTAACCTCCAACCTCACGTCTGGCCACTAGCGCAGCAATTTCTATGCCTGACTACCCGCCCGACGAGGTTCAGGATGTTGGTGCTTCTCTCGACCAGTATGCCATGATATGCGCCATGATCGACGTCATCGGCTGACGGCTCACGAGGAATGCCGAGCAACAATACGTTTTCCCCGACTACGAAAGCCCACGACTACGAAAGCCCACGAACAAGTCAGGCTCTATGTAGGCAACATAGCCACACGCCCTGGAGTCTGCGTATGATAGTCTGTCGTACGTACCAGCGTCCTGCTTTTCTCCTGGGTCATCGACAGCATGCGACTAAGCGGCCACACCAGACTACACGACGGCTACCTTACCACACGCCTCTGAGTCGGAAGGAGACATCTTTTCACCTATTATTGACCTTTTAATTGCGGAGATTTCACCATCCACAATGTCCAACAAACGTGACTTCTTATCGACCACAACACTGTGCGCATCTCGCCCCCAGCGACAGCCATTGTCTTTGAAGCTTCCCGCAGTAAAAATGAAAGCCACTAACCATCTATGACTGAACGTGCGTGATGCTACGACGATGACTGAAACTTTCGAGGACCGCCATACTGCCTCACCACAATTGGAGCAGACCTTGTATGCCCTACCAGACACACAGGCAGACCAGCCATATGACGCACCACACGCGTGCTTGAGAATTTCAACGCCATCGAGGCCCCCAACAACTGTGACGCCACAGACTGACCGCTCGACCTGGCGTCGCCAAATATCGGCTCTCACTGGAACACCCCGTCGTTTGATCGGCGTACTCCTACGCATCACACGTCGTCAAAGGGCGGCAACGAACACCTACCGGCGCTGCCTGTGTCGGCTCGTCATCACGCTAAGCCATGTCGCAATTTGTCTGTACAGAGCGCTCGACTACAAACTTGTCGGCACCCTACTCGTCAGACTGTGCAGCCGCCGCAGCCGGTAGTGTGCCAACGCAAGTAACATTACCAGCACCAGCACCGTCAACACACTACTTGCGTGGACCATACTCCCTGTCGACGTTTCCACCAGCAGGAACATATACGTACATTTAGACCCATTGAACTGGACGTAGTTCGCGCACGCTACATTCCATCTGTCATACATCATGCGCGCGACAACTAACCGTAACGAAACGGACTAGCTCCTGATCTTGCTGAACGCTGCCGCTGCGACTCCGCCTACAGCTCAATCCCAAATAAAGCTGTGACCTCGGCACGGGCTCATCGCCGCTGTCTCGTCTCTCGTTCCTCAACAAATACCACCACACGCCAACAAAGTCCATCTAAAAAAAGTTACAGCTTTGCCTCAAAAACGCAGCAATAAACGCGATGGCAACAATTTGAAAGGTCAAGCGCAGATTGAAACGTGCGCCGCGTTTGTCGCGTATAAATACGCACGAAACGTACTCACAGGTACAGATTCACGCGAATAGCGTCTCATTTGTTACTTCGCTGAGTCTGAAAAGCGCGCGCTTTTCGCGAACGGAGACTGCAATGATTTTGTTACCTTTGCGTGCCTGGCAACTACAGCAGAATCGTTCCATGTAAAGCCTGAGTCCAGCCAAAGGGTACGATCCTTCCCTCTTCACCACCGCGTGATAAGGCGCGCGAGGAGCATAGCTCCCCTTCAGTAAGCCGGGCAAACTAGGCGTAGGAGATTAGAGTGGCCGCAGCTGCGCGATGTGGCAACTTGCGCTCATCGCGCCATCTTTCTGGTAATGCAGAAAACACAGCGGTAAGTCGTAGGTATAAATAGCTTGCCGTTTGAATGGCGCAGAACGTTTTCTGGGATGGCTCAGTGACTAACACCTCGCATTCACGACGCAGAAGTCCCACGTTCAATTGCGCGCACCGTAGTGTTTTTTTTTCTGGAATTTCTTTCTTGAGTTTTCACATATATAGATACGTATACATATACGGTGCATGATGTCGACGCCGACGCTGGTGGCAAAAACCAGCCGAGATTGTCCATATAAAAGAAAATACGGCGAGACATAAGGTGCGCTTCTAGAAGTTCATGCGTGAGGATGGCTGGCGCAAATATGGAGCACCCTTCACAAACGTGGACAGCCTTCGTAGTGGACGAAGAGGTTGAGTCTTCGTCCGCGAGTCATTGGAATTAATAAAAGCTTGTAGTCATTTTTTTCCGGTCATCTGCATTTTACTGGCATATTTTTCCGGCAGATATACGTCAGTGAAATCTTGATGGGTTTCAGCATAAAACACTCTCGTAGTAACCTGCACTTTTTTGTGATGGTTGCTCCAGTAATATGCAAGTAGCCTGTTCTTCTTTCCGTTTACTTTCGATCAATACGATATCGTGCAGTAAAAACTGGTGTAATTACAAAGCACTATACTTGAATTTAGGGTATAGCCCCGGCGGGCGAGATTTTTCGCGAAATATTACAGAAATAGCCTCCTCATAAAGCAACTCTGTTTTCTTATTATTTTGTCAGAGAAATTTTGAGAAGTCTTTGTGATTAAACTTGTGACTTGCTTTTATCTAACGCACTTGCCCTACCCAAGAGAGCAAAGTAAGAAGACAAGCTGTTAATCAGAATCCAAACCCATGCCTGAACTCGACAGGTAATTACCGGAGATGCCTTGCGGCTAATACCAGTGGCGGTGTTAAATGAGTTTCGTTTGGTGTCAAGACAGGGGATGAATCCGTCACAAGGCAGCGGCAGCTGTTCGAATAACTCCGAGACAGTGTCGTCTAATGAGGGAGAGGCTACGACTACAGATTCGTTAAAGAAAATTACTTCGGGTACTTGCATTAACTTCTATATTTATACGGCTCTACTATTCTTCGTTTTGTTTTTATATGTATGTCCTTGTATCTATTGTACTTTGTGTTGTCTTGCTGTAGCTTCCAGAGGTACGCCAACATAAGTGTGCAAAGCATTAGACAGACGCTTTCCTATGACTACTTGCTTCTTAAAAAAAATTACAAATAGTGGTGCGAACCAGATTTTTTAGGGGATTTTGTTGTGGATATGTCAGCAATATTTTGATCTATTCTAAAGACAAAGTTTCGCAAGCTGAACACTCGATCAACTGCAGTTTTGATCCCACTGAGTGAAACTGAAAGTCAATCTTAAGAAAACAGCAGTTTTCATTGAAATATTTACTTTTCTTTTGTGAATGTTGGAGCGATTTACAAAGAGCACCAAGAGTCCACGGAGAGTATATCACACCAAAAGAAACCAGATATTTTCACGCACCTTGAGCTTTCCTTGTGCTAGCAGAGCCGTTTAGAATCTTTATCAACTGAAGTCCGAGGAAAACCACTGCATGACTTCCTTCACCAGAACACATAATTTATTCGGCATGATGATTCTGAAAATACTGACAACGGCTTGTTACCGGCTCCATCAATAGACTCAAGCTTACGCTGCCCGATTTAACACTTCCCTCTGAATTATTCACAGGTGCATCCAACTTCTGTGCAGGTGCTCTCCAGTATCACAGGAAAAACGAAGAAGGAGCCGAAGTTCTTGACTACTTTGCCCATACCCTATACAGCAGGGTAGCCAGTCGGTTTGAGAAATGGCTAACCTTCCTGTCCTTCTTCCTTGCTTATATATTTACCAAGTCAGAAGAGAACTACAGCATAACAGCAGAGGATCAATTTGCTGTTTAATAGCTATGAGGTATTTTCGCATCTTACATTGAATGTACCAAGTTCAAACAATTTACTGATCGACTGAATTGCGTACTTTAACTAGTTGGGGCATGCTATACTTACGTAAAGGAGGCCGTCGTGGTCATAGGCAGGCGAAAAAGGCAATCAGTGTCCGAGTGACGTGGTCCACTTCTGTACGAAATGCTGAAGTCAAATTATTGAAGGCGTAAAGCCCATCCAGCAAGGCGGCCAGAAGGATCTCGGAGGGTAACAAGCCAACATAATGAATCATGGTGTGTCACAAATGTGAATGGACGACCGTAGAGGTAACATCGAATATTCTTATTGGCGAATACAGCCGCTACAGATTCTTGCTCTGTCACCATATAATTCATTTCAGCCTTGCTTAGAGATCGACTCGTATAAGCAACAGCATGCTCTGCATTATCATGGCGCTCAACAAGCACACCTCTGATGCCAATTCCACTTGCGTCACTGTGCACTTCTGTAGGAGCAGAAGGATCGAAATGACGAAGAATAGGCTCAGATGTAGGTAAAAGTTTCAGTTCAGAAAATGCGGCATTCCAATCAGGTCTTCATGCGATTGGGCTGTCTTTTCGCAACAAGCTCGTCAGTAGTGTACTACGACCGCGATTCGGGGCACAAAACGGCGAAAGTAGGAACATAGGCCCAAGAAGCTGCGAAGTTCCTTCAGTGTCTGTGGTGGTTTGAATGTGCCGACTGCTGCAATTTCGCGGGGATCTGGCCTGACACCATCTTTGTCAACTAGGTGACCGAGGAGTAAAGCTTGTCGTTCGCCAAACCGGCATTTCTTAGAGTTCAAAATCAAGCCAGCCTTTCAATGATACCCTTCTTCAGCATTTCCTGGACCTGGTCGGCAATAACTTTTCGTTCTGATGACGACACTCGGTAAGGCTTTGTCGAATCGGATGCGCAGTGCTGGCGTCAATCCTGTGGTGAGCGCGAGAACATGGTAAATGTAGTGGCTTCTCCTCTTGGCAAAAGTCAAACACAGGAGCATGTCACCTCAAGAGATGGCGTAACGTCTGCTGCTCGTGTGACCGCAAAGTGGCGCTAATCATGCCTAGGATCTGCGAATCGTAAGAGCAACTGCACTTGCCAGAGACTGTACCTTTCTCGCCTTCATCGTTGTTAACTACTGCTACAGAACCTTCAGTGGAATCATCAAAGATGCCAAGCTTCATTCCTCGAGAGAGCATAACCGGCATTGGCGAACAGTTCAGTGCCCACAGAAAGGTTTCTCCTTCATCAAGATACCAAACAACGAGGGATGAGTATCCTTTTCTTAGCACATTGAACGATGGCAGGTTCAACGATGGCGTTAAAAGATGGCGCATTCTAGGGCGAACATCGCCACTGACCTCATTGACCATAGCGGCACTGTCAGCTCATAGGAAACAATCAGAGCGTTTTTTGCGGCCTGCGGCGCCTCATCGACGAAGGCAGGAACAATGTCACCGCTGACGGAAAGTTCACCGCTTCCACAGTCGACGAAAGTGCCACATCTTTGGAGAAAGTCAAGACCGAGAATCACATCGTGGGTACAACGTTGCAGCACGAGAAACTCTGTTGGGAACACCTTTCCTGCCAATAAGACAATAACGGCAAAAACTCCGACAGGATGAAGTACTTCCCCACCAACACCACGAAACCTTGTTGATTCGCCCCAAGAAAACACAACTTTGGGGGCAACGCGACTTTTGAAACAAATGCTCATAACTGATATCGTAGCACCAGTGTCCACTAAAGCACTTGTACAAAAGCCATCTGTTTCCACACGTATCTTGTTCTTGGACATTATAACTGGCGGAGGCATCTGAGGCAAATCCTGTTGTGCAACCTCACCTCCATCGGTCGCGCTGGCTAGTTTCACGGCGGCGGCGGTGATGACAGGCATCATCCCGGCGAAGCGGAACGATGCAGTTGGCCACATGGAGGCGTCAAACTACGGTCAGACTGCCACGGTGATTTCCCCGCCTGGAATAGGCGGGACAATGACCGTTGTTGTGACCAGTGCCCGCGGGCGAAAACTTTGATGGGGAATGATATCGGGATGTCCGCTCTCTCTGTCGACGACAGAACCAAGCTATATGCCCGGCGATCCCGCAACGGTAGCACACAGGGGCTTGGCGGTATGCATTATACTCCTGGAAGGCTTTGCGCTGACGTGGTGGTGGTACAGGTACATCTTCCTTCGGATCGTAATAGGTGTTGGCTGGCTGATGGGGGTAACTGAAGCGGTCTTCGTACCTCGGCAGCGGGTAGTTATTGCGCTGTGACCTCGGCGGGGAGGGTGGCCTGTAGTTGCAGTCATCGATGCCTGCTGCGGCAATTGACACGGGAGGGCAAGAGGAAGGCGGTGCGGGTGTAGCTTCGTACGGCGTCGGGCGAGCGTGTCGAGTGAGCACTTCTCGAACGATCTGGCTCATTGTCGACGCGAGATCAAGCGGCGTGTATTCGTCAACACTTGCCACGGTAGTTACATTCGGTAGGCGACCGAACTTGGGGGTGATACGTCAAATCTTCAGGGTCTCTAATGTGCGACAGTGGCTTATGACGTCGGTTACTGTAGCAAGGCTGTCTTTCCTGATGAGGAACTGATACACGTCCTCGGCAATGCCCTTCAACAGGTGGCCAACTTTGTCTTCTTCTGACATAGAAAGGTTGACAATCTTGCAGAGCTTCAAGATTGCCTCGACATAGGTCGTGCACGTCTCTCCAGGGATCTGAGCTCTCCGCAGCAACGTTTGTTCGACCTGCTTTTTCATAGCCACGGAGTCTCCGAAGCACGCTCTTATTTCGAAAACGAAGCGATCCCTTGACGTGAGCGCATCTTCGTGGTTGTTGTACCACATGAGGGCTGTGTCCGTTAAGAAAAATACTACATTGGTCAGCTGGGTCGCCACGTCCCACTGGTAGTATTTGCTCACCCGTTTGTAGTTTGTGAGCCAGACGTCCACGTCCTTGCCAGATCTGCCACCGAATGTGCGAGTCACTATCAGATCCTGACGCAACCAGGGACCAGCCGCACGCGAACTTGGCACTAGCGGTGCTGCTGGGACTGGTAGAAGGTCCGCAGCTGCGGGGATCCGGTTTCCTTCTTCGCCGTGAGACATCTCAGCTGCCAGTGGTAACGGGGACAGTCCAGTAAGGCAGCGGCTTCGTCGTAGATCAGGCGCTTGAAGCGTCGTGTTGCTTGGTTGATTACCCAGCACCTCCACCACAAAACTGTTACGGTTGAATAAAAGGATAGGTGGATTTATATACAGGGTCAGGATGACGTTCGGCAGTTGGAGTCCTCAGGCCGCACCAGACAACGTCGTCTTCTTCTTCTACCTACCCGGCAGATACTACAGCCCGGCTCATACGTAGCAATATATTTATTAACGTTGCGCGGCAGGAGTTTACCAAAGGGAACAAGAGTAGGAAGAAGCGTGCGCAGGCAGCGAGCTGTTGTGAGCATGACCGTCTTGTTCCTTGCGTAACGCTAAGCATTGGTGAACTTAATCTTGCAAATAACTCCATTCCATCGTTACAATACTAACACTATATTTTGCAAGAATCGTGACACTTTAGGACAAATTTAGACGATTATTAGTTCGGTAGTTTAGTTTCAAGAAAAAATTTCGTATTACGGTATAAGACACATATATAGAAGCACAAATGGTGAAGTGTGCAAAACGTCCAATTTTTTTCGAAGTCCTAAGGATGTTAACCGGTACACAGTGTGCTATTCCAAGGTAAAAGTATTATTAGTCTTCAAACGCCTGCGAGAGTATACGATACCGGCTAAGTCTTCATATTGCAGGAAACTGGTGACCATAGAGACAACTTTTCACTCCACCCAATTTTTTCACTTTAGTTTCCTTGCTGGCCATACAAGTAATAAAACTACCGCTAATAGATTTCCGTCAATTTTTAGGAGCAGACTTTTTTGTAGTATGTATTCTGGTGTAATTTATCAAAATAAACCTACTAACTTTGTAATTTACATCTGCTGATCATCGCTTCCTGAGAATTCCATAAGAAGGAATTCTAAAATATTTGTAATATGCGCATAAACTATTTCTGAAGGTACAAAACATTGTAGCGGATCATACCAACAGTGTGACTGGTGCTTGAGGGGCAGTCCAGTAAAGGAGAACAATGAAAACAGTATATGATTTTGACAAATAGTTTGGAAAATATTACAAAATTGACAGATTATCAGCTCCTCAAATTTCCATGGACATCAGTAGGGTGGAGAGCTGGGCTAGTTGGTGAGACATTATTTAACCACATGGTGTCGTGTATTCTTGTCTTCTTTGTCCCCGTCAAATTTGCGCTACTATTCTATGGACATGTCAGTGGAGTCGTCGAAAAAAACTTGAACCTATTTTCACCAGATATCAGTGCCACGTTCCATCTCTAAATTATTATTTAAACAGAGCTGGCCTTAGATGTTCCCCTTTTTGTCCGTTCTGCGAAGACTTGTATACTATTGAACATTATTTTGTCTCATGCCATAACTACGCAGTAATTAAGAAAATACTTCTAGCCATTTCGATAGTGACTCCAGGTTTATATTTAACCACAGAAACTGTTTTAAATTCTGGTGCCTGCGTTTTGTGAAATAGCCACAAAGATGTATTTGATGTGGTGTGTTTTTTTCATTCAATACGCTAAACGTATTCCAACATAAGGAGTACTTTAACAAATCCTCAAAAAAAGAGTCGGGAAATAATTTATGAATTGTGAATAAATATGAGACATACATCCCAAATAATTGGGTTTGGCAAACTCCGTTTTTTGGTCAGCTCCCCAAGTCAAGGTATAGTTATTAAAGTAGTAATTATTTTTTGGTTATTTTTTGTCACTCTCTGAATCTTTGCTTTTTATGTAATATCTTCCTTCTTTATCTTTTTCTTTTCTTTTTTTGTAAGCCATAGTCCAGTTACCATCCAAAGGATACTATATGCTTTCATGGCCAATCCCCCAGAGAGGGTATGTTTCATCTATTCCAGGCTATGAACAAACACAAAGTTTCATTGTTTCAAACATGAATTGAGTCTGTATGAACCTCCTGACTCTTGGCCGAGTAGGTAGATGCGAATATTTCAAGGAGCATCATGATCGCCTTCTTTGCGTTAGTTGCACATGTACGTTTCCTTTGATGGCAGCGGTTCCAACTCAAACCAATGTTTACACATAGCAAGGCTGCCGTGATCGTAACAACAGTCGGCAATTCACAGATGCACCCTATAGAATACGACACTTCGTAGACGGCCGGGTAACGTGATGTTCCTATTACAGAGGAAAACTTGGCAGAGCCTGTGGGGTCCCCTGTCTCTTCTGTCAGGGTTCAGCCTCTTCTGTCAGACTTCGATGCCTAGTGTACGCCAAGTCACCCTCCACAGGCAAGCAGTAGTCCCAGTCTACCTATACCACATTGCCTACAAGCCCTGGCTTCAAGAGGTCTCTCTTGCAATATTTCGAATGTCGCCCCTCTACCCGCCGGCTCTCTATTGAGGTCGCGCTTGCCCAACGTGCCCCAGTGGCAGATGTTGCCAAAATAAATGCGTGGCTCCCTGTCATTGAGGCGCAATCAGGACATCAGCAACGGATGTCTAGGTCGTACGTTTCCATTTCACCTAAGCCACAGCTTTTCGAAACACTACTTCCACCATCTACTTTCTAAGGCACCACGCTGTGGGTAGCATTTTCGGTACTGTTTATGTCCCCTGCTGTGCGGAAGAGCTGGAAAGATCAAAATAAAGCTCAGATGGTCATTGTACAGCTACGTGCCGCCACGGCTGAATACCACAAGTATATCCCTCAAGTCATTCGCTGTACATATGAAAGTCTGCTCTTTGCACTGAAAACCAAATTTGGCGACACTACCTTTCTTGGTTTCTACCTTACACAATTGAAACACGTCCGACAAGGTCGGCATAACCTTCAAGAACTAGGTGCGCACGTCGATAGCTTGTTCCGGAAAGCCTTGTCGGGCTGCTTTACCGCAACTATAGATCGTATTGCTGCCAACGCCTTTGTTGACGCCATAAATACCAGAAACGCCCAACACTTCATCCGCCTCGCTTGTCCGATCGACATACAATTGGATTTAGCCGTAGCTCTTGAGAAGGAAATACAAGAGTGGTCGTAAGTAGCTGAAGAAAGTGCCGCCACATCCACGAAGTGAATGATGATGAGTGGGCGAAGCTCCGGAGGTAAACCTGGTAAACCATGAATCCTCCGTACATTTTGCCCACTCAATTTTATTGCAACGCTCCCCCTAGCGTACGTCGCCGCACTATATCGAACGATGACACGCGCCATATGTGGCATCATTCCTATTTTATAACACCTCGCATCATTCATAAGCAACTACACGTACCGCCGTCTAGTTTATAACATCTTGCATCTTTTGGATGGATGAATGGACGGACGAACGGACGGACGGACGGATGGATGGATGGACGGACGGACGGACGGACGGACGGACGGACGGATGGAAGGACGGATGGAAGGACGGATGGACGGACGGACGGATGGACGGACGGATGGATGGATGGATGGATGGATGGACGGACGGATGGACGGATGGACGGATGGATATGGCTGTACCCTTTAGATCGGGCGGTGGCTAGCGTAATACTTAATGCCGTCAGCTACAAGTACAGCCATCTAGTGAACACTGCAAGAACTGAACGAGAGGTGGCTACATACAGGGTGTCACGAGGCCGTTTAACGGGCATGCACTCGTGTAGGTTCGTGTAAAAGCAAAAACCACCGACGACATAACCATCATCGGGAAATGAGCTGACGAGACCATTTGCTCCCACACAAATCCCCAACACTCAATATATTTAGAAACCCCTAAAAGACAAATAGCAGACAAAGAACACAGCATACATAACTACAAATAGGTTGGCAAAAAGACCAAACGGCTAAAGACGTGAACAGTGCATTACATAAATGTTCAGTTCAAAATAAACTTTGTCACGACATAGATGGAAGAGGTGCTTGAAGCGAAAGCTGTGCTACCAATGCATGGACGCACTCACGTAAACGACGACAGCGGGGATGCGGGGCTTGCAACTGATGTGACCGAGTAATGGTGAAGACGCACTTGTGCAGTAGGGAAAGAATGGTGATTAGCTTGAGACGCTCACGTGGTTGACTGGCACGGCAGGAAGCGTCGGGCTGGTCGAAGTCAGTGACCTTTCGGCGTTCGGCAACCGCAGCTCGCACACGAAGCCGGAGACGTTTCTTGGCCAACGCCAGAAGACCAGAACAAGCCTGGCCCACGTCAGGTGACGAGAAGAAGTTTAGTGTCCAGATGGGAGCCCGCTGGGACCTCGATGCAGGAGCTCTGCTGGCCGCCACTCCCGCGCCCTGGCCACCTTCTTCACTCTGTCCCGACTCGGCCACGTCTGCCTGGCTTTAGGACTGAGTCCTGCAGGCTCGGGTCTGACGCCCGACGGCCCATCTTCAGCGCCCGGTCTGGTGACGACCTTCCGCTTGCCCCGTCTTCTTGAACTCCCCTTGATCTGCTCTGCTCAGGCTTCTGCTGCCGCTCTCGCCCACTTGTCTCGTCCCGATTGGAGATTCTGTACTTTCGTGGTACCCAGCCATTGGGCCTTGAAATCTCCGTGGAAGGACCTCATTGAAGCAAAATTTTCACGCCCACACGTGCCACAACCGAGCGTTATCTTCATCTTCTTCTGGCTGATGGAGTGGCTCACTTTTTAAACGCGCGCAATCACATCACACAGGGGACGCACAGCCCACGCCTTAAGGAGCTTCGCTCCTAAAATATACTGGCAATCAACCTACAGGACCCTTTATGCCGCTCCTGCACGGCTCCGCGACACTTCAGTGGTGCTGCAGTGCCACTATTTTGCAATGATGCTGGGTATTTTGCCCGGAGCTGCCTTTGAGTGACCGCGTCGCTAACAAACTCGGCTCCACTTACGTAGTCTTTCTAACAAAAATAGAATGTGAGCTATCGAGGACAGGACCCTTCATTATGGCTGAAACTCCCCTTCTTTCACTAGGCCCCTTCAACAAGATGCCAACTGTGAGGATGAAGCTCGGAAATCTGTCCCAGCACACTGAAGCACTTGTGGACACTGGGGCTACCTTCAGATTTCTTGTGATGAGTTTCTTGCCTGGAAGATTTTCCGCGAGATTTTCCGTGCAGGTCAGTCGACCCCATCTGGTGTGACCGACGGAGCCGCTCCACCTAGCTTCGGGCGAAGTATACCTCAGCATGTCTGTGCTTGGGAAGCCAGCGAGGCAGCGGTTCCTTCACGTCCCAAACCTGTGCATGCAAGTGATCTTTGGTTGTGATTGGTATGCAGAGTTTGTAATTAGATTGCAGTTTAGTGGAACTGATTTCGACATCGAATGGACATCTACCGCTTCGACACTGACCCAAACAAGTGTTGAAGGTTCCCATAAAGCTTGCTCTTGGCAGTCGTGTTTTCCATTGCATAGATTCATTTACAAAACTATTGAGAAAGTTCACTCCGTGCTCGCTGACTGCTACCACGCGATAAAAAATCGAATTACTAAAATTTCTTCGCAAATCGACATTGTAACTGAGAGAACGTGTACTACCATACATACAAAGAGAGGTGAAGTACCTGAAATTAGAAAATTATTCCCGCTTTTGCATCCTGTGATTACAGCGACCTCAGTTACAATACCCTTGTCGTCCGCTGCGTGGTTTTCCATATAGAGCCGCACCAAGTCTTTTGTTGACAAGAACATTAAAGTAGAATACGCCATTTATTATCTGCCTGGAAATGAATTGGCCGTGCCGTGGGCCCTTCATTCTGGCCTAAACCTTTGCAGCGCTTGACTTATACTTGACCGACAGTAACCTGCGTGGGCCGACAAGCACCGTTCTCGTTACCTGTACCAACCTTGAAGCACCATCCGTGGTATCAGTAGTACAGTCAGTACTACTGCTACGACGGTCGGGTAACCTGTCGGACTTCGATGCCACCTGCATAACGAGCAGGTGCAACCACCACCTGAATCACTCTTTTGCTGGAATTAATTCAGCTTCGGCTCCAACGTAACCTCGCCCCAGAAAGCTGAGATTCAAGCAATTTAACGAAAATCCCAAGACTGCGTGGCCAACTAGCATGACCACACTCCTTTGGTGCAGCACAGAATCGATACCTGCTCTAAAGTTCCTGTTAGGGATTGCCCGCGTCGAGTATCTGTCTCCGAACGCACAGAAATCAATTAAGCTAGCAGCTGGCTCAATGAACAAGAGAGGTAATATCATGGCTCTGTACGTGAGTGCTTGGCGGTAGTTAGTAAAAAAATTTTGCCTGTACCTCTATAATAAAACCTCATGGTCGTTACCGACAATGTTGGCCTTCGCTGGCTTTAAACAAAGATGACCTTAATGCTAAGTTCGTGAGGTGGGATTTTAAAATTCAAGATTATTATTTTTATCCTTCCGCAGCAGCGCTTGCCATCAAGATGCTGACTAATTTTCTTGCCACCCGAAAGAGTTCAGCGTCATCTCCCCAGTCACGGTCGTGTGTGAATAAAATACTACAGAGCTACGAAATGCAGAAACTATCAATATAACGCCGGGACTATCCGAGAAAGTAGGCACTGCCAAGCATCGTCGTGAAAGTCCTTCTGCGTCATATGTATTTCCATGCGTCATCGTCAACGTCTTTATTCATCATATCCCCTTAGAAATGGAATCCTTCATCGCCGAAATATTTAGGATGGGTCATGCGTACCTGTTTTTCCTGTAGCCATGCCACAATTGGTGCTATTTATCTGCCCCAATGCACGACCGCTGGTCACCTTAGGCTGCACAAGACGCTGGCACTTATCAAATTAGGGTTTTGGTGGCGGCGCATTCACATGGACATCTGTCGCTACGTTTTGTAGTGCACAGCCTGTCAAGCAATTAAGGTCATGACAAATCCACAACTTGATCCCATGCAAACTATCCCTCGTCCAGAAACATATTTTGAGATAGTAAGACTTGATCACATGGACCACTTCCACGTAAGTCACGCGGCAACAAGTTACTCATCCTTGTCACGAACTATCTGACAATGTTAACCGAAGTAAGGGCCGTTCGTGACTCTTCGACGCAGCATGCCATCCCGTTTCTCAACGTGTGCGTTGTTTTTTGACATGATACACCCCGCTTGGTCATCACTGACCACGGCATCGCCTTCACGTCGCGCGCATTCAGATACCAAAAGAATGACCATGGAATTCGACATGCCATGGCTACTCTTTAATTAAAAGCCCCAAACAAACGGCCTGGTGAAATGCATAAACGATACCAACAAGGTCATACTGTCGTCATACGTGAGTCCTAGTCATAACTGGTCCGAATACATCGCCGAAGCTGTCTTCAGTATCAATACGCCACATGTAGCAATCACATGGGAGTCACCGTTCCAACTTGTTTATGGAAGCACGCCGAGACTTCCCGTCCCGATGATGCCAACATTTCGGAGGCAATTGGGAAGGCTTGCTTGAAAGCACACCTGGCTGTGCATCACCAGGCGACATTCTTCTCGCCTTACAATCAGAACCACAGCCGTTTCAAATCAGCACACTTAGTGCTGGTTGGACGCACCCAGTGTGTTGCTGAACAGCCTTGCCAGAACTTTTTTCTCCAGTTTGGCGGTACACTTCGGGCGGTGAAAGCACCATGCCATGGTACGTTCCGCGCTTAAAGCATTCCCGAACTGGGGAGTAAAGCAGAAACTGTTTTTCCCAACCATGCTAGCCAGTTGAAACTTTATGTTCCAGGCGATATGTGTATTCACGCCTCTTCATCTCCTGACTCAGACTCCAGGGGAGAGAGTACGTCAAAAGTAGTGGATCATACCGACGTAGTATCTAGCGCGTGAGAGGTAGTCCAGTGAAATAGAGCCATGAAAAGAATGTTTTGTTGAATTGCAATGGTGTTAGTTGCTTTTGTAAGTTTCAGTAACTTTTACCAGTACACAAAATATAACGATATGATAGGAGGAAAATTGTCATCTTATTTGTGTTGTTCATTAGGTGTGATGGCAAACATTGTATGCAATTGCGAAAATAGATAACTACCTTGCCATTGCTTGCGTCTTGAAGTGGGCGTATCGAAATATTTAAAGCCTAAATTGCCTTTCTCAGAATGATGTGGGAGAGGTAAAATAACGTGCTTTACGACAATTTAATTTTTATTTTTATGTGACTGCCTTAACTTTCAAGCGAACTGCCGTGCGACTGAAATACTTCACCTCACATGTCCTTAGACATTAGTCATACGTGCTTCACTTCTGAGAAATATTTATAGATTCAGCAGTAGGCAGAGGCTTAGTAAGCAGTGTCAGAAGGAGAATCGCGTTGCTCTGCCAATAGGCGTGAGGTGAACCAGTTGAAACACAATGCGCATATCTTGCGTTTACAACACAAGTAACATTCACAAAGCAGTGTGCAACCAAAAAAAACACCAAGCCTACTCGCTATCAACAAACAGGGTCACTTTACCTTATTTGCAAATGAGTCCTAAAGCGCCTTGCTGCGTCGATAAAAAAAAACAATTCGCGTGAACAGACTGCTGGTAGTTCACTATTTGCTTCACCAGACAAATTATATTTACATGATGTTTTTGCTTGTTTGTTTCTTTTTCACTGCATAGGCATTACATGAAACGAGTGTTACTAATTCTTATGAGTTGAAATCCGAATCATGTGCTTCCCAGCATCTATCTAAAATCTTTACACCCTAAAGCCACAAATTGAAGCGTTCGTTTCCAATATTAGATACATGAGCAGCTGAAGCTAAACTTGGGCGATCAGTATCATAAAATGAGTCACAGAGAAGAGAATAAGTGGAATTCTAATAGAACTTTGCACTGCTGTAGCAAGACGCAAAAAAATGAGCTAAAGCTGTTAAACCATGTTCTTCTAAATTGTTCAAAAGATATGTTAAAGCAATTATATCGTAATTCTTGCATTATGTGATATCTGGCGCTTAATGGCGTAGGGGTCACTAGGGTTCAAAAATGTAGCAATAATAGTTGTAAATATTAATGAGTATTTTTCTGCATTGAGACGATGCTGAAGCTCAGAGTTGGTTTACAGAACTGGCTCCTGAGCGAACTGCCCTACTGGGCAGTCCTTTGTAATGACACTTCTCTAATGTACAGACTCTGTTTATGCACACAAAAACGTACGCAATGGTAGTTTAGAAATAGCAACACCAAAAAGTTTACAAATGTTAACACTAGAAATGAAGGAAAGGTCATTGGCTCATTTTTAGAAAATTTTAGCCAGGTGAAGAACGCATTGTTTTTGAACGCTTCAAAAGCGTGAGGAATGCAGAGGTGACACTTTAGCGCGAGAATCTTTGGCAAACGTTTCCCAAGAGACACCTGGAGACAGCTGATTTGAGGGACTTTTCCGCTCCGCAAGCACACAGACGTAGATGACGGATGAGGGTGGATGCACCGGCTGTACCCCCGCTTTATCACTTAAGCAGTGCTTAGTCTGCTACCGCGTAATCCAGTGCCTGCTACCGATACAAAGCCTGTATCACAGCGAAAATAAAGTGAAAGAAGGCTAGGCACGCATACGCAGCATTCCTGGAGAAAAAAATTATGATAATGCAATGATCCCTTTGTGCTCAACATCAAATTATGTCTGTGCCTGCCCATTATTATAATATGTCTGTGCATGTTAGGTCTTTAGTCGATGCTTCGGCTGCCTACACTCGACGGGGAAAAGAGAGGATCCTACAAATGATTGAACAAAAAAAAACTATGAACATCATGTTGGCATTGCCTGAGGTCATGCTGAAGGGACCGTGTGTCTAGTCATCACTGTGGTGCTAAGACGCTTAATTTCTGTTGAATAGGTGGACTAAGTTGTAAAAGTGAAATTTTATTGATTCAACATACAAAAGAGAATGTATATATATATATATATATATATATATATATATATATATATATATATATATATATATATATATATATATATATATATATATATATATATATATATATATATTTAATCAGAATTGTCATCACAAAACCAAAACCAGTTGTTAGACTAATTGATGCGATGAACGAAAAAACTACACAAGGAATAACATCATTAACGATGGTGCGGAAATGGTGTGGTATCATAATAAACAAGAGAAGGTATGTTTTCTAGATTGATGGGACTGTTGTAATGATCAAATTTTTAGTGCGTGGTTGAGAGCGTTTCAAATGGATATTGCACTGAAACAGGTAATCTAACTGCTTCTGCTCATTTAGACGGTGCCCAAGATACACGTTGTTCATACCCAATAATGCAATTTATTCATGATTTAGTAAACATTAAAAAATACATTTCTTGGTTTCCTACTAGCTTCGGACACTCTTGCATGTTTAACTATTGGGCTGTGAGCTTCCAGAACTGATTGCCTTCAAGATCGAATGTGGTCGTTTTAATGTCATTTTTGTGAACTTTACACTTGCACTGCCTTTAGGGCTAGGCGCGGGTCCTAAAGATAGGGAAAGTAGTGTCATGTATCTTTTGGGTAAATGTGAAATACATTCAAGAGATACGGTAATTGTGGCTGTTTTGGTAATGATCAATGTGGTCGTTTCGTGGCTGTATATTCAGATTCTCAAGTGCTAACAAACGGCGTCACGCGCTTGAAAACCGGCCGTAGAAACCTCATTGAAATGGTGGGCAAATGCTCGTGGTCATGTACTGAGATGTACGTGCACTTTGACGGACACCTGATGGTTACAATTTATTGAAGACCCAACTGTTCATAATACGCGTGCAGCATTTTGGTGAATATTAGTAATTCAAAAGCCGTACATAAACTTGTGTTTTTAAGCAGCATGATGTCACTAACAATCCGAACATACAAAATAGGCACAAAAACACCGCCATCTCCACTTCACACCAATGATTTGTTCCTACGCAGATGTTCTCATGAGCTTAGGAACACCATCTAGCAATTTCTTGTAAAAACGGCTGCAGATCAATTTATTTTGACGTTATTTAAAATTCCGTAAACAATTAAGACATATATTGTTGTTTCGTAAGTATTTACAAACTTTGTTGTGCCAGAAGAATCCAGTGGCCTGAACGTCCGGCTAATCGTCCAGGCACTTCTGCGTACAGTTCGTGAATACTCGCAAATATGATCGAGCTACACTAGGACATCGCTACGACAGTATAAAGCTTTTAACTGCAACCTCAACCCATTTTGGCAACTCTGTTGTTTATAGAACAATTAATAGCTTCACTGGAGTCATAGCCTCGACGTGCTTTAGAGTGGGGATCTTGAACTCTACCTACACCTATACTAGAGACCGATAATTTCACGAGCAAGATCAATTTTAGTTATTTGTAACGATTTACAGTCAAAACCTTGGGGGCTTATTTTATTCATTCGAACCCCAGTTAAATTTTTGTTGTCGTTATGGAAGCTAATTGACTTGCTAAGTGGCATACAATTAGCTCCTCCCAGGAAATTTCAGCCTACATCATTTTTGTTCTGAATTTGTAAATATTTACTCAAATACGTGAAAGGCTTATTTGTCTTGCACGGCGAAGTCTTGTACGTATGTGTTTTTATTTCATTGACACTAAGTGGCCCTCACATTATAACGATATTTTAAGAGGTACTGTGGAGTCTTCTTTCACTTGTCCAAGAAATACTCAGCAAATGACTGGCATTCGCTACATACCAAAAGTTCTCATTGGGTACCCACGAAACCATTCTTTAAAATAAAATATCTACGTGAAATTATGAGAACTGCATCAACAAGACACATCGGCGTTTGAGAGAAAAAAATCATTAGAGTCCTGTCTTTGCTGTTATTATGTTAAACTCTTTCTTTTCTGTGCCCATTCGAATCGACCACTCTTGACCGAAGCTTTGAATTGTGAATTTAGTCGTGTTGAAATAATTTCTGGTTGACCCAGCACTTTGTAGTAGTAAGTTCAGCCAATTAACATTCAGAATCAAGTTCAGTTTCCTTGTTTTGATAAAACAGTGATTTTTGGCACGCCGTCGCGCAAAGAAATGTGAATGCGTTGTTAAGAGAATGCGCATGGCTGGTAACTTCGCAGAAGCGTATGCCCCTCGTGCTCATGCTACAGTAACATCAAAGTTATGTAATCAAAAGAACTTTTGTAAGTCAAATAAAAATTAGAGTGGCACGTTCACAATCTGACAGTGTTGGGCAGAAATAAAGATAATTAATTCACGTCAGCTGTTGAATGGAAAGCTGCTGCTTGGAGTGAGGAAAAATATTTTCTACAAAAAGATTTCTGAAGGTCAGCTGCATGTGTAAAGTGTGAAGGTGGCCTTCACAGTCATTTTCCAGCTTCTTTGGTTCAGCTTGCAGTGTTATATAAATAAAGGACAGCATCTAGTGGCACTAGTTGATCTTATAGTGTAGTCATCAGGCACGCATTAGTATAACCTGCGCCGCAAAAACACATGCACCGCTCAAACCTATCTTGCAACCACACCTTAAGTGAATGAGGATGAGTTTAGAGTACGAAGCTCACTGTACATCAGCTTCGAGTTTTGTCACTACGATGTTTTGCGTAAGCCAGAAGTATCTGCAGCTGTTTAGGGCTTTGTTTTGTTTACAGTCTTAAATTGCCTCCTCTGCCGCAATTACTCTGCTGATGAAGTTTGCGCACAACCTTATAGCTACTCTGGTTACGTGTGAGGTTCTCACGTCACTGGGGTGTGGTGTGCATGGATGGGTGGATGGAGCCACAGACAAGTGGAAGCACGGTTCAAAGCACGGAGAGACGCTTTGCTCCAGTCATCGTCATTCACTCCGTAAATATGCTGTATTATTTTTATTATGCCGTGCAAAAAGCAACAAACAATGCTAGGATGAATATATTGAGACGCCGCCCTATTAGGAGTGAAGTGGCTCCCTGAAAGAGGTGACGCTAGAAAAATAGTTAAGTACATTGCACCTCTGGTTTATAAAGGGTTCATTCACATCACAATCGTCCATCTATAGTGGAACACTTGCAGGTTTCTATTGCAGAAATAAAAACTAGAATGTACTGAGAATAGTGTACAAGTTCATTTGTGTCTCACGAAAAAACCAGCAATGTTTCACCACATGGCACGAGCTATGAAGAACCACTTCGGTTCAAATTTTCTTTCTCTTATAAATAGAAACAATTTGTACTAATGTCGTTATTTTCATGTTGTTCTCGAGTGAATTATTTTCAAAATGTATGTATAGAATTTACTTTGTTTTGAATATTTTTGCATATATTAGCCTTGTACTGCCCTGCTTGCCAGCTAGAAGTTAAACATTTCCCGTTTTTGACATTTATCTTCACTCTGAGACAATTTTTGTTACCCGAAATCTGATGTTTTCTGTAAAGAACCTTTCATTGTTAAAATTTTGCCATGCAGCAATGTGTGCTTGAGTGCATTGAAAACTGGCAAAAACTATTTTCTCAAGACTAATGAAAAATAGCCATTTCCGTGTAGTAACGAAAAAAAGACGCTTCGTTATAACTTTGGAGAAACGCAGCCATACCCTATTCACGATTACCTCTGTGATATATATCAATGAAGCAATCAATATATTTTTTCATCAATCATAAGATCTGCAAAACTCTAGTATAATGCAAAAACAGTAAGCCGACAACCCATTGGTAATGTATGAGACATGCAGGTACCATCGGGTCAACTATGGTGTAAGAACTGCATTCATAGTTCATTCAAATAGAAATCAATGATGTAAAGGAAAACAACACAACTACACCATTAATGAGATGTGGGCCGTGAGCGTGCTCTCAAACACCACAGACCAATGGAAGCGGGACATTGATTTTTAATGCAAGCACCGGTCTACAACGCTGGCTTTCATTTTTGGACGGTCAGCTGTAACTTATAGCCGGTCGATAAGTGTTACAGTAGATGGGCGTGCCGCAGATTGCCAATTGCGAGCTTTAAAACGCTGCGGCTTTCGTTTTTCGCGCTGTTTTCACTTTCGAAAGCATTGACATGACTACGTAGCCAAGAAGCTTACCGATCGTTGTTGCGCGTTCACAACTTCCTTATACTGAGCGTATGATGTAAATACAATGATTGTATCATGTGACAAACACTCGTGTTATCTTTAGAATAAGCAATATTGTGCGTTTACTGCACATATAGGCGTACACTTGTTTTTTTAATCGAATCTTTCGGCCACAATGAGACGCTATTATTTCCGAGAAGGCTTGTAGTTACAATAATAATATCAAAAAGTGCACTTCTAGTCACCGTCACGAACGTCATCACGCTGTCTGGCGCATTTCCTTAACTGAATGCTCCTTTGAAACTTCTGGTCTTGGTGACCAACAATAAAAAAAATCTGAAGGGGTATTGCAAGAGCAGAGGTACCATGTTACTCTCCTCAGAGTTCTTTAACTCCGTGGGAGAGTAGAGCACATTTGGCTGCGGAACGTTATCTTTCGTTCAATGCAGAGTAAAAGAGACAGCGAACTCTCTGCTACTCAAGTAGAGTTCCCAATCTACGCAACTCTTTTGCTAATGAGGCCTTAAAGGTATCTGACACTCCGTCCTTGCTGACGGAGTACAATCTAGCTCTTGCATGTTACCACCGACGTCGCAAAACAGTATAACTGTCTCGTTACCATACGCCTCTGAGCGTAGTCGCCCCAGATGTAAATTTAATTCGTCAAGTAATAGGATAGCTTTCAGTGATAACTAAAGCATGCTTGTGTGATTGTGAACGTTTGTAGTACCCAAAGCGCCACTATCAACAACTTCGAAGCAAGAAACAGCGGCAACATCTAACGCATCGCCAAAAGTTAGTTTACCACATAAACAAACTGCAATTAGGTAAGGTAAATCTCAGCAGATATTGTAAAAGAACGGTCAAAAAACTTCAACAGCTGGGTTCAAGTTCATCACCTAGTATGACAAGGCGGGTACTTTACCACAACGCCACGTTGTGCACCGCTTACTGCCTTGTAAAAAAACTAGTTGAAAGAAAAACGCCGTTCCACTTCTTGGGTCGTAGTTTTAACACACACGCAATTTTTGTTTCTCACTAAACCTTGAGTCTTCATGATATGGGAAATACTAGCGTCCGCGCATTACATGCTCCTAATGCCGAGACGTCAAGTTTCTTTCAGAGTTGACAACATAGAAAAGAAAATATAGAAAAATTATCGAGAACCTGGGGCAGATGATTTACTGCCGAGTGCCATAGCCGTTACTTGCTTCTTCTGCTGGTTGACGTGCGCCCTACTTTTATGCCGACTGTAATGCTCGATAAACATGCGCGTAGTGGATTAAATTAGGTGTATTTTCATTGCGAAAGCGACGATATGCTATAGTGCAGCGGCCATGTTAGAGTGTACTCATTTGCATTTGTAAAACGATAGCTGGAACTACTTAACTGATAGCTAAAAACCAAATTGCATGCGCATGAAAGTGTGTCATTGTGTTACTTTATGAACGTGCACCGAACGACAAGCCTGTCTTTCCACGTATGAGCCAGCGAAGTGCCGACGAGTGCGCACGGCGGCTGTCGGCGGTGGCCCGTGTGCGCTGCACCGCAGGCTGACAGGGTGTCGCATCGATGCTCATCGCTCCTTGTGCGCACGCCAAACGCAAGAAACGATGGTTCATTCAAGTTAACCAATGGCAAAGATCTACTAGACAGTCATTCTCCCGCCTTCGGCGTAGCGAATTTTCAAAACCAGAAGCGCCGATGACATATATGACGAACTAGACGGGTAAACTAGGCCTACAATCGCGGGAAGCTGTACGGGTCACATTTACTTGGACTGATCTCGGCACATGTGGCTCGCGAAAGCTGACATTTCAGCGATCCGCAAGCCTGTCATTATTGTATTAAAATGTAGACGAGGTAAGCAAGACTATAAGGGTTGCGAGATACGAGTTGGAGTTGAGGTTTTGCCGAACAGCGTTGTTTTTCTGGTGTACTAGTACAAACCGCGGCATCGAAACTCGGAGATGACGCCGGATCGTAACGTTCGTATAATATTTTTCGGCCAGCACTGCAAACAGATTGTCCCAACTGTGTTTGCAAGCGCCAGAGTACAATTCTCAGGTTAAGCACGAGGATATTCACCACATTGAGCCAATATAACAGAATACCAGTTTATGATTGAAATTTAGTATGGAATATGGCGTTGTACGTCATGTAGTTTTATAATAAAAAGTCGACGTGCTTACAGAGTGCCGAACGACCACCAGATAGTTACGCATGCTAGTTGTATGTCTGCTCTTCAAAACGCGTAAAAAGCAATGTAGCGCCACCTGCACTAGAAGGGGGCTAGACATCATGCTTATAAGTACCGGTTGCTGTGTGAATGGTTGTCCGTAGCGCGAGAGGTATACGTTTAGGGTTGTTGTTTGCTTTGTTGCGTACTATTATAATGTGTATGCTGATGTTGGTCCTGCATATGTGACGTAGCGTTGAAGCAATCTATGCAGCTAAATGCTTTTGCGAAATGCTCGAGATAATTTCTTCTTTTGTTTTTTTAACGTTAGTCTTATAGCGCAGCTGGAGTGCTTCTACTCTTGAAGGGAGTTGAAGCACTCTAACTCTACCGTATTGTAAAAGTCCGTAAGGGAGTAGCGCAACTCCCACAGAAGCGTGACTGTACTCGGGCGAGGCAGCTTGTTCACTCCCGTTCAGCCAGAGTACCAGTGCTCTGTCGAGAGAGTGTGCATACTCTGTGCAGAAGAGAGTTCCCAGCCCTCTTGAAAAGAGAGTGAAGGATGGAACAAGCCTCTACTCCCTCAAAGAGAGTTGCAAGCACTCTCTTGAGGCTGTGAGTGAATATAATTGGGTAAGTGGAAACAATCTCCAGTTCCCCAGAATATGGAAACTTCCTCAATATAAGAAACAGTACTTTTCTTTGTGTAGCGCCTCTGAAGAAGTTTATCTTTCTCTGGAAGTCTGCGAGGCACAGTGTGGCTGTCTGGCGAACAACGTCTGGCTGCAGTCTCACCTCTCAGAAGCTGCTCTGTATTAAAATAGGAGTACGGCCATTTTTCATACAGGGCATATGTTTGCCGGCGTTCTTGGCATTGTTATCAGAATCATGGCGTTCCGCTTCTGAACAGGATTTTGAATTTTTTGTTTTTGAAATCTACGAAAGAATTGATCTAGCTGCTTCTCAATTGCTACAGTGCCTTTGTGGCATAACCCTTTGAGTTTCAAAACATTACTAAAATTCATAGTGCGTGCCTTTCGCATTTGTTACGTTATGGTGTTACTTTTAGAACTCTCATTTCTATGAATTTGTCATTGCCTACATTCTCTGCAGCTGGCGCCTTATTTGACCGCTAAAATGCCAATATGTCATGCCAGGAGAACAAATTTTGTAATAAGAAAGCATAAAACACCACAGCTACATTGAACAAAAAGAATAACGCAGCGACACATGCTAAGCTTTCAGGGCCTTGAGATCTCTGGTTTTCGCTTCAAAAATCTCGATGGCTAAACAGCAGACACCGATAGGTGCTTTTCTTGTGCAACTATTTTTGTGAGCGAACACGTACTTTTCTCATTTCCGTTAAAAAAAACTGAACTAAATACTACGGTTCTCTTTAAAATGTCTTGCTTTCACTTAAAAACCGCAACAGCTGGTCAAGACATATCACTCAATTGTACTTAAATATATAGAGGTAAAACTGCTATAGTTGTAAAATCACCAGGCAACTGTGGGTAGCAGATCCCACATACCTGGTAGTCAATGTTATGCGAAGCATGCAGAAGAAAGGCGAGACCATGTGATATGCTACTGCCCTTGTAACCCCTATGTAAGAGGAAATGCAGACAGCACTAAGGTAAATTAGTGTCAGCGACTTAACTTGTTAACTACAAAAATATTATCAGTATGTGGGTGCATATTACGTACAAGTTAACGTACACTTCACAAACACAAGGACTTCTTCGCCAGGGCACAGCCTCAAGAAGGTAAAGCTATTGAAAAAGTATGCAATATGAGTATATTTTTTAGCAATTATCTAAACCATTCTTCAACTCTCACTCGAATGGTCAGCTCCGTGACCTGATCTCTTTAGTCCGATGTCTTCTTTAAAGCGGCCGTTACTGTTGCTAAGGAAATACGTGAATATGCTACGACGGCATATGAACACACATAGATAACATCTCGGCAACAGAATTCTATGCTACCTGGCATTAGTGTCCATTAAACTCTACCAAGACACGCTAAGGAAAGATCGAGTTAAACTTGCTAACAGCTGTACACTTGCGGCATCAACCCGAGCACTAGCACGCTGCCCCTGATGTACAGCGAGAATAATTTAGCTGGCTGTAGGATAAGTCATTTATTTGCAAAAAAAAACTTCCTTCCAAGGTATCAAAAGCATGCCTTAAACTGCACAATATATGAGGGTATTACGAAATACTTCCAAAGAAAAAGAGAATACCAACGCGAACTAGACTGTTATAGTAAATGCAGTTCTTAGAATGGTACTTAAGTTGGGTAACAGAACCTGTAATAACAACAACCTCCATCAGAAGTATTTTTTTTTTGTGAGAGGGTGCCTGAACGAAACATGGATACCTTTCTTCAAAGCTTAGTGTCATGCAGACGTTTATAATTATGCTAGTTTACTGAAAATTTAAAATTTTCGTGGGCACACTACACAGAATCGTGCTGCTCCAAGTACTAATGCAAGTTATACCTCTTTGGTAAGAAGGTAGGTCATGTGCAAGTGGATGAGTTACAAAAGCGATACATGGAGGCAGTAATTCTGTGAAACGAAAACAGAAAAATGAACAGCTTGAGTGTACAGAGGATGAAACTGCAGGGCTTTAGCCACATTGAAATTATCATGTTACGGTGCCCTTTTTCTAGGTTGCAATTCTCTGATCCCTACGCACAGTCTAAACATGTAGTGAGATATTTCCGGGGTAGCAAACAAGTAGCAGAGCTCGACTTCAATGGATTCTAATGGTTCGGCCATCATGACGTCTTCAATAGAGCCCTTATTCACTCTCAATCGCTAAGTACAATATTGTCTAGTAATTATGTCCATGAAAGGTTTCATGAATTGATTGGGGGAGTCGTGCCTGCTCTTCATTTATCAAAGCGCTGCGGCAGTGGAAGCTGCAAGTTTTTTTTATTAGCAAAAGTGCTACACATGAACAACTGAACTTGTGACCACTTTCGCCACGTGTTATTTGCACTGTGGTGAGCATAATTGGAGAGAAACCTACAAGAGTACGAGGCGAATAGCCTGAGACACCTATTGAACCAATTGTAATAGGTCCCTCTCGAAAATATAGCGACAAATGTGGCACTTTTTTATTTATTCCATTTTATATTGCAATTATCACCCGGTGACGTCCTCAGTTTTATACACTATTCCTTTAGCAATGCCTTGATCCCTCAAAACTGGAAAATAGCCAGAGTAGTTCCCTTATTAAAAAAAACAAGGGCCAGGTTTTAACATCCACATCATCAGGTCCACCTTTCTAACATCTCACCTGATTAAAATTTTACACAGCATTTTAAGTAGCAGAAGTAGTGTTTGAATGGCAGACAAGTTATATTCAAGCCAAACCAAATTGATTTTTCTAGCGACTGTTCAAATTGGTGTGCTGATGCCGCTTAAGAGAGCCGAATGCAGCTTGCCCGAAAAAGAGTTCGGAGGCTAGTAACACTAGACACTGCTAAAGCCTATGGCAGCCGATAGGTATAGCGCGAGAACAGAACGACGACGCAGAGACAAGAAAAACTCGAAGAACACGAGCGTGTCCTTCGTGCCCTTCTTGTTTATGCGTCGTCGTTCTGTTCTCACGCTATAACTATCCTCGTGTCATACCAACTCGCCCAAACTGCCGCACTTATAACAATGACGAGCGCACAATGTCATCGAATACCCTACAGGAGTTAAACTTCCCGTGATATTTTAAGTGGGTAGCAGAGTTTATAAAATAGAGGAAATTTTAATGTGCAAAGAATGGATGCCGTTCATCCAAATTCAAACAGCAACACGGAGTTCATCAAGAGCTGTCTTATCTGCGATATTATTCATTTTTACAATAAAATCTATTCCTATTTAACGAGATATCACTGTCTACATTTATGCAGACACTATCGCGTTTTTCGCTGCAGATAGTTACATCTATTTTTTGCAACAAAAGTTTCCTCAAAATTTAGCTCCTGTCAGTTTCACACCCTCTAATCTAAATTAAAAGTGCTTTCTTGGTACTTACTTTAGCAGATTCTATTCAGATTTTCGTACTATATAAGCAGGATTCAATTTCACAAGTGAAGTTTACCAAATATTTGAACAATATTTATAATAGGAAACTTATCTAGATTCCTCACATAATGCGGAAAAAGCACAATGGGCTTCAGGCCAATTGCGCAGGTTAAGCAACAGGAATTATGGGTTTTGTAGACACACTTTATTATTGATATACAAAATGTACATGCCGCCAATACTGAAATTTCGGTGCATATCATTTTCGGGTGGTCCGGCGTAAGAAACAAAACCTTTAGGTCTGTTAGAGCGAGAAGCGCTATGTGTGTTTGAGAGTCCCCTTGTACGTTGCTAATAATTTAATGTATCAGGAAGCTCGCATGCCAACTATGCTTTCCCTATTTCATATCCTAACTGTATAAAACATTCTTAAAATTTTGCAAAATTTTACAGCTTATCGACTAGACTATGTGAGTATACTTTTAACAATGACTCTGATGCTTTCTTCCTTGCTCAATGACCACACTTTCGTTCTCCCTAGAATATTTTTGCACGAAGAAAACTGGAAAGCATAAAGGTGGACATCATATCGGTAATTGAAAATAATGCACTGAATCAGAATATTACGATTGGATATGATGGAATTCCCTCTTTATCTTAGTTCAAATCTTTGATCTCTTTCAATAACAGGTCAGAAAATCACATAGTTCATGCAGAAACAAAGAAAATTACAGCTACAGAAAATTCCGTGAATATGGAGAAGGTAGCAGTAGGAATAGCCTCTGATTACCTTACTTGGTTGGTCATTCTCACTAATATTGCCACACTTTACTCTTGCGTTCAAAGCAGAGCTCTTGGCTTCTTATATTCTTATATTTGGCGCCTCGGCCTTGGCACATTGCTACAGAAACATATTTGTTGCGGTAAGCAATTCTATTCAAGAATCTAGACACATGTCAATATAACGCCTGGGTGTATATATTCTTCCCGAATTCTCGTGATATTGATTCATAATGTGAATGAAGGTCGCACATTGATTCGATTTTGATCGGGTGAGATATACTCAACTGTCGGATCTACTCAAAATTTTATATTTCTGATTAATTATTAGCCTGCTCTTTTATTGATTCATCTTTATTTTGTTGTTATTTTATTTCTGAAAGATAGTTTTCTATTTTTGTTTTTATAATAATAGGATCACAATCAATTTATTCCATATAAGCTACTCCAAGCTCTCGCGGCCAATCCACCAGAGGGGGTATGTGCCAGTGCTTACAGGCAACAAACAAAACGCGGCTAAGGTGCGGCATCCGAACTCACCAGGTGCGAGTACCCGGGCTTCAAGGCATTAACCTAGCCGGCGAGAACATTCATGGGGTCTTTCTGATCATTCAACCACCGAGGCTATTGGCGAGTTCCTGGCAAGGCCTTCCTGGCATTGCTTTCGAGTTGAAGACAGCGCCTCAGATGACGTCATCTACCGAGAGCGGAAGCGAGCTCGAGGGCTTATTCCTGTTTCCGACAACGGCGGCTTCCTCCTACCTCGGCCCACTCCGACCACGGCGGCGTTTTCGCTGGACTGCTGAAAGAAGTGAACCACTGTTGAGCCGTATCTGTCTCATTACGCGTCCAGACTCCAATACATGAACTTTAACTCGAAAGACCGTTTAGAGTCATAGAGGGTTCCCCACGTTACCGAAAACTGCAACGATAATCTGTCAGGCCGCCCTTACCTAAAGGCCAGATGTGGCCCATATATCTTTTTATAAGGCCTTATATCATAAAGGGAGGCCACATATTAAGTCATATATCGGCATATGTGATTTTTGTATAGTTATATAAAGTGGTTCATATTTGTCTATATAAAGTCAAATATGGCCATTCATGAGTTTGTATAGTTATATAGAGGGGTTTATATATGGCTATACACTCCCAAATATGAGTGAATATATATAAATATAAGGCACCTATAAGGCTTTTTACTGCCATGCATGAGAGAACTTCAATCTTTATCAGGGTACCCATTCGGCTGTATACTCCTATATCAGAGTGTACTTATATGTATATTGTTACGGGTAACTTATTTATTAAATTACATACGATGCACCGTGCTCGGCGAACAAGAGGGCGACAGTTCATCAACAACCAGCAACCAACGTCGTCTTTCTCTTTCTTGCAGCCAGACTGTGCCGGCTGTTGTGTATCATAACCCCCCAGTGGTAGAAGCACTGTCTGGGTGCTTGAGCAACTCGGATGTGGTAGAAGGAGGCTGATAAGGCTTGAGTCGAGCTATGTGCACGATGTCACTCGAAGATGACGATGACGACGTTGGATCCGTATAAAAGATCAAATGGTGAATAGCCGGCTGTGTTGTGTCGTGACGGATTATATGCGAACGTCACAAATGGCAAAAGAACGTCCCAGTCCTGATGGCTGGCCGCTACGTATTCAGAAAGCATGTCGGTTATGGTGCGGTTGTGGCGCTCCGTAAGACCGTTCGTTTGCGGATGGTGAAAAGTGGCAAACTTGTGCTTGGCTGAGCAAGAGCGCAGGTTTTCATCAATGACAGCTGATAGGAAGGTCCGGCCTCGGTCAGTGAGAAGTTGGCGTGGAGCTCCGTGTACTAAAATAATTTCATATACCAGAAAGTCCGCCACATCGATTGCGCAACTCGTCGGAAGTGCTCGTATGATAGCGTACCGTGTCGCATAGTGAGTGGCGACAGCAATTCATTTGTTGCCTGAGCTGGAGATCGGGAATGAGCCAAGCAGGTCGAGGCCAACGCGAAAAAAAAGGTTCAGTGGGAATGTCCATCGGCTGAAGGAATCCAGCTGGTAGGGAAGATGGCTTTTTGCGGCGCTGGCAGGGATCACAAGCGGCGACGTTGCGTCGAACAGAGCGGGCAAGACCAGGCCAAAAGAAATGACGACGTACACGGTCGTATGTGCGAGAGACGCCCCTGTGGCCCGCCAAATGAGCGTCATGAAGTTGGTTGAGAACAGTGGCACGAAGATGTGGTGGTATGACGGGGAGCAAGTCATGGCTATATAGATGGAGGTTACGGCAATACAGGATCTCATCTTTTACCAGGAACAATTGTAGAGATGCGTCGCGAGGCATTGACTCAAGGTTGTCAATGATGGATGGTTCGTGGGGAAGCATTCCGACGTTTTTCGTGGCCAAGGTTGAGTAGCTGCGTCACAGACAGAAGGTCTGGAAAGGTGTCAGTATGGGCCGCCTCTTCCACAGGATAGCGTGATAAACAATCCGCATCTTGATGTGACCGCCCTGTTTTGTAGGTTACGGTGAATGTGTATTCTCGTAATCGTGTCACTATAGGACTCCAGGAAAATGTCACTATAGGACTCCAGGACGTTACGAAGGGCTTCCGCTTGATCACGAGCGAGGTCTGATTGTACCATGTGGTCAACGTCGACGCCCGATGAACGTAATAGAGTTTATTGATGGTCTTAGGTGCAGCAATCATCCACTCTGAAGGGTTCAACCATATGGTCTTGTAGGGCAGTAATTTCGGCCAAGGAGATACCTTGTGGAAGAATTAGGGCAGTGAGGGCAAAATTGGCATCAGGAAGGCATGTGCGGTTTTCAACAATTGTCAAAATGGTGTGCGGAACAGCGACGCCATGCGTAAGCATCACGGAATGAATTGGTGCCACCATGTAATCGCCGTCAGTTACAGGTGGCGAAGAGAAGAGGTTGATATTTGTGACACAGTTAGGCGGAAGGCGTGCGAAATCAATGCAGCAAAGGCGGCTTTGGGTCGATTGGTCAGATCAGAAAGTGAAGGCATTTCAAGGTCAAGACAGCTGGCTGAACAATCTATAAGGGCCGAGTGAGCGGTTAGAAAATCCATGCCTAGAATTGCTTCATGAGGGCAGTTTTCTATAACGGTGAAATCAACAGCAGTGCTTTTATCGGTGATAGTCACACGGGCAGAGCACATGCCAATAATGGCGGCAGCTCCCCTGTCGGCGACTCGAACGACTCGGTTCAAGGCGGGTGTGATCACTTTCTTTGGGCGGCGACGAAGAGCAGCTCTCATTATGGACACATGCGAGCCGGTATCGATCAACGCGCGCACAGTTACATTGTCTAAAGTTCAACAGACTCCGGGTGGTCAGTAATGTTACCCGAGGATTTCTTGCAGCGGTCGTCGTCAATGCAGCTTCTCCCCCAGAAGCTGCACTGCCTAGTTTTCCGGTCGGGGGCGTTGCGAATAAGTCGGAGAGGCAGGACGGTGTTGTGGGGGCGAACGAGACTGATGGCGAATAGGGGATGGTGAGCGGGCGTAGCGAGGTCTCGTCAGAGGTGCGGCAGAATCAGAAGATGTGGTCGGCATAGGGGAAGCAAAATCAAATGCTGAGGACAACTGGTGGACAGAAGTGGCCTAAGAGGAGGCCCATAGTGTGCCAGCGGAGCCCAGTGATTGCGGCAGTGGCGAGAAATATGACCGACACGTCGGCAGTTGAAGCATACAGGCTTGTCGTCCAGTGTGTGCCATTCGGACAAATTGCGCTGTTGACAGTAGTTAGAAGCAAAGTGAGGAGCGGATTGACGAAGATAGAAAGGCTTGGCAGAGTAGACTGGTTGAATGGGGTGTAGGCCGACGTTCGATAATTCTTGACGAACGACGGTTTGTATCAGTGAGATAGTGGTACGGTGAAGAATCAGGCGTTGGAAATGAAGTAGCTACTAGTTGGGCTGCCTCGACCTCACGACGAATGATGCGGGTGAGTTTGTCACATTGGAGAACTAAGCGGACGGCGTCATCACAAAAAGAAGTAGCAGCTGTGTTCGGCAGGCGCGTGATGCGTTGGTGACGTGGCGGGCTTTAACCTTTTCTAGACGGCGGCATTCTGTCAGGATCATGTCGATGCTCGTGACGTTATTAAAAACCAGCAGCTTGAAGGCATCCTCAGCAGTCCGAATGAGGACGTGATTAACTTTTCCGTCTTTTGACATGCACTGGTTGATCTTGCTAAAAAGCGCCAAGAGGTCAAGAATGTATGAGACGTACGATTCAGCAGACGTCTGGGCGCGAGTGGCGAGAGTCTTCTTGACAGCGAGCTGACGACCAGATGAATCACCGAAAAGATCACGGATCTTCGATTTGAAAAGATCCCAGCTTGTGATTTCGGCTTCATCGGTTTCGAACCATGTCCGTCGCGTGCCGTTGAGGTAGAACACAACATTGGCGAGTATGGGCGTGGGATCCCAGCGGTGGGTAGCACTGACCCGCTCGTACCGGTGCAGCCAGGAGTCAACATCGATGGTGCCGTCAGCGGAGAAAGTTCCAAGATCCCACAGGGGTGGCAGGGTGACGTAGGTTGTCGACTTGGATCGAGAGGCCGGTGGTGATCAGGCACTGGCGGTTGAAGTAGCCGAAGAGTCCCCGGTGTTGCGACCGCTGCGCGTCTTCATCGAGGTACCCGAGTCGTTCACCTCCCCCAATATTGTTACGGGTAACTTATTTAATAAATTACATACGATGCACCGTGCTCGGCGAACAAGATGGCGATAGTTCATCAACAACCGTCAACCAACATCTCTTTCTCTTTCTTGCAGCCAGGCTATGCTGTCTGTTGTGTATCAATATAATGGCTAATATAACACTGTAGTATATACTGGCATATATGAATGCAAATCGGCTATGAATATAAACGTGTCCGAAAATCTTAAAAATTAAAGAATATGAAGCATGGGATCGCTGCCTTTACAGTTACTTCTGCTTTGGTAAAAGACCTATCATAATAAGCGTACTAGGCACAACAATCACGTCGTAAATTAAAGAAAATAAATTACCTCTTTTATTGCAAGAAACGCGTTCTTGATTTAAAAAGGGGAACATCTGTCCTTTGCGAATAACCCCTTGCCCCTTTTATATATAAAACAATCAGCCCATGGTACCTAATGTAGAGCAGTGAAATTCACAAAATTCACGAGCAAAACTGAGACCGCCGCTCCGACGAGTTAACTAAAACAGCTAGACGAGGACGCCACTGTTCACAATGGCGATTGCAACCTTCTGCATCTTGTTAACATTAGTGCGCCGTACTTTCTCTGAAACGAAACCCGCCTAAGAACGAAGCTAAGTCGATCAAGGGCTGATAAAACGAAATCACTCATGTTGGATGTCTAGAAACAGCATTACAGTTGCCTTATACCGAGATTCCGTTCCGCCTGTGAAATTCGCTGATTTTTTCGTTCGCTATTAAATGACAGAAATTACTTTCGCAAAAATCAAAAAGTTGGAGCGTGTTCCTGGCAAGAAGAGCTGCAATTTACACTTCTGACTAGATCACTAGTCGCCCCCAAAAAAAAGTTATTCAACGCAATATTCTTCATTTTATTTATAAATATTGATGTCTCCACTCAACTTGACACATCTGGTAGAACAAAAAAGTGTGAAGGTAGCGTGATAGTATGCTTTTGCATTTCTGAGGAGATTTCTTGATATAAACACTCTGTATAAAGGTGCTTATGAGGTCATGTGTTGTGGTATGCTTATGTGATTTATGGCTAGTTGCGTGTATAAAGATGAGCATTATAAAGTATGCCAACTCTCCCACAGAGAGATGCACTTACATGTATCTACATACCAATGTGCTTGATTTGAAGGAACATATGTCTTCAGGGGGCAAAACTAAAACTGTGAATGTTGAATGTGACATATATCCAATGACCTATGAGTTCATGACACTAATGAAGAAAAAAGTTTTCATAATTATATTTCAGTCCATCACAGAGGCTGGGCTTACTAGTAAACATTACCTTAAGAGATCATTTTTAGGCTATTACCTCACTATCACAATACCAATGCTTTTAAAATGTTTCTATGCAGTTTTTTTAAATACCGTAGCACCAACTTGCCAACAGCCAATATGCATACTCATAACACGTATGCAAACTCACAAACTGCGATGAAATTTTAAAACCCTGAGCTTTTTTTCTCCTTAAAAATAACACTGTTTCCAGCCCCATGATTCAATATTTGCCTCCACTAGATAAGAACTAAACTAGACACAATAACCCAGAATTCTTAACTTTACGTAAAGCAAGAACTAGTGCATTCGGGTTTCTTTTTTGACTAATGAAATGTAAAGCCATTCTCATTATTAAAATTTAGTGTTTTGATAGACTTGATAAATTTTCATATGATTATTTGGCAGTTCAGATGTTAGTGTTAGTTTTTCTCCTTTTGGAATACTTGTAGGCTACTTTTTTATTTTTACTCATCCAGGCTGAGCAGTCATAAACGTGCATTGTGTTTAAATAAATTGAATATTTTTGTATTAGAAGAAACCACTTAATCTTGAGAAATGTTTTATTTTTAAACTCTCTCATGAGTATTACAGCCAAATCAGTGGTATATGCCAGCTTTGTTAAGCAGCAGTCACTTTCATAGCCACTTACTACCATTTTTAATATGTTTACTTGTAATGCCTCTTACTTAATGTAAATAAATAAAAACACTGATAATATACGTGCAAACACAACTCGTTCATGTTAGTCAAGAGCCATATATCAGGTGTAGAAAGCAAAGCATGCTATAGAGAACATTGATAAGGTGCACCAGAACATTCTCTAAACACACAAGCACATCACTGAAATAGGCAGAATGCAACAGAAGCATTGTTTTAGCATGGTACAATTGCGTAGCACAATAAAATTGATCATGTGGCATCAAATTTGGAATTTTTTATCTACAAACTGATCTACAATAAGGTGTTCTTCAGTCAGAACATCAAGATTATATATAGTGACGTTACATGAAATACATTCAAGCAGAAGTTATTGTCTCACTATTCGACTGTTGCTGAATGCAAAAGCTCAGTGCCAGATTATAGCTTTGCAGAACACATCATAGTATGGCCGGTAAACAACAATGAAAGGAACACATAAAAACACCAGTATACAAATAAGTATATGTAAACTAAAGTAACTATTATTGCATGGCTAATAGCAAGAACAGCACGAAAATAAAACATCAAGTGGATTAAATAGTATATGAGGTGTATGTAGTGACCACCCCAAAGAAAAAAACTGTTTTTTTAAAGCTTAGCTGTCCGATGTGATGATTTCTTAATATATAACATGATTTATCTTGCAAAGAAGTTGAAAATGCATGAAACAATTCACGGAAATTCTGCATGAATTCCAATCTTGTATTATGTGTGAGGGTTTTTTACTCTCTGCGATATCTGCGATTCGGCGGTTTACAGTTGAAGTAGGTTGCGCTTCAGGTAAAAGGTTCAGCCAACTGTGTGCTTAAAAAATTCATAGTTAAAGTTCTATTCGCATCGTTCAAGGGTTCAGTAGAACAGAATCATGCACGTAGAATGGGTTAAAAGTTTTGAAACCCTTGGTGTATTATGCGTGTGTTGTGATACATAGCTCAAGGGTTTGTTACCTAGCATGCCTGAAAAGCCCAGTTTGTATTCCTCAGAAGCCAATTATTTTATGCCCAACACACTCAAATGTTAAGTGTTACTGTAGCCGTATACTCAATAAGCAATGGTTCAATATCCTAATTGCTAATGGGGTCAACGGTTCAATTTCTCACATGCTCGGAAGACTTCAGACACTGCGCCACTGTACATTTTGATTTTGAGGGTTTGACACCCTAAGCAGTGAGAAGCTTTGTGGTTGTAGCTACTACATACTGTGGAATTTGATATTTCCATACCCTTGCACCCTTGCAAGATTTGGGGTAGGAGTAGGCGTAAACATTTGAGGTCAACGGGTAAGTACCATACATGCTCAAAGAGATGACGTTTCAGGCCCTAACACGTGTCACTTAGTCAAGACAAGGGTTAAAAATATATGCTGCTAAAGGCATTTCCTATGCTTTTAAATTCCTAGTTTTCAGTAAGAGACATGCGTTTGTGCAGTGCCTCCTCACTTTCAAATCACACCAGTGGAACTTTGGGCGATTTAGTGCATCCTAATATACAATAAGAGATCAACATGTTGAGTTGTTTGGTTATCAGTTTTCATGCATGAAATCACGTAGCCAATGCGCAAATAAAGATCAATATAAAACCATCCCCTACACTTATCAAGTTCATTGGTCTTTATGTAAGTGATTATTGCATTTTAAAACTACAAAGGTGTTTATATTTAGATAAAAAGAAAGAGAAAAGATCTAGACAAAGCACGAGGATAACCAGGGCACCCAACACAGCTTTCTCGCTCTCTTGAAGGAGTAATTGGCCGGGAAAAGGACAAGAAAACAAAGAATGAGCTAATGAGTCATGTGCATGTGCTTATAGCAGAGTTCATCACTACACTGTCACACAATGGACAATTTATGCTGCAGCACATGCGGTCAGCCGCTTTCATATACATTGTAGTAGAAGGATCTTTCAATACATATATGTCTTCGTTCTTTTACACTTAAAACAATTGCTTAGGTGGTGTAAGTTTTGTACAAGCACCAAACTTTATGCATAAATTGTCTTCATTCATCTGGCCACCATTTACGTTAATTAAGAAAACAAATTATAGCACTAATGGCACATCCCTACCAGCCCTGTTATGAAATATCATATTACGTGATCAACCTACTGCCATATCATTCAACAAATGATGGTGGTGTAGATATATTATAAATGTGCAAATAATATAAATACAGCGACTTTCTGAAGAATTTGGGTGTCTATTTTCAATCTCTGGACATGCCCTTCAATTTTCCTCTAGTTTTTTCACTTCTAGCCATCCTTATTCTGAAATATGCTCAACTACTTTACAGTGAAAAATGGATGCTTTCAGGCAAACAGCATTAGTCCCTAATGGATTATAGTTGGTATACATTTGTACTTTTTTAGTGTGCAGGCAATACGTCGCTTGGATGCAGAAGTGCATCCGAATATATTTTTAAATACGACGAAAGGAATGAATGAAACAACTTCATTTTGAGATCCTGCTAGTGCTGGTTTGGGGGCCAGACCACTCTGATGGAGGATGGAAGACCTTGTCTTCCAAGAGCCTTCCTGGCCTGCTGGATAGCTCAGCTTTCATCTTCTATATTGAAGCGTAGCAGTGTTTTACGCCATCACTCCTGAAGTGGCTCTGGGGAGTCTTTTTGCTTCTGGGACACCCCCTTAGCATGTGGCCTAGAGAGGCCACACCTATTTTACAGGCCCTACATATCGAGTCTGGGCAATTCTGAAAACATTCTGTGTAGCAGAGCAGGGCTGGGAAAAGAATTGGTTTGTAATTTGCGCCAATCTTTTGCCTGTTTTCAATAATATTTTGGGTTAAATACGGAGGGGGGTGAAATCCCTTTCAAGTCCCAATATTATACTTTGTGTGTTCTGTATAGGTGGCGATTCTGTCTTTTATGAAAATTTTGGTTTCGGCAGCAAGCACAGCTACCGATGACGGTACCCCTTGGGCTGCACGGCTGGTTAAATCTCGCGATAGCGCATATGGATCATCTCGTTCGGGTTGTAGGTGGCGGTGTTAGTGTGTGCCGAGAACAAGTTAAAGTATGTACGTTTCTTCGAGCCGATCAGTTCCTCGTTACAATTTTAGGGCACTTTGCGAATGCATCCACACGCAAAATATTCATTTGTGACCTGCGAGTCGCTCAGAAAAAATAGATTTATATCTGAGAGTAGGACCCACACGAAAAAGCCGTATGCTTTTCGCAACTGACTACGCCATCCGTGCGTTTTTTCCTAATTGTAGACACCCGTCCTTGCGCGTAGCTGCGTGATGGCTACGTTTTTGTTCGTTATTTTTTAATAAAGCTCCGGTGTTTATTTCAGGTACGATATACGTACCTGAAAGGCTAATAAGCCGTAAACTTTGTTCTTTGTTTTTTTTTTCTCCAAGCGGATGGTGTTTTCAGCATGAGCTCCAGCTACTGCTCCCTAAATACAATATTTTTGGGAATGATTTCTAACACAGAAGACGTTATTCTCATAAAATCTAATTGTTGATCCCGAGAAATCATCCCTGGGAGAGGTAGTGCTACTCCTTCAGGATAAATTTATTCATTAGAACAATTTATCAAGGAATTATTGATTATTCCACTATTCATTCACTTGGCCATCGTAACCAGACCAGCTTGATAGCTCCAGATTTGGGTGCACGTTAAAGAACCCCAGATTGTCAAAATTTTCGGAGCCCTCCACTACGGCGTCTCTCATAATCATATGGTAATTTTAGGACGTTAAACCCTACATATCAATAGACATGATAGCTCAGGTCAGCTGTGCTTCACTCAGTGCTAAATCCATGACTGTGTGCAGGAACAAAACGTTGCAGAGGCCGATTCAAAGATAGAAATATTTACCCCAAACAGTGCACCATGCGCACCAGTGGTGTTGGTGTTCGGCTGCTGTTCTCTTCTTGTTTGCGAGAAACACAAAAATTTTTCTAAACATGAAACAGCTGAAATGCCACAAGCTAATCACTTGAGCCCCAATAATTTTGCCCTCGCATTGTTATAAAACAAAAAAATCAAAACTAGCCGCACACAGTGCTTTTTCAGCATTTTTTTCATGGTGTAATGTGTCAAGTCGACAAAGTCGAAAAGTTTACCTTGGAAATTACCAGAGGCTCGTGATTTCTAGGGTCAGCTAATCTAGAAAATGATAGTCACACTTCAAAGTGATGGCATTCAGTTTTGTAACTTTGAAAAACGGAATGATTGAAATGTGGGGTTTAACGTTCCAAAATTACAATATGATTATGAGAGGCGCCGTATGGGAACGCTCCGGCAAATTCGACCACCTTGGGTTCTTTAACGTGCACTCAAATCTAAACACATTGGCCTACAGCATTTTTGCCTTCATCGTAAATGCAGTCGCCACAGCTGGGATTCAATCCCGCAACCTGCGGGTCAGCAGTCGAGTACCTTAGCCACTAGACCATCACAGGAGGGCAGGCTTGGAACAAAAGAAACCGTGAAACATTCTTGCTTGTAAGATGGGGTGTTCATTTCTGGAAAGAAAAGTGTCAGTTTTCAACACAATAAGCAGCCGTTTCACAGAAACACAAATGCGCGTTCTTTCACACTTACAGCACATACAACGAAGCATGTTCTTTACAGGTATACATTGATAGTGTCCGAAATGGCATTCGCCTTCCACTGAATAAGAGCTAGAAAGATCCCGACGAGTGAAGAACACGAGTCGCACATCTGACTGTAGGGACTGTGACTGATTCCGGAAAAGTCCGACGTGAATGAATACGCCATATACGCGCTGAAATGCACATTAGACATTCATGATTGTCCCCGCTGGCAAATATTGTGAAGAATACTGCACTACTTTTAAAAATTTTCTAATGAACAGCGCAGTGTTAGGCCCCAACAAATCAATTTTTTCTCGCATTATTTGCATGGTAACTGTGAGTGGGCTACCGAGCCTTGTCATCCATTCACTGTACGCCTGCACATGCGTTTGCATTACTGTTCTCCCCTCAGTTCCCCACGTCATGCAACCACAACCCCGACAAATATAAGGGTGAGTTTCGGAACAATGGGGCGCACCTGAGCAAGAGCCATACCTTTGAAAGGCTGCTTACCCGTCACCACACAGCCTGCAGATCAAGCGTCTTTTCAATCCCTCAACCCCTACCCGATCGTTTATATGAGCTGTTCGTCCTTTCGGTAATCCTTCGATTTTGCGCATGACAGGATGTTCACAGACTTGGTCTTTTGGTGAACAAAGGACACCATTCAGGGATTAAGTGGACGTTACTTCTCCCCTGAGCTGGTTTTTTTAGAGCGCATATGCCATCCCCGTAATTACACAGTACTAAGCGTGGCTCAAAGCATCCTGCATGGCGCAATTTCATTTGACTTCTATTTGAAATGTTTATTCAAGGCGATATTGTTAAGTTTGTCTTAGGGGAGAATAATGCAAGCTGAATAAACGCCTGACCAGTTCATGCTGCCGTGATGGCAAAGCATAAGATACACGCGAACAAGCATTTATGGTACTGAATGCACGCGTATATATTGATGTGAAATAGTCCCAAAGTTATACAGCATTATGAGTAGAGTGCACAAGAACATAAACACAGCAATCTCAAGTGGTGTAAGTACAACGAATACAAACACATCAACAAGAACTTTGGATTAGCGATACAAGTAAAATTTTGAGAGATCGATGAGAGACGTAAACCATTCCCCGTGAGAAACTTAACGTGGTATATGTCTGTTCAGTTTAAATCTTAGACTAAAATGCTTAATCCTGCGCTACTTAGTGTGGCTTATTTGTGTTCGCTGTAAACCTTATGTCACGGTCGTGGTATAAGTACTAAGCGTGTACAATTGGTTACTGCAATACTCACAAAGAACTAATTTTGAGATCTAGTTAAGTGCGTGTCCTTAATAAGAATATAAATTCGTGGATACCATTTTTCTAGTGCGTCCACCGCGCTCTGTTTGAAGATGCAAGGTTGTGGTGCATTTTGTTACTCGCTTATGGGGCTTCTTTTTTTAACGGGGCGTTTCCCTGTTTGCTTCCCGGAATTCGTACATCAGATGGGACCCAGTGCAGAAAAACATCGATCCCACAAACTAGGAGGCATGCAGCTTGGAGACGAGCCGCTATGTGCCGAAGCCTGCCCGTTCCGTTTTCACCATGGCTTAAGTGAACAAAAACTGTATTCTAGTTTGGAATAGCCATGGCTAGCAACGCAGATCTTAAACGGCGCATGATAGACCTCTCCCTCCCCCCATTTGCCCCATGACTGTTGCATGAAACTCAAGTTTAGCTGCATGCATTAAATTTTGTGCGTGTATATTTGCTGCTTGTACGTTAATGTGCTTTTCACAACACTGTGTTTCTCTAGATCACAGCTGATATAGTCTCTTTGAGCCTGCAGCGTAAGCAAGCAAACAAATAATAAATAAACAAAACATATATTAATGGCTTGCAAAAGCACTGATTTCATATTAATGGAATTTGACTGGCGTTTGCAGAGCAGATGTCTTTATTTTGTCGGCAACGAATTGGGATACTTAAAGAGCGATGTTTCGCGATGCGTAGTCAGAAAATTCTCCTAAGAAAAGGACGCCATGTCCACGAAGTGAATTATTTTGCAGGAGCTTGCTGCAGAGCTTAAATCTGGTAAACCATACTACCTCCGTACATCCCTTCAGCCGTACTTTAAACACGTGCCCTATCAGGGGCAACGAAGGTTTTAGGACATTACATCACGACACTTATAATAATGAATAATATTTCATGTTAATAATATTAGTAATAATAATAATGTTTTATACATAGCGAAAGTTTGTTGCAAGGCCTCCCCTCGCTGTACTCGCGAAAATTGGCGGATTTGGCCGGAAGTAACGAGCCGTGTCTTTGCATAACAAACATGCTTTCGCCGCTAAGAAAGTGGCAGTCTGAGAAGAAAAGTTTGAACAGTCTTGTACAAAGTATCGCTTTTGCTACCCTTCATTTACATCGAGTGGCGCCCGAACAATGTTACTTGCTTTCGAAATGATGTGAACTTCAGGCGTAGAAGGGAATTGAAGCTCGCACTGGACCGGCAAGAATAACGGGCATTTCACAGTGATAGCAGTGTCACGTGTATGCGAATTGGGAGCACCACAAGCGCGGGCAGTTAAAGCATCGGTTGAACACAGCACTGACAAGAAAAACAAGAAGAAACTCTCTATTGTATTTTCTGAGGCACGCTGAAAGCCAAGCATGTTAAAAGCAGCCACAAATGAATACTGCGTGCAACGTATCGACAGCACTGCGTAGATTTGCTGTTCTCCACTTAACGCAGTATTTCTTCAAATATTTAAGGAGATAAATCTGAAATAAAAAAAACACATTTCAGCTATACTTTACACAGTAAAATAAAGTAGCCTGAGCAAGATGTATGCGTGTTTTCCTTCCGCAGGTGTCATCAGCCGAATTCCTCGCTTATGGCTGTTGGTTTAAGCACTCGACCAGAGCTTTCGCGTTAAAGAAAATACCTTTTGACAGAACCAACTGCCCCTAGGAAAACTCACTTGCATATGTACCACAGGGGCCTCTGCCCACTGAGCTGAAAAAAAAACATTCAGCTAATAAACAAGTTGAAAGACAACTTCTCTGCGGCTCGTCAAGTGCAGTTTTCTAACACAGATACACGTGTCTTGCCAACGCCACATATTAGCGAGAACCCCAGTAATGTAAAACAAGTGCTTTTCCTCTAATTACGCAATTCAGACACATAGCATAAACTGAACTGCGTCATTATATCTGGCATGGGTGACTTTGCAGAGTCCTGACGCATTAAATCAAGTAACTTCTTTCGGTGAGTTGCACATTGTGAGATACAAAAGAAATACAATCCCTTCCGAACGTCATTTGGCTGCTATCGCTGTAATCGACTCCCATTTGAATGGAAGAACGCACCTGCTGGAGTTCAAAAGGTAACGAACTACATCTTGCGACTGTTTCTTGTCACGTTTTGAAGTCTCTGCATTGATGCTGTAGTAATTTGCTTCTTCGATAAAGACGAATCCCTAAACTGATTTGCCAGTCTGCTTACAGCATTCTGCGATGTCAATCTCTAGATAGCTGACAAGAGTAATTTTGTCGAAACAAGGATTCTGTTTCTAGGTAAGGTACCTGACGACTAAACGAAGGCAACAAGACAATGGTCAGTCGAACAAATTGAAGAAATGCTCAGGTAGTTTACACGCAATCTTTCCAAATATTTCTGAGCTATGTGGTATATTTTGAGGCAGTCGCGGGCAATTAGGAGACAAAAAAATGTCTCATAGAAATTACAATTAATGCGTCATTGCAGTATACAGTGAAGAATGATTGGGTTTATCATAATCGTGTGAGAGTCAGTTCGTGTGACCCCATTCAGGCTCTTCGAGACTGCAAATTGCCCTACGAGCTCAGCATCAACGCTCCTTTCAGTAAACGACAATGCTCAGTCACTAAACCGATACTATTTCCCTAGAGGTCTCTCGATCAAGAAACTTACGATCTATTTAAGGAGTTGGAATCTCTCGTACGCGCACAAAACCGATTATGATCTCGCTGGTGGCTTTTTGGCCACTGGTTCGTCAAAAAAGATGGTGGTACTCTGCTGTAGGCACAACATTAGCGTAATGTTTGCCAGTATCACTCAAATGTTCATGTTTTTTATAGTATTCAATTTACGTTTAGGGTTAGAGCGTTTGCAAGTGTACTAGAAGTAACGTTACCATGCCGCATACGTTGGTCGCGGAGAGCCCCTTTTAGTATAGCAGCATAATTTTTGCGCACTCAAGCCGTGATTGCGGCGTGATCTAGCGGTGAGTGTACTACAGCTTTTTATTATTTCTCACAAAATTTTTTGAATGTGCACCACGCACCAAAGACGAAAATGTATTTGGTGCAGATGTTTTAAAGCGATAATTTTGTTAGAAATACGAACATCTGAACTCGAAAGTGACATCCCTAAGTTATTCCTTGTACTTGGTCGTTTAAGCTACCAGAAAGGAAGCCAAATCATTCAAAAGACCCATTTGCTGCGAACACAGTGAATCCTTCATCTGCAGAGCCAGCTTCAGCTCGAAGTGGGCGTCCAAAACCACCATTGATATATCCGTATATGATGTATCAGAAATACCGTGTTTTGAATGGCAACAATAGCTTTTTTTTTACAAAGTTCACTGCCCCTGTTTTCGAAGTGCTCGCTGTGCCAGGCCTTGCTCACTGTGCCAGCTTGGGTAGAATATGTTAGTTTGCTGCAGGACAGAAGTTATAGGCCACAATATGGCGAAGTCTCCTTGCAGGCTATTCGCAAAAATTACAGCTTCACCCTTCGTGACACCTGCCCTCTCGTCACTTTCAAATGCGTTAGGCAAACCCCGACCATTATGTCTGGAAAGCAGCTGTAAAAACATCTTCTAGCCATATCCACGAGTGAGGGACAATTTGCTGTGGCGCAGTGGGTACGTACGCAAAAAACTTCTCTTTGAATGGAACGGCGCTTGATGAAAACATATCAGTATGATAGTGCGAGCAGGATAGTGATATACCTGATAAAAGTGGCTGCAGCTGTTCTGTCAAGTGGTTCTTGCAGCATCGAACTAGCTGAGTTTTGTACTTCACCTAGTGCTAACATATTCTGTGTTACTACGTTGACGAGTTTACCTGAGTTACGGTTGAACAATTAAACCAGCTCGAAGCGTTCGATAATTTTGTCCTCTCTCAACAATACATTTATTCAGCTAAATTTTTAGCACACCTACTCAAAGAACTGTGAGAAGCCTCTGACCTTTGATCAGAATATATTCAGAGCCGTCGTGACATCTTAATTGCACTCAGAACCTAAATAACTCAGAGCACTTAAAGAAGAAGCCGCCTGTGCATTTATTTGCTTACACAAATGACTAATTGGTACAGAAAATTTATACTATGCTGCCATGTAAATGTTCGCTACAAATTCTTTATTCTAGAAGCTGTAGGTTGAACCAAAAAATTCATATAAAGCCACAAAAAATAGAATGAACGAATGAATTAGCTTTCCTATGGCTTTTACGGCGTAGAACTAAAGGGGTCATTTGTCTGACCAGTTTCCTCACCCACAAAAGATCCTCATCATCCTCAGCTATGGTGCGACATCGAAAAATCATAGATAAAATTAATATTTTGTTCAAATTATTACTGCAATCAAAACGGCCAACTGGCCTCACACGCCACGTCCAAAAAGAAGGTTTTTTGCTATATACACAGTGTGTTTCTCACGGGCATAGCACCTATGCATGACGATCGTTTTTTGTAGTTGACCCTCATATTTTGCTTCACTGGTCAGCCAATAAAAAGCGTGCTTGAATACTTTTTCGTCTTGAGGCTGCCGTTTTCGAAAGTGTCCCTAATTTTTCGTGCCTATTCAAGTGTACAAATAGCATAGCCGAGAACAATATTTAAAATCTGCGAGAATCATCTATAACACCAGGATGTCTACTTTATCGCATGTATGAGAGCGGGGAGAGTTGTATCTATGGACTGTCTGACAACCTAAGATGTCGTTTGTCCTTGTTTTTCACTATAAGTGTTAATTGAGCTTTGATACTGTGAGTGTTACAAGCCTCTACAATTAAGGCAACAATGATTTGTCGACTCCATTCTCTACGGTGGAGACCACGTAATAATAAGGAGTGTGCGACAAACTGAAAAAAGTTGGAATTATATACAAAAGCTAAATACCGCTTGCGTTTTCATTCACAACGACACTTTCTGACAGTCATGTAGTTGTATCATTTATCTCTATTTAATTTTTCCGTTATTATGATAGCGTAATCAAAACTAACTTACGCAGTGCGCGTCTCTGATCGTGTGCTAATTTTGTGAGGATACTTTTTATTTCATTAGGATGAAGTGAGGCGCGCTTTAAAGCCTTTTATTTGACTCTGTAAGAGCAATGCATGGAAGGAGTTACGTCGGCTGTAGAAAAGACGGACCTGCTCTGTCAGGTTTCAAGAAGTTTCCTGCGTTTGCTCGTTCCACTCAATCAACGTTCTGTGGGAAATCTTAATGTGCAGCGGTATTTTGCTTTAAAGAAGAACGACGTCTATTTTTAACATCGAAAATATCGGGCTCTCTAGAATCTTTTGCTGTAAAAGCTTTTCACATTGAAAGCAAAGTCAGTTCGTGCAAGCCCCCCACTACATGTAGTAACACTACTTGTAGTGGGGTGCTTGCATGCACAGAGGACTGCTTATGAGTAACGCCCTCTAGAGTGAAAGTGATGCCTCCACAGACAAAGCGCCCTACTTTGAGCATAACGCTGCCACAATTCTGTGCCTACATCTGCTGCCTCACTTCCCCTTTCCCTTTTTGGCATGTTAGAGGAGCTCGCCAATAACCATTTGGTTCACGCAAGCCTCGTATTCTGTGCTTCAAAGAGTGCAGTCATGGGAGACTGCTGTTGACGGGTCGTTTGCTGGAGTCTCGAACTTTCGATGCATTTGCAACGACGTGCCATTTCACCAAAGGCATCCTACGCGTTCTCCTTGATGTTCAGTTTCCCTTGTGCTTCGTTCTGAATAAAAAAATCATCTTGCCGAATATAACAAGGAACACACAACTTCTGAGCTGCCTGAGCGCTTTTTGCTAACCGCAGCTGTGGCACTGATGTCTTGTCGGGAAATAGAATGTTGGCTCAGTGCACGGTGACCTGATCTGTAAGAAAGAAACTTCGGTCGCCTACTTTGCAAGTTTGTATAATCACTGATGCACCTCGCACAGAAAGAAACGCTGTGCAGGCCAAAAATTAGAAAGATAAAATTTCATACAAGGGTTCCAGTCGACACTCTTTGAACAAGGAAACTAGACGTCATGTCGACTTTGCTAAATAGCTTTTGAAATTCTATGCGTCTACCTTGTGTGTCCTGCTTTATAGGCATTATTCTAAGAGGGCACTAACATTTCGCCACTTCAGATAACAGCGCGCCTTCAGAGCCATTCAGAGCGCCATCAGAGCATGCACCTATATATGTTTTTAGAATAAGCTTCATTTATTGATTCAACAATGCACAGTTCATCTAGGACTCTTATCATTATTCAGATAAGAAAACACAAGGCTGATTTTACAGAGATAATGCAAGCGTACAAAAATATGTCCCTGCTCTTTCGAAATAAACGTATAATATATAACACGGTATTTGCGTTTTGAAGCAGCGATATTATTAGGCTTGTAAACATGTTGCAATCCAATTTGATTGATCCAATACTTATTCGCCGCATCGCATGCATGCATAGAAGCCGGGGGGCACTTCTAGTTTGACTTACGGGTCATGAACGCCAATTTAATATATACTTATTACGATCGAATCCTTAGGACTTCGCAATCGTCACACTGATTTGGCGTGCCAGCAAGATGCGCATAACGGTACGATTAACGGCGACGTACTGAATCCGGTCGCAAAGAAAGTTCTTGCTTCAAACAGTGCTGAAAATTTATTAAACAGGTGGTTTGCTCAAGGCAACTGCTGAAAAAGTTGTTACATGCTTTGTAAAGAGGCCATTGTGAAGTAATCTTTAGGCGGGGGCCATTTTGATTGACTATAAACAACACGCAGAAAAATTGTAGCCAGGTTATTTGTTATGACAATTTGAAGTGCAAACAAACATGACAAAGTAACAAGGTACACAATATATATATATATATATATGTGTGTGTGTATATGCCCTTATTCTTTTTGAAAGTTTTAAAAACTTATCTTCAATCATTTCACAGTGGCTTGCATTACACATTCACATATCACTAAGATTGTTGTTATACTGCCATGCAATGTAATTACGCCACTGCGCTTCTACATCTATTAACTACATATAAGCATTGTACCACGTCACAGTACATGCAAGAGAATCTTGAATCGTGTCTTCAGTATGTGTGTGCCCTTCTGCTTTTCCTTTTTTTTTCTTTTTCATATTTTTGAAGCACATGAGACTTTATGATGCGCATTGTAATGCTAACCAGCGCAGATGGCGTTGACCTGTTATTAAAAGGAGCTTTTAAAGCCATGTATAAATTCTTGTCACATTATTCTGACGAAAGCTGGTCCACCAGCTGAAAACGTAAAGTACAGATGCTTCCGTGAAAGTTTGGTAGTCTCTTTCTTGCATACAATACGTTGGGTCCAGCGGGTGTATATATACATATATATACAAATATATATATATATATATATATATATATATATATATATATATATATATATATATTCCTGTTCACGGCTGATTTTTTTTTCATGCATTTTTCTTTTTTCTTATTTTTCTTATTTACATTTCATTGGTTCTAATAACTTCCCCTGTACATTCCTTGGCATTACTGTCTGTTAGATCTCATTATTATTGTGTTAAAACACGGAAAAACGAACCCTTAGGTATACACTTCTTTCCCTTATTTCATTGAACGAGGGTCTCGTACTGGCAGACTTGGTGTGTTTAGGTTGTATAGGAGGGACAATTATTCTGCTGCCCGCTCATAATAAGTTCACGTGCTACGTGACGCCAAACATGCGCATAAGAGTGTTTTCACACTCGTCGTTTGGCTTATAGATGGCGCTGACTGTCACTCCTACTTCTAAATTCAGATATAAACCCAAAAAAAGTGGATGTAGGGAAGGCCGCTGTGGTACGAGCCCTTAGGTATACACATCTTTTCCCTTATATATATATATATATATATATATATATATATATATATATATATATATATATATATATGTATATACTGCACACGTTGCATTCGAGTAGCTATACCACATTAGAGAAATCGCATGTTAAGTTTTCTCGTATGTTAATCGAAAACTTGAATTGTGTACTGCTTGCTTTGTGTGTAGGGGTCTTGGCTGCAATATTGAACAGACAAGGAGGCGAGCCATGTCGGAGTCAGCACCACCAGATTTCTTCGCAATGCTTCGTATGAGATGTATTATTTCTGATACCTGCCGCGTAGCACTATTGACAAAAATCCTGCAGATACAATAAAATGAATTGCCAGGCCAAGAACGTGGATATTTCAGGCTTCGTGTAGTGGCTGCTGATTTCAAAATAACTGTAGAAACTGGGCTCACAGCCTACGACGCCCATACTTGTTTACAATCGACATGAACTTTGTTTTTTTTTGGAGATTTCGAGACCAATCTGGGTGCACCAGGTGTGAGTTACGTCGAGTGCCTCTTGCAGAGCTTGCTCTTTATTGCTGATTTCAGGGTGCACTATCCCAAAAGTGTTGTCCTGTACATACACATAGTTATTTTGCGTGGTGTAATACCGCGAGCTTGCATGTCAGTGGGACGAGGGCCACGTGGGACACCTACAATAGAAACAAATCTTGTCTGACAGGCTGGCCACCTAGGCGAATTGAGAAGCTTGGATGGTGTAGAAAGGCTTTCACGAATGCACAAACTCTAGTGGAAAGTTTAAACAGTGGAGAGATACCACAATAGCCACTTTTCTTTCTTCACATTTACACTGCAATAACTTCCAAATACATCCGCTTTGCTTTTCTTAGCATCAATGTTTTTTATTCCATTCTAAGAATCGTACCGAACAAAGCATATCAAGACCTTAAAGTTATCCTTTTCTCCATTCTTCATTAACAAAATGCACGTTGATTGCTATCTATCTATCTATCTATCTATTTATCTATCTATCTATCTATCTATCTATCTATCTATCTCTCTCTCTCTCTCTCTCTCTCTCTAGCTGTCCACGTCTGTTTTTCACGCTTGGTTGATAAGGTGAATTTTGCTATATTCCTAAATTCTGTTACCCTGGCCGTCAACACACCCTTCATATTTACGGTGGCCAGTTTCCATCCAACAATCTCTCCGATATGCGTCGTCAGATTTCCTGTTGTCTTATCCCAGCTTTGCCTCTTTACCCGCAGCTTTGCCTCTTCACATATCCTGCAAGGCTAACATATACCCCTTGCAATTACCGCTGAGATGGTTGATTGTTCTTGGATTATGCAATCTTACATTATGTTCCGGTTTGCCCCTGCTTTTGCGCAGATTTCTTTCCTATTTCTTCAGCTATCCTATATTATCATCATGATCAGCTTGACTACGCTCACTGCAGGAAAAATCTTATCCAATGTTCCGCCAATCAGCTCGGTCTCGTGCTTTCTATCGCTGCGTTATACCTGCAAACATTTTATTCTCATCAGCCCACCTAATTTTCTGTCTGCCCTTCGTGCAATTGCCTTCTATGGGAATATAGTGAGTTACCAAACGATCAGCAATTACCCTCCCTACGTGCTACGTGCCTGGCTCACTGCCAATTATTCACCTTTTTTACCCCATGCAAATTGCTACTGATGTCTTTCTTATCTCATGGTCGAGACATCTGGTTTTTATGGGCGAACCTCCTCTTAGTATAACCTTGTCCTGCTCAAGACATAACTAGCCAGACAAACAGACAGTTAGACAGACAGACCGACAGACAGACAGAGAGACAGACAGACAGACAGAGGGACGAACGGACAGACAGGCAGATAAACAGAAGCACAGTCGGACAGAAAGACAGATAGACGGACGGACCGACAGAGCATCAACAGACAAACACAAGCAGACACATAGACGGACTTACTGACACACGCACAGACAGACACACAGACAGACACACGGACAGGCACACAGAGAGTCGGACGGATGGGCACTCATCCCCATTCACTCGGAGGAAATGGTGGGACTTTGCTTGTGCCCAGTGCACTTTTTTCGCTTTTATTCTGTGTTATTTACAGCCGTTTGGAGCGAAGCCTCCTGAAGGCTCGCACAATATCCGTCGTTGCCGCCGTTGTAAGTCCCAGTCGTCCGTTCTTCTATACCGTACATAGAGCGCCCACAGCACGTATAGACCATGAACCACACTCTCCATTTAACTTCGGTATACCTGTCCATCCGGCCATCCGTTAAACCATTCATGCCAAAGTTCATTTTTTTTAATCGTCATTTCCATCAGCGCTTGTCTGTCCATCCGTCCTTGCATCCATGCATTTATCCGTTTTTCTGTCTGTTCTTCTGTACAACTATCTGTTCGTCCGTGTATTTGTCTATTCGGTCGTCCGTTCATCTCTCCGTCTATTCTTCCATCCTTTACACTAGTCGGCGACTTCAACGATGACATTATGAATCTTAAGACCAAGCTTTGCTGCACCAGCACCATTCAGTTTGTGAATTGGCAGCCATTTTCAATTAACTTTTCATACCTTTTTCTGTTAGCTACAATACTTCTATTCGTTGCCTTCGAGAGCTCCACAGCTATATTTCGTCTTTTGTATTTGAAGCTTTGATAATGTAATATTTCTTAGTTCGGGTTCCTCCTTCAGACAAAGCTGTCCAGTGTCATGTATGACAACTGTTCCTGTGAATTTAAGTGCACGTATCATAGTTGTCAGATTATCATTTCACGTTGGTGCTCTGAAGCCGAGTATTTGTTTCGAAGCAGAATTTCGATGTATTCTACATTCCATCTGACCACTAACTGAATAAATTGCTTCTCAAGTCTCACTTTCTGTTATCCTTAGTTTGTGCAACTATAAGATTTTATTCTCGTATGACCATTTCGTCATACCTTTTGAACCATCTTCGCATCCTGCACGACGCCAGGGTATACAGAAAGTCTATTGGTCAATTCATTTTCTATTTGGTCCTGTAGGCTACTGTCCTTTACCATGTAGTTCTCCCATTTGGGGTGGAAGGTATTGAAGATCTCAGAATTCTGCGAACTCTACTGTCAGCTTTCTTATGAGAGCAATAGAAAAACAATAACAACTGTAACCTCAAGACAAAAGAGCAGCGTGGTTGTGGGAACAAGCAATTGGCAATGATATTATTGATTTCAATTAGAAAAAAAATTGGCATGGGCGGTGAATGCAGCAGGTCGGTAAAATTGCCACTATAAGTTAAGAGCTACTGACAACATTTAAAAAAAATATCGCCATCATAACCACAAAGTGAGTGAAATTAGAGCTTGCTCTGAGGTGCACAGGGTGTTTCGAGTTGCGTTACAATCTATGCTAGCAGAACAAATTACCTTCAGAATGTGAGCAATGTGCAATATCAACACAGCATGAGTTTGTCGAAATTGAAAGGTTGTTTTCATTGCACAGCATAAGCAGTGCAAACTTTTTTTTCTATGAAACAACCAGTATGCTCTCTTCTAGATGGCATAACATTGACAGTACCCTTTGTCAGTGCTGTATGAGTCTTCTCTGATGGTAAATTTGCTGGGCAATGAACCTGTCACAGTCAATAGAGAAGTATTCCTGGAATAAATTTGTTTTCTATAATAGCAGCGCAGTCGTTCGTCGCCGACGCTTGCATAACAAAAGTGGTATTCCGTCTTTTATGAACAAGCTCTGTGACTTGAAGCTTTATCGAGAAGCAGTGTGTACGCAGAGTGGCCTTAAATATGCAGCAGCTGAAGAAATAGTTGATAGTATTGGTGTAAATGCCAGCAACACAAAAAGAAAGCAGAAGCAACAGAGAAAAAAAGGAAAGGGGACATGAAAGATGCTGCCCCTGGTTCTTTTCTTTATCTCAGTTGTTTTTGTTTTCCTTTCAATAATGCTGGTATTCTCATTAAGACTACGTACCAATCTGGCAGCAGCGCTGTATAAACAAATAAAGAATCAAAAAAGAAATCGAACTTCGGCATCTCGAACCAAATTAAACGTCATGAAATCATGCAATGGTAAAGACATGCTTTATTTTGGACAATGCTGCTAGATAGGAGAGAAAAGCGGGCCAAGGAAAAGATAATATTGAAATCATCTTGGTCAAAATTAGGAATAACGACTGGGAATGGGCAGGCAAGACAGCGTGATGGCGAGGGAAATATTTCAGATAAAGCTTGATGGACAGGATGCCAAGAGAAGGCTTGTACGCAAAGGCAAGATAAAAAGCTAGATGATAACGAAGTTTTCAGGAATAACATACCCGCTGCCTCCACAAGACTGGATATTGGAGGAACATATGGCGTGATTAGGCTGTTGATAATGACAAAAGTTACGCTGCCTACGCATTCCCTGTACGCCTATCTGTTGGTCTGGTGGGTCATGGTTTAGGTGCAAAGCACCTCATTTGCTTAGGCTGCTGGCGTGCTTTGTTGCCGGAGCCCGTAAATGTGTTTTCTGTCATCCCACATCCCACTCGCTCAAGAAAACTTCGCGAGAACGTGTTCTCACATGCGAGAGACAGCGCCATTTGTGCGTCTCCTAGAGGCGAATCTAAAACAGTTTTGCCAAATCTGAGGCATCAAGGTGATTGATAACACGCAACGCATGCCGAGGCAAGGGGACTGTGGCGTGGTGTAATCTTTTTAACCTTACTTAATTGCGCTAAACATATGTACAAACGTTATACGCAAAGTCATGTACGTTGAACAGTCGCATATCTTTTATATAACTCATCTCCAGAAAATCTTCACGTAGGTGTAAAGAAAGACAAATATATAAATATGTTTATACTAAAGCACTCATATTTTCTGTAGTACGCATAGAAATGCTTCGCATTTGATACAGCTTGTTCGCTTAGTGAAAGCTTCATTCTTGGATACACGCTTAACGTAACATTATCTGTACCAATGAGAGAACTCTGTCCTGTCGCTATTATACACGCGTCTCCAACGCGGCGCTACTGCTATACCTAGGTTTAACATTAGTAAAACTGCATAATTGTAGCTTAAGCAGTGCTGGAGTAAATGCATTTGCATTGTTTTGCTTATATGATGTGGAAATGCATTTAAGGTCTTTCTTGTAAAGTACGCTGCACACTGCCTTCAGCTTGCCGTCCTCAGCGCCAGCATATCTTCTGCCAAAAAGAAAGTTTCCTGCACGAGCTAGGCAGCCAAGTTTTTTCAACGCCCAGCACGTTCAAAGATGCCTCAGGTACTTTTATAATAGCGTCTCATTTTTTATGACTGTCCGCTTCATATCTCAAGTCTACATTAGGTTTTATTAAAAAGACATCTTTGTTGCTTGAGATCAGTTTTCATATTTTCCCCGACAATTGGACATGTTTCGGTAAAAAATGTCAATAACAATGAAAAAAATAAAAAACAAACTTTGCGAATACTTGCTTTTCGTCCAGCTAAGGACGAACAAAAACCGTTCGTAATCAGTTCATGCGTATATCCGCCGGTCATCATCCGAAAGTGACATAACTTGAATCAATAATGGGCACTAAAATGTTACCTCCTTAACAGGAATATGAACATTGTTTCGTATGTTATCTCTGCTCTTGCCTCGATAACACATAAATTGTTGTATATATTTTCATCACTATTACAGATGATAGAAAAGCCTAAATAAAAAAGGACAGTATCAATGCGTGTCGCCCTTTCTCCAAAAGCACGTGTACCGTAGTTACCTATCTTGAGCGTCACGTTCACGGGCGTGCTTGCTAGAGGAAAGTTCTTATTAAAAATATGAAAAGTCGGAAACAGAAAGGCAAAACTTTAGACATCGATGCTCCAAGACGCATATGCTCAAATTTATGGACAATTTTTTGTTTTCAGACTTTCGTTTTTACAAGGTGAACGCCACTTACGATTTCAGAATATTCACAGCCTATACTACAATCGAGGCATATCGACAATTGCACCCAAAAAACTAGCAGGTCACCCTCTTAAATATGCATTTGCAGCTCAGGTTTTGTAAATAAGGATTCTGCATCATAGTGTGCTGTATAGAACATGTGATGTTGATAAAAAAAGTCTACATAACAAGACCTATATTTTTTGCACTCTCATTGCATAAGTCACATCTTCTGTGAACCGTCCTATTTGTAACGTGCTGATAAGGTTTCGTTCCCTGGAGCATCACAGTAATATTTACAAGGAAGTGTATGGAGTGAAATATCTTAATAAGAAGCATTATTGTGGCATCGAAATTTAATGAACCCGTCGTTTTGAGTTTTTCTCGTCACCGCTCATTCAACAGCAGGTGTTTCGCTCCCAGAAGCCGACTGTAAATTGCAAGCTTTGCCTTCAGCTCGAAACAAATCACTCTAGCTCCTACTAAGGGACCATGTGGGGATGCGATACAGCGCTGGTGTTCTCTTTTGTTTCCATTCGTATGTTTCCGTGTTTCTTTCAGTTGTATGCGGAGTGGTGTATATTTTGTGTACCGATTATTTTACCCACCTCACATTTACATTAATTACGGTGCGTTTGCTGGAGAAAAACCCCTGAGAATGAAACGTACAAGACTCCACATAATAAACACTCAGCGGGAACTTTGACCTACAATTGGACATCGCATATCTTAATGTTCGCTTCTTTGTCGGCTTTGGTTGGGAGTTACGTTCACAAAAGCATATACAACCCTATCGAAGTGACCAACAGTGTGAATTCGAGGTCTGCGGCTCCGACTATCTATCTGTTATGCCGGTGCCCTCGATTTGCCCCCAGAGACACAAACGTTCTCACGTGTTGCGACGATTGAATGAAGTGATGTAGTAGCTTAAAAAATCCGAGCATAGCAGACGACCGCGCCAGATCACCTGGAATATAACAAGAATGAAGGCGCATTTCTGCGTGCCCATTGAAGAAAGAAGAGGAGACGCTCGCGGAGAACAAAGCTCTTCAGACGCCGACAAGAGAATGCAGGGAGCCTAGGGCGAACCCGCAACTACGCGCGAAGTTCGAATGGCCGGGTTCCTGTCCTCAAGCCATTGACGTTCTCGGGGCACGGCGTGTCGGCGTGGCCAGGCATGAGTTCCGGGTAAGTGGTCCTGCGGACATCTCCGGTACGGCGAGCACCCTCGAAAAAACCGAAGCGGCCGACCGCGTCCAGAGAGCCGACTTCACTGACAGTGTGCGACTACACCTAGACCTGGTGATTTCCTCTACAATGGTATCCTGACCTGGCACCGAAGCGACGACTGCATTCGAGCACGCAACGGGTCCTACTTCAAGGCACCGGGCTACGGCATAGACTGTGAGACTGTTTACTCATTTCTTTTGTGTGTGAACCGCGTGCGTGTACGACTTATAGTACTGCATGTGCAATAGATTTTTGTCCCATATAATTTCCTTTCCTTTTCCTCGCTGTCTCCATTTTCCTCGCGTCACACGCCTTGCTACGTGACAAACCTAACCACAAAATATCTGGCGTCTACGACAGGACTACTCTTGTTACATCTAAGAAGAGCATCACATCGCATATGTGTGTGTGACGGTAGATGATGGAGGCAGATAAGCTGACGGCAACCGGAAAAAATTGTGGTTAAGTGGTTCAGCACTAAAAGAGTAGACGTACCAAGAACGCGCACGCGAAAAAGAGGCATGTGACGCTCGTCTGGCGGAAGGAAATGCCGCGAAAGAAGCCGAAGCAGAGGCAGTCGCTAGATTGAAAGCAGAGAAGAAGCTCTTGAGCTGAAGCTAAGGTTGCACCAGTTAGGTGCAGCAGCAGGTAGCACAACTATTGGGCAGCTACCGAGGGTGCGCCCGTAGGCACCGCGCAAAGCTAACGAAGTCCACATAAACTCATCCCAGCCTTTAACGAGGAACGCGATGAGCTGGATGCATACATTACAGCGCGTCGCTACAAGTCAAGACTGGCCGCGAGACAAATGGGTCCTATCACTAAGCCTTTGCTTGACCAGAGAAGCCTTGAGTGTAGTTGGTAGGATGACACCTAAACTTGCCACAGACTACGTAACGTTAAGAAACACTACTACAAAGCTTTGGGTTCACAGAAGAAGACCATCCGACAAAACTTCGATGAGCCAAACCAGATAATTCTGAAACTTGCACGCAGTTTGCCGGGCGTCTATTAGGTTAATTTGACCATTGGCAAGAAATACCCAGACAGACCAGACCTACGATGCTCCGCGAGAAAAAATTGTCTTGGAGCAATTTCTCGCACAATGCAATGAGAAACTCACTGTGTTTCTTGAAGAAAGAAACTCTGAAAGCCTCGAAAAACTTTAGGAGGCTACAGACCACTACTTGGAGGCCCAGGGGATGATTAACCTTGGCAAATGTAAGGGTGATATCCTGAGCAAGCCTCCAGGTCAAACTCGAACGTCTGAGTTTCAAGACAATGAAGAGATTCCACAGTGCTTCCTTTGCAACAAGAAGGGTCACAGAGCTGCTGATTGCTGGACCAACACAAAGGGTCAAGGTGCAAAGCCACCCTTTTGTGGAAAATGTCGCCGCACTGGGCATAAAACACCTGACTGCTCCAAAAAGGCCAACAGCGTTGAGAAGACCTCATGCTCTTTTCAACAAAGAGATGGAGCCAAGATAATTGTTTCACAGTCGCAGGCTTTCGTTTGTGTTCCTTATAACCCGGAGTGCGCAGAAACGCACCCAGCCAAGTTGAACGAAAAATTGATGCCCACGGGCGAAGGTGTACTCAAAGGATATCCCGCAACAGTACTGCGAGATACCGGCTGCAATTCAACCATTGTCAAAAGGTCTCTTGTGGCAGATAGCAAGCTGACTGGAAAGATTTTCTCGATTTACCTCTTAGATGGACGGTTGATGAAGCCACCTGAAGCGTACGTGGGATTTTTTTCACCTTTCTTCACTGGCAAAACTTGAGCCCTTTGTATGGATACTTCTTAATGGGATGTTGTCTTAGGAAATATGGAAGGTGTTCGAAATGCTCACAATCCCAATAACAATTGGAACAGCCGTCTTTACACCCGGACCACTGCAGAAGAGTATTCTGGCGCAGAAAATTCTGGTTCTGCACACAGACCTTTGTATGCAAAGATTTCGATGTCGGCTGCAAGAAAAACACGTTTCAAGACAAAAGTTGCAGAAGTAAACTGACAGGCAGGGAATCCATATCTACTCCCGGCATCAGCTATTAACCTCTTGGACATCAGCCCACAGTAATTTAGAACCAAACAGGGAAAAGCCAGCAGCCTGCGGAAATGCATCGAAGTCGTTAACAAAGGTCAGGACAAGGTTTGCTAAAATATTATTCATCATGAAGGACGAAATGCTTTATCGCAAGCACACCCTTCGCTCTAAGAGGCAGGTGAATCAGCTGGTGGTACCAAGGTGTCTCCGACATTTTGTTATGAAAATGGCCCACGAAGGCATCCTTTCGATCCATCAGGGAATTAAACGAACTACAGACCGGATACTCGAAGAGTTCTACTGGCCAGGGATTCAATCATACATCATACGATTTTTAAATCATGTGATATATGTGAAAGAACTATTCCCAAGCACTTGGTTGGTCGCGTAACTCTCGGCAACAATCATATAATTGACACCCCGTTCAAGAGAGTAGCCAATTATATTGTGGGTTCATTGTCAATGATGTCAGAGCGCGGAAACAAATACGTACTGACAATGGTGGACATGGCAACGTGTTATCCCGATGCTGTAGCACTGCCGAATATTGAGATGGAGAAAGTCGCTGAGGCACTTCTGGAGATGTTTTCTCGTGTAGGTGTCCCACGAGAGATAATCAGTGACAGAGGCACATCATGCTCGTCACGCCTAATGAAGGAGCTAAGCCAACTTCTCTCCTTCAAACAATTGCCGACAACCCTATATTATCCCATCGCTAATGGCCTTGTAGAGAGGTTCAACGGCACCCTGAAACAAATGATATGAAGAATGTGTCAGGAGTGTACGAATAAATGAGACCGGTACCTGGCGTCCTTACTCTTTGCTTATCGCGAAGCTCCCCAGTCGAGCTTAGGCTTCTCCCCGTTCGACTTGCTCTCCAGCTGTTACGTTAGAGGTCCCCTGCGATATTGAAAGAATTATGCGGCACTAATCACCTTCATGATGATGTAAAACATCCTAAAGGTACGTAGTTAAACTGCAGAATTGTCTTGAAGACACCTGCCGTTTAGCCAAAGAGGAGCTTCAGAAAGCGAAGATAGTACAAAATAAGCATTTTGACTAAAACGCCAGACCACGTCAATTATCCCCTGGAGACAAGGTTCTGCTTCTGATTCCATCTGATACCAACAAATTGGTTCTGACGTGGAAAAGACCGGTTAATGTCCTCTAGAAGAGAAATGATGTCGATTATTTAATAGACCTCGGTACCAGAAGCACGCTATTTCATATTGCCGCGACAGGTTGGCCACGTTCAAGTAGCCACCGCAATTATCATGGCAAGAGCACCAGCAAGACCCGGCTGGCATGCGCCACACGTTCGTGCGCTCCAACAACGAGGAAGAAGAAGCTAGTTGAATCCGTGCCTCTCGGCTACTGGGTCTCGACGACCATAATCATTTTACTTGTGGGCACAAGTTCGCCCTAATAACGTTGCTTGTTTTTTTAGCCTGTCTGCCTCAGCATCACTACATTTCTGGTGGAGTTGCTGGATTATGAATCGAAGCCCCGCGAGCTCAAGACAGCGTAGCCCCGACGACCAGCGTATCAACCCCGTGGAAGTGACTCCTGTAAACCAGAGGGCAAGTCGCTGTCTTCGAGGTGACTCATCTGAATTCGGTCCTCTTCACTTCACACCAGTGGGCTCGGTGACTGTGCAGCAGCGCAGTTCACTAATCCGTTTGCCTTTGTCATGCAGACCTACGCCCTCATCGCCGCAGTCATGCTTTCTAGACTTGTGCTTCCCCAATCTGCAGCCTCACTGTTCCTAGCGACTCACAATTGCGGGACCGGCGCAGGCAACTGGACACGCCACTTCGTTCATGCTTCAGCGTGCATGGAAGCGCCACCCCTCACCCTTTCCTGCCTCCCCCCCGGATACCTGGTTTCATCGCGGAAAACAGCATCGCCACCGACATCAGCCACTGCCTCTCCTATAAAAGACCAACACCGTCCACCTGCGCTCTGTGGGCTCGGTGACTGTGCAGCAGCGCAGTGTACTAATTCGTTTGCCTTTGTCATGCAAACCTACGCCCTCATCGCCGCAGTCATGCTTTCTAGACTTGTGCTTCCCCAATCTGCAGCCTCACTGTTCCTAGCGACTCACAATTGCGGGACCGGCGCAGGCAACTGGACACGCCACTTCGTTCATGCTTCAGCGTGCATGGAAGCGCCACCCCTCACCCTTTCCTGCCTCCCCCCCGGATACCTGGTTTCATCGCGGAAAACAGCATCGCCACCGACATCAGCCACTGCCTCTCCTATAAAAGACCAACACCGTCCACCTGCGCTCTGTGGGCTCGGTGACTGTGCAGCAGCGCAGTGTACTAATTCGTTTGCCTTTGTCATGCAGACCTACGCCCTCATCGCCGCAGTCATGCTTTCTAGACTTGTGCTTCCCTAATCTGCAGCCTCACTGTTCCTAGCGACTCACAATTGCGGGACCGGCGCAGGCAACTGGACACGCCACTTCGTTCATGCTTCAGCGTGCATGGAAGCGCCACCCCTCACCCTTTCCTGCCCCCCACCCCGAATACCTGGTTTCATCGCGGAAAACAGCATCGCCACCGACATCAGCCACTGCCTCTCCTATAAAAGACCAACACCGTCCACCTGCGCTCTGTGGGCTCGGTGACTGTGCAGCAGCGCAGTGTACTAATTCGTTTGCCTTTGTCATGCAGGTCAGTAATTCACACAGTCTATTCACTAAAAAATCTAGTAATTACTTTTTGGTACAGTCACCGAGCCCACAGTGTTGCATTGCCATTGCCGCTGAATGCGCGAGTGTCATTTATTCCTTGTTGCTGCAAACCGGTGACGTTGAAACAAACCCCGGCCCTAGTAGCATCCAAGAAGTTGCCACCGAATTAACAAAATTATCCGCTGGTCAATCCACCGTTTTCACCGAACTAAAAGAGTTGAAGAATCAGTTGCAATCAACTGATAAAGTAATAACAGACTTAGGTAAACGAATAACAGATCTTGAGAATCACTTCAAGTCCCTTTCATCTCTTAAAGTTGAAATGGACAGCCTAAAGGCTACCACACTTCAGATGTCCCACCAGATAGACAGTTTATCAGCCCGAGTGGTCGACTCTGAAAATCGCTCCCACAGAAACAACTTAATATTCTATGGCATTCCCGACACTAACCCTTCAGAACATTTCACTGAACCGAAAAAATTAGTCATTGCTCTTTGTGCTAATCACATGGAACTGAATATTGATTCAAAAGATATAGACAGAGCACATCGTCTTGGCCGTCACGCTGTGGGCAAAGAAAGGCCGATAATTGTAAAATTCAATACTTTTAAAACAAAGGACAAGATTCTTTAAAACGGCCGCAAACTTAAAAACACCGGTTATAGCGTTGGCGAAGACTTTTTCGCAACAGTTCGAATTGCTCGCAGGCATCTTATCGCTTTCGCTAGGTCCCAGTCATGTCTATTTATGTTGACCTTCAAAACACTACGCATGGGCAAGAAACGCTACATATTTGAGGAATCGTCGCAAACCGTTAAAGAATTACTATAGGTAATTCCTCGCAATCCAAACGCGCGTCATGGCCCCAGATCCACCCCACGCCCACTACTTTCGCTATCAGATATTTTTAATAATATACGCAGTTTTCTTCCAAAGCGAGACGTCATTTCTAATCTTGTTTCGTCGTCGAGCAGCAACATACTAGTTTTATCAGAAACATGGCTATACAGTGACATTAGCGACCATGAAGTTCTTACAGACCTTCCAAATTTTACAGTGTTTCGCAAGAACCGTATAGACAGGCAAGGCGGGGGCGTGGCTATTGCAATCAGCAAAGATATTTCTTGTAATGCGCTTAAGATTCAGACTGACCTCGAAATTATATGGCTTCTTTGCCATGCCACTCTCGAAACTGTTTTAATTGGTGCCTGGTATAGACCTCCCCACAGCACTCCCACAGCTAATAAACTTAATGACACGTTAAATGGTTTGACTACTGCATACCCTAACGCCCGCATTCTTCTTTTTGCAGATTTCAATCATCCTCTTGTTGACTGGGTAAACCAAATTACCTTGACGTCAGGAGAACCCGAAGCGCACGACTTTCTTGATGTGTGCCTTAACTTTAACTTAACCCAACATGTAACTGAACCAACTCGCGTAACTCAAACGTGCGCCAATACCCTTGACCTAATACTAACAGATCACCCTGACAGCTTTTCATTCATTTCATATCACCCAGAAATTAGCGATCACAAGCTAATTCATGCTGAGTTTACGTTCGAACCGGTGTCTCGTCAGAAAAGTAAAAAAACTATACGTATTTATGACAAAAAAAATTACACAGCTATCATTGATGAACTCTGCTCTTTTTTTCCATCTTTCGAATCATTTTTCCAAAATAGATCAGTGCAAGATAGCTGGAAATTGTTTGCGGACAAAGTGGATTATCTTGTGAGCAAACATATACCCACATTTAATTTCCAGACCGACACTCAAAAGCCCTGGTTCACCAAAACATTAAAACGCCTAGAAAACAAAAAGAAACGCCTCTTTCGTTCAGCCAAACAGAAGGTAAGCCAATGCGCACGAAAAAAAAACACTATGTAGCCGAACATGACTACCTAGGAAAGATATGCGAAGCAAAACACTCTTTCTATACCTATAACTTGCCGACCATTCTAAAAAGTGATCCACGCAAGTTTTTTGAAGTAATCAACCCTCACCCCACGCAGTCTACTAATCTCACCGACTGTGCCGGCAGACCTGTAAGTGATGCCCCGCCGCGGTGGTCTAGTGGCTAAGGTACTCGGCTGCTGACCCGCAGGGCGCGGGTTCAAATCCCGGCTGCGGCGGCTGCATTTCCGATGGAGGCGGAAATGTTGTAGGCCCGTGTACTCAGATTTGGGTGCACGTTAAAGAACCCCAGGTGGTCTAAATTTCCGGAGCCCTCCATTACGGCGTCTCTCATAATCATATAGTGGTTTTGGGACGTTAAACCCGACATATCAATCAATCAGACCTGTAAGTGACGTTGATTGCACAAACATCTTTAATAGCGCATTTGGATCAGTGTTCATAAAAGAAACAGACCTTTCATTTTACATGCCAACTGCCACTATCGAACTCTTGATGCCACCCATCACATTTTCCGTGTCTGGTATAATATCTATAATTAACAACCTAAAGCTGTCGTCCTCTGCGGGTGTAGACAATATTAACTCCAAGTTCCTTAAGAACACTGTAGATGTCTGTGCCGAATATTTATGTTTATTGTTTTCGCAGTCACTTGCCACAGGCCAACTACCCGACGATTGGAAAAAAGGGAAGGTCATTCCAGTCTTCAAAGCTGGTAACAAAACCTCGCCTCTAAATTATCGTCCCATCTCATTAACTTCAGTGCCTTGCGAAATCATGAAACACGTCATATTCACTCACATTATTAGTTTTCTTGACAAGGTTAATTTTTTTCATCCTGCACAACATGGCTTCCGGAAAGGGTTTTGCGAAACTTGCGAAAAGGGTTTTGCGAAACATGCGAAACTCCACTAGCACTTTTTGTTCATGACCTTCATTCCAATCTCGATAATAACCCTCAAACCGACGCCATATTTCTAGATTTCACCAAAGCATTTGATGAGGTACCTCATAAACGCCTGTTACTGAAACTTTCTCACTTAAACTTACACCCTGCAGTCTTATTCTGGACCCCAGAATTCTTACATAACCGTTCCCAATCTGTCCTTGTGAATGATCAGCTCTCCAACTTTATTCCAGTTACATCAGGTGTCCCTCAGGGTTCCGTCCTTGGCCCCTTGTTATTTCTAATATATATTAACGAACTACCAACAAACTTAACTTGTAACATACGCATGTTTGCTGATGACTGCGTTTTGTACCGCACAGTAACGAATGTATCTGATCAAATTAGCCTCCAAAGTGACATTAACCAAGTGCAGCGTCGGTGTCAACGGTGGCAAATGGAACTTACGCCTAACAAATGTAAACTTGTGTCGTTTCAGCGTCGCCATGACCCGCTCACCACTTCCTACGTAATCTCTAACACTCCTGTTCAACTTGTGCAATCCTACAAATACCTTGGCCTAACTTTGTGCAGTGACCTAACTTGGGCTAAGCACATCCGGACTATGATCGCAGCTGCTAATCGTACTCTCGGCTTCCTAAAACGTGATCTGCGCAACTCACCCCGCCATGTAAAATTATTAGCATATCAGTCCCTCGTAAGAAGCAAGCTTGAATATGCATCGCCAATTTGGAGCCCACAACACGCGAATCTCATTACTGCACTCGAATCACTTCAAAACCATGCTACTAGATTCATTCATTCCTCATATGCCTATCACATTAGCGTGTCATCTTTAAAAGAAGAAATTGGCCTGTCCCCTTTATCCTCCCGCCGCCGCATCGCCACCCTTTGCTTGTTTCATAAACTTTTCACAGTCCACTTGCAATCGAACCTTACATTCCCCCCCCCATTTCGCAGGTCATATCGCATTGGCAATGTCTTGCAAGTTGCCCGTCAACGTTGCCGCACCGTTACTTTTGCTGCCTCATTTTTTCTTCGTGCAGCAAAAGACTGGAATGACCTCCCCCACCATATTGCAGCAATCACCTGTCCATCAACATTTATGCATAGCATCACAAGCCATTTTTGAAGCTAATTCATGGCTTTTTGCACGTTTTTTGTAACCCAACCCCTTATGTAATGTCCTCCTGGGGACCTTTAAGGTAATAAAATGAAATGAAATGAAACACCAAGGGGAATTCAAACTATGGATGCCACCACTATGACTACCCAGGTGACTCCGGCACAAGTGTTCATTAGCCAACCGCACCAGCCGCCAGAATTCCACGGCGACTCGTACGAGGATGTTGAAGATTGGCTGAACCTGTTCGAGAGAGTGGCGAGCTTGAATGGAACGAAAGAGAGAAGCTTCATCGCGTATACTTCTCCCTGGAAGACTTCGCAAAGACGTGGTTTGAGAACCATGAAACCTCGTTGTCTACCTGGGAGGTATTTCGACGACAAGCGGTGGCTACGTTCGCGAACATAGACCGAAAAGAAAAAGCGGAAGCTGCTCTTCAATCCAGGAACCAGCTCACAAACGAAAGTGCCGCCATGTACATTGAGGACATGGTCCGTCTGTTCAAGCGTGCGGATTACAACATGGCTGAAGATAAGAAGGTGCGCCATCTAATGCGCGGAGTGAAGCAAGAGCTGTTCGCCGTTCTCGTCCGCAACCCTCGAAGCACTGTTGCGGAGTTTTATTCGGAAGCGACGGCCATCAAAAAAAAAACACTAGAACAGCGCGCTCGGGAGTACAACAGGAATCTTAACTGCGCATCTGCACAGGTATTCTCTGGAGGCATGCGAAACGACGTTGAAGCCCTGCGAGAGCTCATTAGATCAGTTATTAGGGAAGAACTGAGCAGACTGCAAATGTCCCAGACTCCAACTGCACTATCTGTTACAGACCTTGTTCGTGATGAACTGAGGCAGGTCATACGAGAACCAGAGCGTGAGCTGCAGCCGGTTCGACCTATCCGAACGTACTCTGAAGTTTTCCGACAACCCACAGTACACAACAATGCAGCAGTTGCGATGGCGGCGACTCCTCTCCCATCTACAGCACGCAGCTCACCTCGTCCACGGGAACCAACCTCTACCTATCTGCCCCCAGGAGCACGTAGCACGCATCGCTATGTGGAGCCTAGGCCCAGGAAAAGTGACGTCTGGCGTGATCACGAGCGCAGGCCTCTTTGTTACCATTGTGGCGAAGCGGGTCATTTGTACAGATTCTGCCCTTACCGACAGGCTGGATTAAGAGGCTTCCCGTCGTATGCACCGTGCCCCCGAAACGGTGAACGACCAGCGGAGATTGAGGAGTACTTGTCCACGCGCCAGAATTCGCCACCTCTACGCCAACGTCGGTCACGGTCACCATCGCCTATGCGCTACCGGTCATGCAGCCCACGTGCACCTGCAAGGCAGCCTCGTCATCGCTCTCCAAGTCCACTCCCGGAAAACTGAAGCAAGCGACCTGTGGAGGTGAGGCCACTGATAACATCAATTACGAAGATCCTCCAATGTGGCTTGAGGGCAACGACGGTGTATTTCCGGTAAATGGGGGCCACCACGAAAGCGTTACTTCAGATTTGCGGTTGAGAATAGAAGGATGGGAGCTGAATACCTTAGTCGACACCGGTGCTGATTATTCAGTGATAAGTCACAAGATGGTGAAGAAGCTAAACAAAGTTGTGACACAGTGGAGTGGATCGCAGATACGCACGGCAGGTGGTCACATTATTACGCCCCTTCGCAGATGCACCGCAAGACTTGAAATACGGGGCTTTATTTACGTTGCCGATTTCATTGTGCTACCAGAATGTTCAAGAGACCTCATTATAGGAATGAATTTCTTGCGAGCTAATGGCGCAGTAATTAACCTGCGTAGGTCCAGCGTGTTCTTTTCGACTGAACGAGCTATACCTGTAGAAGAATCTGAGGAGCGACGTCTAACTGCTCTACGCGTTGTTCATGATGACGTAACTGCGCCGCCACGCTGCAGTATAATGGTGCTCGTAGAGAATGACACATTTTACAACTACGAAGGCATAGCGGATACAAATGTAGGGCTGTTTTTGAAAAAAGGTGTCTGCATAGCTCGGGGTCTTGTTCACTTGAGGAATAGCCGTGCAGATGTCCTAGTTACGAATTTCTCCAATGAACTTCAACACATCGCTCAAGGCATGGCTATTGCCTATTTACACGACTTCTGTATGGCGACAGAACTATGCAGCTTAACCACGTCAACCACTCGACCAGTGCCCTGCAACATCGACTCATCCGTGACCGTCAACGAGAGCCTTCAGGACAGTCAAAATAAACAGATTTACGCCTTAGTAAAACAATTCTCTGATTGTTTTTCAATTGCCTCGAAGGTCCAGCGCACGTCAATTACGAAACACAGAATTATAACGCAAGACGACACGAGGCCTATATGCCAGCATCCATATCGAGTGTTCCAGAAAGAACGGGAAATCATTAAAAAACAAGTGGAGAAGATGCTTTTGGATGATGTCATCCAGCCTTCGAATAGTCCATGGGCGTCCCCCGTAGTGCTCGTTAAGAAGAAAGACAACACGCTTAGATTCTGCGTCGACTACCGAAAACTCAACAGTTTAACTAAACGAGATGTCTACCCCTTGCCACGTATTGACGATACACTAGATCGGCTGCGATCCGCAAAGTTTTTCTCCTCCTTGGATCTGAAAAGCGGATATTGGCAAATAGAGGTAGACGAGCGGGACCGTGAAAAACCGGCATTCGTAACACCAGATGGCCTCTACGAATTCAAAGCGCTTCTATTCGGCCTCTGTTCCGCGCCAGCGACGTTCCAGCGAATGATGGACACTGTTCTCGCGGGATTGAAATGGCAGTCATGCCTAGTGTATTTGGGTGACGTGGTAGTATTCTCTGCAACGTTCGACAAACATCTAGAGCGACTGCGCACTGTATTACAAGCCAACTGGTCAGCAAACTTGACAATCAAACCCGAAAAATGCCACTTCTGCTTCGAAGAGCTGAGATTCCTTGGACATGTCATTATTTCTGACGGTGTTCGTCCTGATCCAGAAAAGACAGCCGCTGTTCAGAGGTTCCCTACACCCACAGACAAAAAGTCAGTGCGTCGATTTTTGGGTTTATGTGCCTACTATAGGCGATTTGTGGAAAACTTCTCAAAGATTGTGGAACCTCTTACAAAACCAGCGAAAGACGACGTGCCCTTCACATGGGATAGCAAACAACAGAGAGCTTTTGATGAATCATGAAAACGGCTACAGGGTTCACCAATACTTGCCCATTTTGATGAGACAGCCGACACTGAAGTCCATACCGATGCCAGCAATGTCAGCCTCGGCGCCATCCTGGTCCAGTGGCAAAATGGTCAAGAGAAAGTGTTAGCCTATGCCAGCCGCAAACTCTCAAAAGCTGAGGCAAACTTCTCTGCTACTAAAAAAGAGTGCCTCGCAGTCATCTGGGCAATAAATAGGTTTCTACCCTACCTCTATGGTAGACCGTTCAGAGCTGTCAGTGACCACCATGCTCTATGCTGGCTAGCAAATCTCAAGGATCCGTCAGGTCGACTAGCCAGATGGAGCCTTAGGCTGCAGGAGTATGACATTACGGTCGTATACAAATCTGGAAGGAAACAGAGTGATGCCGACTGCCTGTCACGCTCTCCCGTCGATCAAAGTGTACCTGAAGAGGAAGACTTCCTGTTTCTAGGCGTTGTCGACGCATCCGAAATCGCTCAACAACAACGAGATGACCCGGATTTGCTGGCGCTTATACAACACCTGCAGGGTCTCGACGTTCAACGTCGAGACCCTGCAGAAAAACACGTGAACAAAAATGTACATACAGGTTACACGTGGTTCATTTGCATGTACATCTTTTCACAAGCATAAATGACACATCCGTAGGGAAACAATGAACGCTTAGAAGAGATATGGAAGGACCTCGTAAGTTGATAAGGCCAACAGAGGTGACAAAAAAATCATGAGCCACTTACAACACATCGGGCGTCACAAGAAGGCATTTATCGTGTATTCCGAACAAAAAAATGTTCAAATGTGCTTGACACAAGAGACTTCACAGAGTTCGAACAGAATCTACATATCTAGAGATGTTTTGCGATTCCCTTTATACTTCTTTCTTGTTAAATATTTTAGGTACTTTACTGTCACAATGAAACATGACAATATTTTGGCAGATGATCTCGTGACTTCTATTCTAAGAGAACAAATTTCTGCGAAGATCACAACACAAGGCCGATGTTCTAAACCTACGGAAAGGTAGAAGAAGCCTTCAAGTAGAGGCAGAGTCACTGACCGTTACCTTCAGGTAACGGCTAGTGAAGCGCAGCTTTTCAAGGCTTTCAATCGTATACATCAGTAGTATCCATTCTATTACGTCACCTGTTCACAATATAGAACACCTCTGTCGCCTCTGTTGTGAGAATTTTGAGAAACAATTCAATTACTTTTGGCCACGTGGCGGGCATCTCAATTTCGCACATCCTTTCAAAGAATATACATTCCAATAGTACGACTGACTTTTCGAGTACCAAATTTTGCTTGTTTATAATAAAGAAAAGTCGTCGTATAAGATTTCCCGAGATTAACTATTTACTGCAATCGTTCTGCTGCAAATGTTTCCTGATATTCTATCGACATACTCTACTTTGATATTTCTATGTATTATTTTGCTATGTACGGCTATTAGTGTAAGCAACATTTTGTGTTAAAATGTTTTAGATAAGTGAAGTTTCTTAATATTGCGATAAAAAGCCATACGTTTGAGAAAGTAATCACGCACACGATTCTTTATCACTTCATAAATGAACCAGCAGCCTTTAAGTTTAAGTCTGCCTTAGAATGTAATATGTTTTTTGGATAGGACCAACAAGTTTTAGGAGAACTTTTTACATGAATGACGTGAGGTTCAGCAAACAAAACTAGGTAATTGTAGTTTGTGGATGTGTACATCCTGAACTTCTAATCTCCATCAACTTGGTACGGGGAAGAAGAGTATATGTGGCCTGTTACAACTTTCACTTCAGATCTGTTGAGAAACAAAGCATTGATCAATGGCATAACAAACTCTGTATATTCATAACGTCTAAGAGACTCACGTGCCGATAGCGTCTATCAAATTTTAACGAAAAGAGAGTGCTAGCTCTCACAAGCTCCTGATGTACTCCAGTTAGACCATCTCAACGCCGGGCCTACTCATTATGCAGGAGAGAACAGCCACTGATCGAATCCTTTGAAAGCAAAGCACGTAGCCTTATCCAACGCTGACTGCATGGCATTGTGCAGTCCACAAGGTGCGGTGTTCGGTAGGACGTCCAATATACACAAGCCGAAAAAAAGCCATTATCAGCACAAGTGTTGCCTTATCCCAGATATGGTGCCACATCGTCTCTAAACGAATATCTTTGAGATGTGTTGCGGCTACCAATTGGGCTTCCACTCCGGAGAACAAGTGTGTTCATGAAACAGTCGTACAGTGGGTTGCAGCTCCTTCATTACAACTTTGTCGTCAATAGTACAATAACCACTCTTTTTGGACTTGTTGATAGCAAGTATTTCTAGTGCTCAAACGGGCGGCATATTATTGCCATTGACTCCCTGAAGAAAAGAAAAAGAAGAGACATTCTGATGCTATTTGCACCTAACTAAATCGAAGTTAACGTTGTCGGGAGCCTTCTAGAGAGTGATTCATACAGGTTTGACACCTTAATTTATAACAGCATGCACCTTATGTAGGTCCTGGTTTACCTACTTCTTTTGAAGGGCCTCAATGTATTTTTGTGTCAGGCAGTACAAAGTGTAAGAAGGAAAAGGTAGAGAAAATTTTGATAATGCTGAATATCAATTGCGCAAGAGCAAACACTTAACTAAAATTAAGGTCAATTTACCAGTGAGCGAATTATATTTCCTGAAGAAGCAAATAGGATGATTTACTTAGAGTCAAGGCACCTCGGTTAGTTTTGCGAAGTGCTCAGCTGAGGTTAACTTTCACCAAAAAGTCAAAATGAAACCAAAAGCTTTGGAATAATCGCATCAACGACCCACAGGCGCTAGGAATGTGTATTCACCGCTAGAAATGTATTGCTACTAGGTTTCGAATAGTTATTCGTATCTCAATGAAACAATTTTTATTTGTTACGTCAAGCGCATTTCAAATATATGTTCTCATCAGAGCCATATCTATCTATTTACTTTTGGTTACTACGGCCGTGAGGTATCCCAGCAATGTTCCTTCTGTAAAAGGTATATATCTGAATATTTTGCTAATGCCAAATAATATGCCGATAGAGTCGAAAGAAAACTGCGAAAGAAACTTATAGACTCGTCTTATTTCTTTCCTTTTCATACAGTCGTTTAAGATGTTGCACTTGCAGAATGTTGATGGCATTGCACAACAATTGCAAGTAAGCTATGAAATCCCACAGAATCTTGGGTGCTTCGCGATATGTCCGTAGCTAACACTACTATTTCAACACTTACTTTATTTGTTTATTTGTGCACGTGAACCACGCTGTTTGCAGCTCATTTTCAGTATTATTTCTTTTGCTGCTCAATCTGGGTTAATCGAGTAACCTGCGGAAGATGGTATGCTCGAAGCCATCTAGGACATTGGAGATTTTTCGGCTTAAAGCTCACTATTGTTATTTTTAATTTTATATTTGGGATACGTAAGCACTGAAATTAGGTCGGCTTTTACTATAGTTCTTACAACGCAGTTCTACATGGCTTGGGAGTTTGCCCAATATTGTGCACAAACCTCAAGTGGCATCTAGCAAGCAGCGGATGAACAAATGTGTAATACAGCGGAAGTCCTGGCTTCCCCTATGACGTCACGGAAAGAACTAAAGGATATTAAGAGTGAAAAGTTCGCTGCTGTTATTGAAACTTTAAAACGGCCCTTTGCACTACGAAAGCAAGTGCTTTGATGACGGTCTCCTTCTGCATGCTTGCAAAATGTGAGTATAACTTCACAACATCAATCTCCACCATCGTTCTCACTTTTGATGAATAACAAAAAAGTTTCTATGGGATTGTCAAACGCCCCATTAGGCACCTCAAAGCTGAAGCAAACAATTCCCAAAGAATTGAAAAATCTTAAGACCTTGATTTAGGCTCTGCATGGGCATATTGCCAATAGTAAAATGCTTTTCCACTAGTGCAATTGTGCCTAAAACTGGAATAGTATTTAAAGAAACGGGAATACGTTTGATCTTTGTAAAATAGCTTTCTCAAATTGCGTACTGCAGTGACGTGTACCCATAACCTCAGTGTCTTTGTCGTCTTGGATGTGTCTTAATAAACTCCGAACATCGGCTCAAACGTTTGAAAGCTCTTTCACAACTTGTCCTTTGTTGCCGAATTGCCCTCCGCCGTGGAACCTGTTTGTTAAATTACATGACTAGTCTTCTCTACATAATGAAATGGTTTCCATGTTCTGGTTTTTTCTGCGTTTGTCTTCAGTGGGAGCATATTGTTTCCGAACATTGTGCTCTCGCGTAAAGTGTGCAGCTCCCCATGAGTATAAACGGTGAACTACTATATTACACAACTCTGCATCCGCGTTGTACGACAAATCTTGTTATTTAATTGATTTTAGGTCGAATTTTGTTGAGTGGGGTTACGTCAGATCTTTCTTTTTATGTGCCCTGAACAAGTGTATTTGGCAAACGCCCACACCTCTGTTGTTAGAACAATAATGACAAGTACATAAGCACAGATACTGCGACAGGGATATTCGGAAGGTAAAATAAACTTTCTCGGTAAGTTACATGGACACCTAAACATCAACTTTTTCAAAAGTATATGTATTGGTTTTATTATTACATTCAAATATTGAGATCTAAGCAATAACGCATTGGCTAAACTGTAAAAGTATTCTCGAAACCCCCTTTTCTTGACAGTTATGCACTCGGAAACAAGAGGACGAGCGCCATGAAGTGGTATTATTGAAATGGGATTAGTTGGTACAAGCGGTGAAAAAAAAATGAAAGAACAAAAAGTGGTTTTTCAGTTGAAGGGCAGTCATGTGCAGCTTACACTGAGTTACCAATTTCACTGTGCGACATAACATTCGATTAAAGTCGTTCCTCGCCAACTCCGCCGTAAACGATAAGACGTCGAATACTTCACTGTTTTTCAAACTAACGTGAGGTACGGATTGTATGACACATATTGCTGCTATCACATCGAAAACAATAGTGTACTGCAGACAAGGTGACTTCAGTTCTTGTGCTTGCCTTCCAAAAGTCTTGGGCGTGAGCTCTTTGTTGTCGCACGTGGTGGTTTTTTTTTTTCGGGGGCGGGAGGAGCGGGGAAAGTGGCGAGTCGAGCTAGACAAGACAAAAAATGTACAAGAAGTTAAAACATATGATAACCGGAAGGTTACAATATACCATGGCGCATTTTCTGTAAGGCAGTGAATGCTGAAGTCAGCAATATAATCCCTGAATGATGTAGTGATGTTGACAATCAGCGCACATATTATTCATCATACTCGGCTGGTGGAGTAATTATGAAGCAATGCCATAGGGGAAGTGAACTTCTGAAAAAAAAAAGACAATGGCAATTGAAGCAACGCCCTTCGTAGGCATCCTGCCAGCACCCCGTCTTGTCTGAAAGTAGAAGTGCTGAAACTCGTGTTTCTCTATATTCTTTCACCAAAAAAGCACCAGCCGTCGTAATTCAGCAGCTTGGTCGGCAGTACGTCTTCTTTAAATGTTTGACGATCACTACGTGGTTTACCAAGGTCATAGCCTAGTAGCACCACGAAATCGTACTGTTTAAATTACCGACTATTTTATTGGTTCTGGTAAAGGTATTTCGTGTTGATTATGAGGTCAAGTATCACTAGTGTTCGTGAGGCACCTGTTATATTTTTGTACCAATATTGACATGTACCATATGGTGTGAACTCATGAGCGTGCCGAGGCGTGGCAGGCTAGGTAGAATGACAGGTAGATAGGAACAGCGAAAGAATTTAATTATTCACAATAGAATTATTCACTTTTATATACCATACAGTGTTATCAGGAACACGCTGCTTGCGGAAAAACATACAAAGCGAACAAGTAATCAAGTCTTGCTCACGCAATGAAAGCCATATACACCACGATTTCTTCTCAATATTTGTCAAATGATGGCAGCCAGGTGCATTTTAAAGAGCAGCTCACGTACACAAAAAAAACAAATAATATGAAATCTCGGCATCTGGACAAAGTTGAGTGATGATGAGTGGGCTAAGCAGTGGGACTGCTCTATGTTACCATAAATCATCCGTGAAATTGGCCACTCATACATATAAATGATTGCCAAGCCATGTGCAGTTATATTCAATGTTTGTTGGTGATAACCGGTGTGTTGGGCGGAGTTGTGAATTTCATTATGTGAATATTAACACTGGTTTGTGGTATCAAATCTAGCCTAAAAATGCAAAGACGATGACTGAATAAGTTCCGCTGGTGGTTCTTCGTTGTTTGCAGTCATAGGAAATGCACGGTAAAGCGTATAGAAGCATCATCCACTGCACTAGTCAGTATATTTCCGTGATCACCATCGTGATCATCGCCATGGTCATTAGAGTAATTGTTGTCGTCATGGCGTATCTTGCATTTGCTGTGACGTGATTGCTGAAAGAGAATTCGTAGCCGGGAACGTGCTTGTTGCTCAGTGTCATCAGCAACATAGTCATAGTCACTGGTGGCAACAGCTCAGAATGCTAACGCCAACACAAGTAAACAAGGCTACACCATACGGAACTTCACCCCTGAAAGCTGCTTGTGGTCTTCCCATGCCGAGTCTTCCCGAGTTGCCTATACATCAATACTGGCCATTTGCACAGCTGGTTTCAGGTTTCACATAGGGTCGTTTGGGAGATTTCTTTTACAACAAATTTATAGACGCCCCATTCGATATTCAATTTTATTCGTGGTCCACTGATTTTATGGCAATCGTCGTATGAAAGTCGCTTGCAAATTATAGTCTGCTATAGAAAATCTTTGCGGCCTTTCGTAAGTCCCACGTCTCCTGAAGTTTATACTGGAGATTCAAGACTGTGCACGCCTGTAACGTCGGCGTAAATGTTGTGTGGTGTTATTAGGCGCGTAGAAAATTTCTTTTCTAATTTACCACAGTGCGATCCGTGAACCTCCACCAAAAACACTTAGATGATCTCTGTATGGCCTTTGGAAACTGTACGCGACCATTCGAGAAAGTTCCTACAAACCTACTTGCGTGTTCGTGCCACCATATCTATTTTTCGTCTGTGTTTCTACTCATTTTGCTTTTGTGCAAGAAACAGTTGCCGGGAGGCAAAACGTAGACGTTTCACAGCACATTGCGCAAAATTACTGAGACCACATAAGGCAGCCCAGAGCGATGTCGTCATGGTGAGAATCAGCGCACATATTATTCATCATACTCAACTGGTGGAGTAATATGAAAAATGCCATAGGGCAAGTGAACCCCTGAAGAAAAAAATGATGACAATAGAACCAACTCCCTCCGTAGGCATTTTGCCAGTCCCCATCTTGTGCGACAGTAGAAGTGCTGAAAAGCGTGTTTCTGTGTTTTTCATATCAGTGCAATGGTGCACTGAAGGCGCCGAAACACTAATATTTTCACAATGAAGGAGCAATACCTTTTGCAGCCAACGTAAGTGTATTTCATTTACTGAGCGGTGATATGTGATAGTACAGGTTGACAGCAAGCATATATTGTTACGTATGTTGAGCGGTAACTGCTTGAGAAACTATTTGAAGCCGAACAATAGAAAATATACAGTTCAAAACATATCAATTGACGACGAAGTCTTTTGCTAGTTAGAGGTTTCAAGCTTTCGAAAGTGTATAGATGCTGTTCTAATCATGACAGCTGCTTTCGTGCAACATATATTTCGTGCAACATCGGGCACAAAGCTGCCCATTCACATGAAGGCATGCCGTCTGACGCATACGCAGTCAGCGTCACAACGCACGCCCAATTTGAGGCCACGCGCTTTAGTACCAACTCTATCACCTCACGGTGACTCTGAATGTTTGTGGTCCTTGTGGCCTTTCCACCATCACAGAGCCCTGAGTGCATTAACGTAACACCGTTAACGTAACGCCGTCACTACTTGTTAAGGGCTGCACATGCTCAGGTATTGACTGTCTTGCTAATGCATATAGATAGACTTTTCCCACTCGTGATGTTCCTGTTTGAAATTTCTAAGCAACATTTCAAGTCTGAAATGTGATGTATATGTATAGTGTATGTCAATACTAGCGTAAAAGAGTGGACGCTGGCTCTGCAGCGAATTTACTTTCCAATGCTGGCTGCTTGACATGAATGAAGGCTGCTGATCTATGTGTTACTAGTACCTACTTTAAGAAGGCCTACATTTGAATGAGCATCAGGAGAATACCAGTGCTGCGTACACGAGTAACAGAAAATATGAACTGTTGGAACAAAACAAAGACAAAAAAGCAAAAATATCACTTGTGGTAGGCTAACAGGTTTGTTTTTTCTAGCGAAAGTTGGCGTTTTTTATTGGTTAGGCAGATAACAATATTAATGAATGTCACTAACTTCGCCAAATTTGCTAAAATAAATAGAGGCATTTGAGAACTACAATTAGTCATACCATATCACTTAGCATAGACATATGGGTGCAGCCGTAACGATGCGGGGCAGCCGCGGGCGTATGCACACACAATTATAAAAAAAATCCTGAATTCCACCATGCAACACACTGCACACACGATGAATCGAAAACACTTACACTCTGGATCGTCATCACTACCAGAAAGTTCGCTGTCTTCACTATCAGAAAGGATTGCTCGGCCATGAAAACGTTTAGGATCCAATTCTAGTTTGAGAGAAAAAAACAAACATGATGAGCACGTTGTTGCATAAATGCAACATAGCAACTTTTTGTCGCAAGAAACACACCATTCCGTAAACATAACGTTTTTTGCAATCTACACGATTAGGAGAATGTGCCGAAGGGCTTAACAGCTCTTTCCGCGGTTGAATTCGTCCAGACAAACATTTATAACTTGCAAATCTTACCTGTGTAGCTCCGTGCTGGCGCGGGCAGCGTCCACCATGTTTGTTTGGCAATAGTTGAGCAGGATGAGCACAGGGAGCAGCACAACGGCGCGTTTTTCAAACTGGTGTTGCAGAAATGCAACAGCATGCATGGAAGGGACCAAATGAAAGTAGCTTTCGTTGTTATGGCTGTTTATTGGTATGTTGCGTAAATGCAACAAGGTGCAGTAAAGGGTTAAGCCACAGGATTCTGAAGAGCTCCTCGTAGCACAAACAGGCACAATACAAACACTAGTGTAATAATCACATGGACATTCAAGTGCAACTAGGCGCCTTACGCAACAATGAGCCCACCATATTAGTGTTAAAAAAACGCCAGTGCTATTACACATAGCTTAATACCATGCCAATATAGCACACTCGAAAGCATAAAATACAATGTAATTCGAATGTGGTGTCACTGAAGTTCGCAATTCACCGCGGGAGTCCGCGAAACCAAGTCGCAATATTACCTGCACCGACGACCTGCATAAGACAACCGTCTGACAGTGGAGTCCCCAACAAATGAGGCACAGCTGCACTCCTCGCGATGCCGCTTCACATCGCCCCTAGGTGGCATGACTGACCCCACTGCTGAGCTACAGGAGCACAGCGCCGTGGGGGAGCACCATGAGGTAAAACAACTTTGCAGGTGGGCCGAGCACCCCACAAGCCCAACCGCTTAAAGGCTGTAAGTATTTTCCATACGGTTTCTTATCAGCCCTTGCCGCTTCAAATATTAAAACAACCTTGAAACACTTTTTCCAGCATGCATGGAAAATGATCAACTTTGTAGCATGAAATAATGAGAAGATGCGAGCAAGACATAATAGCTCAGCACACAGCCTAAAATTCCGAATTCAATCACATTCAGCGAAAAATGGCTGTCTCGTAGCTCCCAAAATGAAGAAATATACCCCAAGTTTACTACTGTTGGCTCGATTGAGGATTGTGAGCTCTATACTTACAATGGCCACATCGTGATGTCGCCACGTGTACACGATCGCACTCGCGATCACACTGAAATTACTTGGCATGTTCGAAGAGAAACAGAAAAGAAAGTGCTGATATTGATGATGCTCGCTGACGAAGAGGCGCTTATTGTTGTCATTTTACCGTCGGTGTGTAGCTTTCAGCACACTCGATGGTACGGCATATAATATTTACGGGGGTTTATTGTCCCGAAACTACCATATGCTTATGGGAGACACGTAGTGTAGGGTTCAGTGAAATTCCCCCCCCTTGGGGTTCCTTAACGTGCACCTAAATCTATACACATGAGCATTTTCGCCTCGATAGAAAATGTGGCTGCCGCGGTCGAGATTTGATCCCGTGACCCGCGGGTCAATAGCCGAAACCGTTAGCCATTACACTACAATGGCGTGCCATGCGTACGAGAGAGAAGACGCTTAATGCTTGCGGCAAACTGCTGAAACCCCGCCGTGTTTCCTCCTTCTTCTTGCCTTTGGCTTCTTTCGCGATGAGTATCCTCGTGTTTGCTCGCTAACACCAAACAACGCTGCTGCGAAGACTTTCCGTAGTGCATCACGTGGCGTGACGTAACGCCTGCCACACGGGTGCTGCGGTTGCTCAGCGTCATTACGACATGAGGATTAACCTTAAAAACGTATAAGCGAGTTAATGTTTCGAAACTGTCACAAGTGCTACGAAACAAGGTTTTATCCTGTAACCTCAACCACAGGTCTTAATCAGGCGTCCCGAGGGCTGCATGTGGCCTGCATACGCCTTGATTGCGACCAACGTCTTCATAAAATAAAATGCTTGTGAAAGCTAAATGGCACTCGCATTATTTATATGCATAATGTAACTAAATATGCTTTTTCCAGGTAAGCGAAAAATACAGTACGCAAGCATTTCCATTTGTGCGGTAACTCATTGCGTCACTCTATTTTAAACATACCTGCAGTTCAGTACCTCCGATTTGAGAATCAGTGTCTAGATTTGAGTCAGACGGCTAAGCAGAAACCATATGTTGCTGTAACACCTCCACCAAATCTGCTCCAGAGATGACTCATATGTGATATATCCGAAACAGGGTCCCTTCAAATGGCAGCATTTTGTATTATTTTGTTTAGTCTGCACCCCTACCACTCCCTCCCAAGCTTCAACCACCTTTATTATTCCAGTCTTTGTGAGACTGAAAATTGGCCACCCATCTGCGTGCTTCACTGTGAATGTCATCGAAAGACTGTTTACTCCTGCGGATCCTTTTCTCGCATAGCGTCACATTTTCAGTGCAGCCTAAGAAGCACTAGGGTCTATAGAATTACGTATCAATTTACTTGCTAGTTAAGGAATACACCACCGTACTGAAAATATGTCCACCATAGAAAATATGGATTCCACCATCCACCATTTTAGTGGATTATGGTGCTGGAATTCTTGGTGACACAACGTTCATTGTGGCGTACATTGGATGCTGGACATGCTGGAAATGCTGGAGCCCAAAACGGTTCTTTAGCGTCAGAGCCACCGTGACGAGCTTCCACAAAGAAAGTGTTGCAAAATTTATTCGTAAAGACATCATAGCATATCCACAGAGCGAATGATGATGAGTGGGGCGAAGCATTTATTCGTCCGTCCATGTGTCCGTCTGTGCGTCCGTCGTTGATTCTCTCCGTTATTTTCTTCTTGCTTGTGTTCGTTGCGTCCATACATACATTCGGACGTGTGTCCATCTGTGCGTCTGTTTTGCCTCGCCACCATCAGGTGGCATTTTCTGTTCATATAGCAGTGCATAAAAAACAGACAACAAATGAGCGAGAGTACCGAGGACGCAGCGCAATCTTCCAACTAAAATTTAATAGATGGGGACACACGTATAGGTACACAAGCAGAGCAAGCAAAAGCAAAGAGAAAGCAAGAATACGTGCGTTATCTGTTGATCTGTTCCAACTCGCCCGACAATCAATGTCGCTTGGCATTTTTCACTGAAACGACCACCAGTGGCTCGCCACCACCACCATCTTCCACCAATTTCACCACTCTCGCGATTATCAACCATTATGACCACTACAGCTTCCAGCATATCCCCTGTTATTTCCACCATATTCACTATTCTTTTCGTCGTATCTACCAACGATTCCACCATACACCATTCCGGAATTTTATATTACGAAATAATAATTACTTATTGACAGTGTTCGCAAGTATAGAAGCAGCCACCAGTTCAAGAGGGCTAAGAATTCAGCAAGTACCTAAACGTTTGCCGCGAGGCTCAATATTGCGACAGAAAGACAGGCAGAGAGGCCGAGAGACCGACAAAAGTATCTGCTTTCAGTTATCTCGAAAAATAATAACGTCTTTATATCTTCAGTGCGGCTTGACTTGCTCGCTCAGGTGCGTATGGAAACCATTACCTAGACAGACGGCGCAAAAAATCATAAAAAATAAAACGTTGCATTGAAACCAAGTAATTATACTCGCACCAAGGCTAAGATTTACTAAGAATTTCCTTCATAATCGCCGAACTCTGTTTCACATTCAAGAGAGCTCATGAAACCATTATGTGGGGTCATACGTGTGCAAACATGTCAACTAATGAGTCGCATGGCGGTTGTTGTTCACGCTGTAATTATCAACAAAACGCCAATAACAGAAACATTTTTATAGAATTAATAAACCACTTGGACTGTCTTATTTGAGCCACTAACTTGAACAATGTCACGCGAAGCAGTGGATGGATGCAGTGTGATTGAAATTGTTGGTCGGCAGGAAACATTTTGCTCAGTTTGACGGTTGAGTCTGCGCATAGATTATGTAGAATGCCTATCGGTTGCAACTGCACTAAAAGACTTTATTGTGATCGGAAATGACGCCACAATGGTAGATGAAGTTTCTAAAATTTGTTTTTGGAGTATACTTTGATAATAGTGTAATATAATTATTACAGATGGAATGCTGGCAAAGGCAGATAAACGAATTGCTATTGCTGGGCTTTTTTGCGTAAAGTGAGGCGGTCCTTTCCTAAGGTCAAGAGGAGTTATGTGACTTAACTTTTTCCGTCTGCAGCCAGAATGCCTTGATCGGGTCGTACGCAGCCACCCATGGGCGTAATAAGGTTAACACTAGCCAGGCCAACTTCATTGATCACTTGAGGTTCGCAGCGTGCCAAGCGTGAGGCCAAGTTGTAACCTAGAGCGGGACTCACTACAGCGCACAGTTAAGGCACGAGGTGGCAAACTGACGGGTGAAAAAAAAAACTAGAGTGGAGAAAAAAAGTTTCCAATATTTTACTACTGCCATAATAGAGGTTAAGGATTTCTTAGCAAACTTTGGCAGTTTGCACGTATATATTTGACTGCCTACAACTTTTAGCTCTCCTGGCCGTTTAGATAATGGTATCGATACCAAGCTTGATATGGCATAACATGACTAAAATAAAGAACATATGTGACTTGTCATAATTTGAAAATCATGGCATGGATGTCACCAATGTCATGATTTACATTTTGTGGTAATACAGCTCTTGCGGTGGTTTCGTTCACATGACATGTTTAAAACTGCTATGTCATGACATGATTGCGTAGCGAACGCAAGCGACAGACCCTAACACGAAAAACATGACATGCGTGCCATGTAACAATATGACTACATGCCAAGCCCATGATGCGCTATTGTCACATATACCAAATTTAGTATTACGGTACGTCAATAGGTTACGAAGGTATGCGACTGGTGTAAACAATATACTCATGAGATGCGTTTCATGTAACATCATGACTACACGCCACGCTCATGATGCGCTCGTGGCCGTTTCGCTAACTGTACATATGCCAAATTTGGTAATACGTGACGTCAATGTATGACGAAGGAATGGGACTGGTGCAAAACTGATAATCATGAGATGCATGTCATGTGACAACATGACTACAAGCCACAGTCAAGGCGCCAACACATTCCGACGTGCCGCGGTGCGCGTGCTCACCGGAGTTCGTTTCGTCGGGTCTCGCCGGCGTTTCCACGCCAGGCACCGGTCCTGCCATGTACTCGCAGGCGCACGCAACGCTGTGTTGCTCTGACGAATGCGCGTTTCAGCGTGTCTGGCGTCCCTCCACCACGAAAACAGGGAGACGCAGTGTTGTCTGGGGAACGCATCGGCGCAAAATGCAATATGTCGCATTTCGCCCCTGTTGTCGGCGGGCCGGGCCGACAGACGCTGGTCGTGCCTGGCAGACTATAGCGTGCTCGCGTTTTGCTAACGTAGCGTCGCTGTGCCTCGCGTGTGTGCACGTCGACACTACATTGAAGTAAATAGGGCGCTTTATGATACGCTCGCGGCTGTTTTGCTAGCTCCACATATACCAAATTTGGTGTTACGTAACGTCAATTAGTGACGAAAGTATATAACTGCTGCAAACATGATGATCCTGTCAGCCGTGTCATGTATGAACATGACAACATATCACGCTCATAGTGTGCTCGTGGTCATTTCTCTAGCTCCACATATATTAAATTTGGTATCACGTGATGTGAATAGATGACGAAGGTAAACAACACATCCAAACATGATAATCGAGACACGGAAGTCATGTATGGTATAAACTACCTCCACCCCATACGTTGTGCTGATTTTAAAAGCACATATAAACCTTTCTTACTTGTGCTTCGCATATCATCGATTCACACTGCACGTGAGATCGGTTATTTTTTTCTTTTGTTTTCTCTGCAATATACTCCGTGGTGCACTGTGCGACACACGCGCACCCCATTACGATGAGAGGCGAAATCGCCAAGCGTTTGACCATTATGAACCGGAGCAACTGTGGGTTTAATGTATTCAGTCCTGATAAACAGGGCGTTTGACGTTTGCGAAAGCTTCAAAGCAAACAGCAATGCTAGTTGAATGCATGTATTTTTTCCCTAATTGTCCTCTTTATCGCATTTCCTATATTTATGCTTCCTTTTTCTACAGTTCTTCTAATACTGATTGTATTATAGCTACACGCGCGATCTGGATATGATCGTTGCCTTCCTTGTCCTTCCTCTCTCTCTCTCTTGAATGCATGTTTCCTTGCATACGGTTTCTGTTTCAGTAACTATATTTTATATTCTCACCGAGTTAAGAACATATTAATGGGAATCTTGTTCGCTTTATGTAATGGATTCATTGTTCCTCTGTTGTTTAAGTATATTTGCTTGTTTACATCCGAAATGGAACTTTATTTCATGAGGTGACTGTGTGGTTGCCGTAATAATACCTGTGTGCACTCATGCAGTTATTCTGAGGTCCATTAATGGTGACGCTATGGCAATAAAATATGATGGGTGCCAGTCGAGTAGAAACAGTACATGCAGCGCCACTGTATATTATATATCATTGCCTCTCGGAATTAACTAAATGCTTTAGTTTGGGAAAGGAGGCTATTGTGGTATTCCTTGCTTCCATGTTACACTTACATTCTAAGTAATACTTAACTACACCTGTACGATCATTCTGGCATCGCTGTTTCTTTTTTCGCAATACTAATTACGCGAATGACTCTAGTTCTTGATTTCATCCCCATAATTCTAATTTAATTGTTTGAAAGCAAAAAACGGGAGCAGTAGAACAACCATTCTTAAGATAATGCTGGAGGTCTTCGTAGTATTGATGACGAGTAGGCGAAGCTGGGTCCTAAAATACATAATGTGTACGCTGAAGTTACCTACAAGTATAAAAAATGAACAAATAATGAACGGACGCACGAATGGAGAGATGAACGGCCTATTTTAAAAGTATATGCGCGTCATGAACGCTCTATGTTTGGTATACCGGGAGTTCAAAGTTAAGTTTTATGGTTTTTCTCAAATTTCTTTCTGCGAGCAACAGAAAAACAACAACAATGCGGATAACTCTTGCATCCAAGAGGACACAAAGTGATACAATAATTCAGGCAACCCGTGAATCTATGACCTAAAATTTAGTAATTAACTTTTTAGTGACTGCAGCAAGTGGACATATATGTATTGAAAATAGGACGCTATCGTGTTTTAGTTACACGTGGCCAAATTCTTCTTGCATGTCTTTGCCCCGATACATCACGCGTAAAAATTTATTTCTGTATGCACATGATTGCGCATGCAAAGTGGTAAAGATCGACTCAACGTTTCTCCCGGATGTGACGAACAGTCTTGGCTTGCTATCACCAGCCGGTAGTAAAATGGCAACTGTTACCATCTTTGCGAATGCCTTCGACCCACTGTCAGATTGAACGGCGCGCGGAACTGCCCGTGGCCTATCGGTGAGGAGCTTCGGGCTAGTTTTCACTGTCTTGCATGAGTAATCATGCAAAGCACAATTAAAGGTTTCCGCATGATGTCTGCGAGTCAAGGTATGCAAGAATAATCCTTCAAAGTGTAACTGTGAAAAAAGTGACTGCATCCAGCTTTTCAATACAAATATGCCCACTTTGTGCAGTCAATGAAAAGGTAATGAAGAAATGTTGGTTGCTTGGGCTGCTTACCACCATTATTTTCTCCCTTTGAGTCTCCTTGAATACATAAGGTCTGTACAATTATAAATATCGCGTTTTTTCAAGTGTTGAATTAAAAAGAAACATAAAACGTAACTTTGAACACCGGGTATGTAACCATTGTATTTTGGTCTGACAGGAAGCTACGACAACAGCGTCAAAGGACATTGCGATAGCCTGAGAAGCTTCGTTCTTCAAAATTCTTGATGTAACCGAAATAGATATGTGAGTGCAAATCAGATTAAAAGTGCTCGTTGACTGATGCAGGTGCAGTGTTGTATCAATTGGGGCGTCAACATTGCCTCTGTAGAAGCTTTACTTTTTATGCGAACGCGTCGGCAGCACCTATCTGCCCAAAACCGTCTGTGTTGGTCAGAATAGTCTCGCACACCTAAAGGACGTGCCATGTTTTTTACCGATGCTGCATTTGACAGCCACCTCTGTCGGCACAAATGCCTTGTCTTAAAGTCATCAAAGCTGCCGTACTTTCGTACCCGCAGATGGCAGGCAAACTGCGCGTCGCTGCACTGCAGGCAAGTTGTCTTTCGTGTGCCGACGGGAAAATTGTTCCTGCCTCATCATCATAATGGGGATGTAAGTTTGGCACAGCAGCTAGTATGGTACACAGAAGCCGTAGTAGCTGTCATGCTCCAGCACTATAGTTCATTGAAAGGTTGTGTTCGCGTCTTCACGAGAGAGTCAGCAGTAGGCAGTTCATCTATACTGGACATCAGTCTTCAAAATAACTCATTGTGGTGTTGTCGTTGTCTATAACTTTTGTTGTAGACCCTACAAATATTTCGGTTTTTAATGATAATCTATGTACAAAAAGCGGAAGTTTCCATACATCTACTCAGAACCTGGTACCTATTTGACACTACCACAACAAGAAAAAAAAAGTTCTAAACAAATCTAAAGTAATTTTTCAAAGAAATACATCACTGGCGTATCCATCATGCAGTTATATTTCTTGCAACACAATGTTTAAGAAAATAAAAATATGTGTTTATAAAGGCAAGAACTACTTGATACAGTTTGTCGCCTTCCTTCACGTAGTATATTATCAATACCAATACACAAAAAAGCTGAGTTCAGTTACTTATCTGGAATGGGTGTAACAATTCAACAAAATTGTTTTAGGTCCGCATATTTCTTGGTATCTACAGCATTTCAGAAGCACTCGATCTTTACGCTTTCCTTGCGTTTATGAAATGCTACAGTTGGAAGACCGCATGCGTAAGTTGATGCTCAGAAGGCCCTTCGAGCAATACTACGTAAAGATTGTTTGGAATGGAAGGTTTGTCGTATCCAATCAAGAACCGCGTCTTACTCGTACCGACTGAAATTCATTCAAAGTGACGTGCGAAGGTTTTTCTCGGGAAGGTCGCAAGAAAATAAATAAAATAACCTACAATAACCAGGCAGGCAGGAGACGAGGCAGAGGAAGTTGATGTTGACGCGAGCGTAGATTGGGTTAACACGTAGGAAATAATGAAATGAATAGTAGAAGAAACATGACGCTGGTTGGACGAATAGAGGAGGAAAACAAAACTTCTCAAATATTTGCAACAAAATAAATACGTTTTTAGGTCCACGAACGAGCGTTTGTAATAAATGCGGCACATGCGTTTTAATATTTTGCACGAAGCAAATAGGCTTTCATCTAGACTCCTTTCCCTCAAAATAACTAAAAATTTACGCAAAAAATTATTTATGGCTGCAGGGTTACATACCTTTGCCCATTGTCGCAATCAGTTAAGGTTAGTGTAACTCAGGAAGTGTAGGCTGCACTCATGATCATGTATTGGAGAATAAAAAACGCGATCACTTGCGTCGGCTCAAAATTTCGCCGTTATGCAGCGGGTGCGAAGACATCCCAATCCAAGCCAACCACCAGAATTAACAAGAGTGACATTCTTTTCTGGTACTTGCATACTATATATAAAGTTCATATTACATCAATAAATGGACTTTTGTTGAGGTTTTCTGAGGCCATAACTACTAGTAAAATACGTGCGGAAGATGTCTCTGACAAAAATTAAAAGTCCAGGGCTTACAGGGCTAAAGTAATTCTGGAAAGAAATGCCTATTGACAATCCCCTAAAATTTCAAAAACAAAAACAAAGACTGCAACGTACGCATATTGAAAGCCGGAAGGAAGGATCTACAAGTTGAAGTATCAAACTGGCTGCTGCTTCCGTGTGAGCGGCAGGAAAGAGGCTATCATTAAAAAAACAACACGTGGAGAGATCACTGTCTATTGAAAGGCTTTCTGTTGTCGTTTGTTGCTTGTTTTGTAAATTTACCTAGTGTTGACAAAGTTTAAGATTCTCATCTGCTTAAGCTTCTTCGCACGTACTTAGATTGAAGCTGGTGCAAAGAGCTTCGTCTTCCAGCTCTCCATAATCATAATATTCGCTTTTTACTTTCCATCAGCGTGGGGAAGCCATCGTAGCTTTAGCCTGGTTAACCTCCTTGCCTTTTCTCTTTTTCTTCCTTCCTTCCAACCAGTTAAGCAACAGCATACGTACCTGCATGTCGTAGTTCTTGCGCTAGAGGATCTGTGATTACAGAGCACAGACAAAGAAAAGTAGACGAGTATGGGGTGCATACGTAGCGCTGATTTTTGGCTGGTTACTACGTATGTTGTCATTCGTGCTGCATATACACTATAAACGCGAAGGAGAGCAATAGGGCCGAAGTGGGTAAGCACTACATTTTGTTTCTGCAACCGATAGTTAGTCCGCGGAAGGATTAACTTCAGGACGAGGGTGCTGTCTGCAAACTGCGGAAGGAACAGTTTGACCATAAAAAGCAACGCTTACTCTGAAGGAATATTCTGGGCCCCACCGCGGTGGTCTAGTGGCTAAGGTACTCACCTGCTTACCTGCAGGTCACGGGATCGAATTCCGGCTTCGGCGGCTGCATTTCCGATGGAGGCGGAAATGTTGTAGGCCCATGTGCTCAAATTTGGGTGCACATTAAAGAACCCCAGGTGGTCGAAATTTCCGGAGCGCTCCACTACGGTGGGTCTCATAATCATGTGGTGGTTTTGGGACGGTAAATCCCCCATGTCAATCAATCAAGGAACGTTCCGGCACAGGCGTGGCCTCAAAGGAATCGTCAGCATGCACGTAAGCGAATAATTCCCCAAAGAAGTCAGCTCTTTCAGCTGTTAACAGCTTAAATTGGTGTAAATGGTTTAACAACTACGGCAACTACGTCAGAAGACAAAGCAATATTGTTTATATAGCATAAATAACGGCAATTATGTAAGCCCTCTACCCCCTCTCCCCTTTCAACAATGAAGTACTCTTGCTAAACCTGTATTGATGCGCAGCGTGGTGTTCTCGGCAAGCTAACCTCCGTTTGTGCAGCGGTGTGTTGTCGATGTGTTATCATTGCGAGGTTGTGATTGCTGTTTCTCTTGGTGCACTGAATTATATTTCCGCTGTGTTAAACGTGATGCGCTACTCGAATGAAGTGCAACGCTATCAAAATCCTACTTGCCAACTGGGATATGACTTGAGTGGTGAGTGTAAACAAAGCCGCCATCACACCGCGAGATTCATCTGTGTGCTGTTGATATGTAACGAACACCGCCTGTTTAACACTCATGTTCTTCACAAATAAAACCCGCATGGTTGATAAGCTCTTGCTACACAGCGTTGCGTGCTGCCACTTCTGCTATAGAATTACAAGCGTGCTGGCTGGGCCAGCTGTTTCAATATAGTTTTGTTTTCAGTGCAGCACAAATAAGCGCGTCTCATCAAAACCTTTCGTGGCTTTTAAAAAGAAAGTTCACTTACAATTCGCACAATGTAATCTTTTGCAAGGTAATCAAGTAATATAGGACGGTTGCCTATCAACATTGCATGTCTAGCTTCAATCAGCACCGCTCACACAGGCAGTCGGTGACCACGTCGGCGAGTTGGCTCGTTTGTAGTGATACTACTTATGTTTCAATCTTATATCTCTAAAAGTAAACGCAAGCTTTTTCGATAAACAAGTGGCTCACAAGCGCATGGAAGTGAGAGCTTGAAGCGATAAACTTGAGAACGGGCTTCTTGAATTTCATAACACGTTCTAACCTATTCGATTGCATTATGAAGGGTTCGGCATAAAAGCAGTTGTTCTCTAATTTTTACGCATGCGGTAACTACAATTGACGAAATAGCACATAGCTACAAGTGCGTGAAAAGTTTTCTCTGCAATAGATATTACTTCTAAAATTACTTTTTCAGAATATTCATGAATAAAAGCGCTCCACCTTCCGAGGAAAAAACATCTTGCAACTATAACTTGCTCCAATCAGCTGTCGATGGTGTGGGAGCACTTCTTGACGTCGGCTGGACAGCATTCATTCGAAAAAAAAAAACGTTGTATTATGTATTGTCTTTCCTAGAATGCACGAAAGTCATCCTTTCTTTCCCACTTTTAATAGTTTTGCTGAATTTATGCATTCGCACGATGGTGAAGAATTGACACACGTCACTGAATGAACTTCGGTGTTTTTCCAAACATTTTGATTCTTTGCTTGTCACTGAACAGACGTTATTTTTTTCTGAACCGCATGACCAACCGTGTTGTGTACTATGAGGAGCGAGAAAGATTGACACAATGACGGCGACATATATGGGAACATTTATTTATACATACACCTATCAAGCACGCGCGCAGAAATGCATATTCAAAGCATTCTACAATTTCGCGAACGTCATCACCGGATGGTTGCTTCCCAAACACTGAGGACTTACGTTTAATTTAAGAAATGTTCCTAGTTGGAGCAACATGGAAGAATGCGCAGCGTGCAGGCGGCATGTCTGCATATGGCCCAGTTGTTCCACTCAGCTATTTGTGTACTGAGGCGCAGTGTGGAAAAGTAGTTAGCGCACGCGACTGATGATTCAATGGTCACGGGTCCGAGACTTGTGTATTTGTCGTGAATTATTTGTATTGTACTTCTGGATCTTTTTTCTGTGTATTGATTCTATATGTCGTGAAATTCTAAGTTCTCGGTAATTTCATCAGAAATTGTAATAAATTCATTTCTTTTTTTTAGAACAGGAGTGACTGTTAGTGACATCAGGAGTAACAGTTCTTCCCTACGCAACCACTTCCTCCCATAAAGAGATAAGTTTCACTCCTGGCCGTATCGCCCCTAAAAACTACTTTGAACAAAACAGTTCGTCCCCTGGCAGTTACTCCTGAAAGGACGAATCGATCGTCCTATAGAAAGTAATGATTGTGGCAATGCAGTCACCCCCCAAGAGGACGAACAACAGAAACCTTTTTGCCCGTTGTTGCTCAGAGTGTAGCACAGATGTCGGTCGCTCATAGCAGGAGCTGAATTACTCGCACCGTTTTATGCAGACAAAATTATGCTCATTTAGTATGGGTTTAGTATTTAGTTTAATTGCTTCTGTTATATGTTGTGCGCTGGGCAATCTAGCGGAGCCATGTTCGCATGCGTTTTAATTAGAGACCCTCTCTGGGACCTCAATGAGCTAGAAAAAAGGACTGCCAAAAACCAGAAGCTCAGAATAGCGACAAAATCATAAAGAGATAAAAACATATAAGTTTCAACACGTTAATAATACATACTGTTCCAAGTTCGAAGCTGTTTCAAGCGTGGACCATATATTCCGCTCAAAAAGTTCCCCTACCTCAAAAAAAAAAGAAAAGCGGCCGTGTTTCGAGCCCACCGCTTCAGCCCTTTCCAAACCTGTGGTTTTCCGATATCCCTCAGGGGGGCGCTTCATCATTTTCGTTGTTTCGTCTTGCCTTTTTTTTTTGCTTACATTCATGGAGCAATAGCTGTCACGCAGTTATGGGTTAATCTCTCAAGGCTCTCGAAAAAAGCTGCTCTTCACCCCTCAGAGGCCAGCTCTTTCTTTGAATAAATTGAAAGGTTAGCTAAAAAGCTTCTAATTACCATCCACTGCCCGAATGAAAAAATGTAGGCCATTTAAAGAAATAATAAATAGTAACGTTAGCATGCACCAAATTCTCTAGATTACACAAAATATTTGTAGACATTTTTATGGCAAAATCATGGTTAGAGGTATATTTGAACATAACACAGCCCTAATTAATTATTGTTTTCAGGCATATACTTGGGCTTTTGTCTCAAAAGGGATAATTTGACTGTCGAGATGCCATAGTCAATACTCCAAAAAATATGTCGGCCACCTAAATTTTCGTTATACTCAATTAAATTGAAGTGAACTGGTGTTTTCTCGTTTTTCCCACGTATACGATTGCCATAAACGTAGCAGGAATATAACTCGCACCCTCGAGTGTAGCAGCGCTAATGTTTAGTCGCTTAGCTGCCACGGCGGTTAGATCTAATTATATGTTGGTCAATTTTTGTTTGGGCGCTGAAAGTATATATAAGGACTCAACTTGTAAAATGATGACCTGCAGTAGCCACTTGCTTATTAATGTTTGTTCATTTATCTACGCGAATGAGTTGCGCAACTTTGAAAATCCATCTCTAGGACACTAAAATCCGTCATTAAAGTTATAATAAAAATATATGCGTGCAAGGTGCTTACAACGTTTTAGGTTGTATATTGAGACAGCGAACATAAGCCTAACAATTAAGGTCAAAATGTTATCTCGATGCGCAACCGAAAAATACCAGTGAAATTTATGAGTAAATCAGCTACATTTTTGATGCACAATTTTCATAGGACATAAAGTCGCATCGCATGTGATGGCACTGATTCATTTCTGGCATATAAATATGCTATGAAGAGGCACGCCATATGGGCCACAGATTCAACTATTTAGGGCTAACCGCTTGGTGTGTTGAATCCCTCAACATTGTCAGTATAATCGACGAGATGCACGGAACCAAGAGCATGTCCGCAGCAGACGCCAACATTCGTCTTGCCGCAACGGCACACGACATAACGGGTGGCTCAAAGGGAAGTCGATGTGGCCCCACTTCACGAAAATCGATGGCACAGAATCTGTACTTGCGCGACTCTTGATGAGGCCGGCCGCTCGGTATGGTGCAGCTGCGCGTAGGTTAAAGTGGTCGCATGGTTCGCACGTATGTTTTCCGGCATTGTGAACCATATCCTTGATGACCGAACAATCGAGGCGCTTAGAGAAATTTGCAGGACACCATTGATGTCTACAAGACCCCGCCATTTTTGTCGCTATCAATCACTCTGGGGGCAGTAATAAAGAAGATTCTTATTTTATAGTGCAATAAGCATGCACTAGAAGATGTTTCATTCAAAAGTCAACAAGCGACTCCAAGAGGAAAACAAAACAAGTGACAAACAGTGCCAAGTGACCACTTCTAAGAATTTATCAGCAGAAGAACAAAATCAAGCAGCTTTCTGAGCGGCAAAAAATACAGCTTATTCATGGAGAAAGGGGGGAGATGATGATGATTGTGCAAAGCTCTGGAGGTTTCACCGGAGCCCATGAATCTTCCGAGGATTTCACCCAATTGATCATCATGTAAAGAAGGTGAGCTCGCGCTGAAGCTGTTTTACGAGCACTCCACTCTGCTGCCTCGTCTTCCTCGCTATTCCTCTAAGCACACAGACTGCCGGCGCCAAAGAAAGCACGCCAAGAGCGAACGCATTTCAACGCAAAAGCGAACGTGGTCGCATATCACACAAGAGCAAGCAGACGCAGCGTCCGCCACAGCACCATTTCTGTTTAGAAAAACTTTATTGCCACAAACGTCAATAACACTCAAGAGAACATTTCCTTCTCAGACATGCTCTAACGATGATGACAAAACAGACGTAATTTGCACCATTTCTCACTCATTTTAGGGGCGAAGCTTCTTTAGCGGCACCCGTTCGTCCCTCTTAGTCGTAGCGAAATAAGCCTTTCTGAACAATCGACAAAGGTGCCCTGCATCCACATCAACAACGGAGTCCTTCGTCTGAACTCTCGAAAAAGAATCAGCTTCGCGTGTATTCGCGCGTGCCAAGTGTAAATGTCTGACTTGATCCAAGCATGGAGCAATGCGAGATGTTTCGCATTAAAAACCCGGTAAGCTGAAACGCGACGTTCAGTGAAGCTTGCCGAAGAACTGTCTGCCTCTCTTTGCGCTCGAAGTAAAGATCATCGAAGTCGTCGGAAAGAGGGTACGAGATATTTCGGCCTCCTTAAGAAAGTAAGCACAGAAAAAATGAACGAAGTACGTGTATTGTCATAAAAAGCGTAGCTGTGGACAACTTATGTAAATGGAGGCGGCAGCTTTTTGCTCCTTAAGTATTCTCACAAACCACCAGACTCTCGAAACTTTTCTTCTCAAAGAGGAAAAAAAAAACCATTTTGCGTAATCGCATGAAGTCTTGGGAAAAATTGCATTAGAGCGTCTAGCATCATGGGTTTTTGAGGGATGCTCTAGAACAAGAGCACTCGATGGGACAATCCTGGTGGTGACAGTTCGAAGACCAAAATAGTGTAAGCGAAATGAAAGCAAGTGAACCGTCGGCTGTGACAATAAACAATAGGAACTGACAGGTTGGGTGAGTAAGCGATGTCAATTTCTCTAGGAAGGTGGAAGATAACTGTTGTTTTCAGTATCGAACCATTAATTTCAACGTCAGAGAGCATGACAGAGAGCTACAGAGCGTCATTCACTCCGAGAAAAATGGCTGTAAAATATGGGCCTTTGTTGCTTTCGTCTTTTAAAAAAATGTGATGAAAAACGTTTCAAGGTTCCCTTCTGGCAACCGAGTGGTCTTTTTCTGGGCTGTATACAATGCACCGGTAATCTCGGACGCTTGTTCTTTTTGTTGGGAAGACGTGCTGTTAAAAAAATAGCAGCATGTTCTATTAAAAAGCTGTGCAATGCTCCCAGTTGTGTTGATGACGCAGATATCGATGACATCGTTGTTCGCATTAAGCCTTGTAGGAAGGCTTGCTTTTGTCATTGTTTCGTCAATGTTTTGTCAATGTAAAGCTTTACAACCTATTGTGGTTTGTTTGTCTTCGTATGTGTACCTATCTAAAACATGTTCTATTTCGCGAGAAATATTCTTCACATCCATATACTCAATTTGTGTGCATATTGTATGTTGTAAGTTTCGCGAAAACTTTCAACATCACTTTGTATTGAAACATTTTTCTTGTTGCATAATGGTTCCTCAAGGCTGGCGTTTCGTTGTTTTGGTTATGCATTTCGATGGTGCAAAACTGGTCTATATTGCAAAACAGATATTATTTTTTAGAGCACTCATTTCTGAGTGCATCGTGGTGTAAGTGGAAACGGCTAACAAAGGTAGTCTTTCTTTAACATACTTGTCAATGCTAACACCTCGACTCCTTTATACTCTATATTCACAGCCGTTTATTTGGAGATACCTTACAGTCCCCCAAAAAGCGTTAGTTAAGTGTAGTGCTGAATTAAAGAGGGAACAATAAAAGGGCTCAGGCACGAAAGACGCATTGTTTCACGGGAACGGGCTGCATTACGTCGACGTAATAGCGATGATACGAAGAATTATAATAATATTTTATCGAGAGTTTGACGCCCAAAAACCGTAGTATTATGATGAGAGCGTTCGTAAAGAAAGGCACAGGAAGTTTGACCATCTGGTGTTGTTTAACGTGCTCTGAGATCAACAGTATCCAAACCACTACCATATCACCTTCATTGAAATGCGAACGCTGCGGCAAGAATGAAAATCACGACCTTCGGGATAGCAATCGTGCTGCGTCACCGCTACAACACCGCCGTGGATTGATTATGCGAAGAAACACGTGATTGTAGGAGCTTCATCAGATGTTTAGGCAATGAACTTGGAGTACCAAATTCTGGCCTCTAGAACCAGTTGTTGTTATTCCTGCAAAACACAAGGAACAACCAATGATCATAAATTAGGTGCGTTGCTCAGCACACATTTCTGCTTACAACTTCAGAATGAAGATGAGTTGCCCAACTCGTTATATTTCCCAAAAACCTTGAAGCATACGAAGGCAGCAGATAATTAGATCATGGAGAACAAAACTTTGTAATTTGCTGTCTTTTCTAAATAAATGGCTAAACTCTAGTATTGTTATAAATAAAATAATCAAATGATACAAAAGAAAATAGGCTTCCTGTTACAACTCAACCCATAACATGCGAAACAGTTGTCTCATGCTTTCTGGACAGAACTACGGCAGCCGTCTTAACCCAACATAATAATTGTTGCTGGGTAGCTGCCTTAGGACAACTACAGACATACACAAATATCGTAATCCAGTGATATTTCGCTTCTGCTACCACACAACAAGTGAAAGGTTATCCACAAAACAAGTGAAAAGCATGTGGAGCAACCCCGCAAACACATGCTGAAAAAGAGCGCCATTAGTGAACCACAGAGGTCCCTTAAAAACAGGCTAGTTGTGGCTGTCTCGAACTACCGTTTTTGATGAGATATGGGCCTGCCTTGTCAAGACCTCGCCGATGAAGTGTCATGTGATTCCTACTGCACACTAAAGAAGCCAACCGCATAAAAGAGCTTGAGAGCATCTCCTAGTCCAAGATGCTTGTGATAACCATGCTGCCCAGTATCGTATAAAGTTTGCACTTGCTCACCCAGTACTTGTAATCATGAAAGTTGGCCGGCATCAGTGGTGGCAAATGTCGAACATTCTTTTTGCTACGTGTTGTTTGGCAGACCAAAATGAAGACCCTTGTAGGCTTCAAAACCGCACTCTTTATGTTTATTGACGACCCTCGCTAAGATATAAACAAAGAAAGGGGAACAGTTCGAATAGCATCGCGACCCTTCTCACCACAATGAAATGTGCGAGTATACGAATGTTACCTGCCATATGAACTGAAGCATTACGCAGAAAATCCTGCCCCCGTGAAAACTTAACTGCGCCAGTGTAGCGCTACCGTATTCCAAGACGCACGTTCCACTGCCTGACTCGGTGGCAGGACGGCTCTTGGATGGCGTTCAAAAGGATTCAGTATATAAGGTCCAGATTCTTCAAACGAAATAATCTATATGCTCACGATATATGCTTTCAATTCGTGTTTTATAAGAGCTGCCGTTTGTAAAATTCGTTGCTTTTTTTTATTTTTGACACACCGGTCTGCTGGAGGAGGAGGAGGAGGAGGAGGAGGAGGAGGAATAAATGAGGAAGTACAGGGAGGTCTGCTGGGTTTCAAATTATCAAAGGCCTCTAGTCGCACAGAAACGTAAAGGCTTCGGACAGGATCCGGCACTTCACGTTAGGCCATCGCTACGTCTTCGTTAAAGCGTTAGTGTGAAAACGTTACAGAAAACGTTAGTGTAGAGCAAACAGAATACCTTTATTTAGAGAACACCAGGGGGCGCCGTTTTGTTTGGCTGGCTACATAAAGTGCTCCGCTTACACGTGTTCTTGGCCCATTACCCGGCCCCGCCCGTGTCTGGACAAGTTCACTGTTCCTTCTAGAAGAATTCCGGGACACGCCGACACCATACAGGCCCCGATCTGACCTTAGGCTGGCCCTCCGGACCCCTTCGTAACTATGAAGCGGCGCGGTGCCACGCTAACCCTAACTCAACGCGCCTACACCTCCGCGATGCAGCATCCCGCCCAGCACTCGACACCAATGACAACTGATGCACTGTCGGTAAGCCCAGCCTCCTCCGGTCATACCACTGATACAGCCGTGCCTCCGCTGTCAACATCTGGCAATGTCACTAGCCCCGCGCCGACAAGAATCCAGCAACAGGCCGCGTTCCTCAACAGCGTGCATGGTTCACAACCGCGCAACGCTGGCAGCGTCTCTGCTACTTCCAGCTTGATAACCACGCAAATGCCGGAGCGAGAGCGGCAATGCAGAGTTGGTGTTGCAATCAATCACGCCTGCTGCTCTTCTCAGCGTATCTGCGCTTGGCCTACCCATTGAAAATTGCGAGTCTGTCGACAAGCGCGTTTCGGCGAGCATGTTCCTTCCATCGCAGAAGTTTTGCCTTCTATCACTTCAGCTGACGACTCATCAACGGAAATGGACTTCATGGCGTCGCAGGTCAACGAAGACAATACACCATCCCCTGAAGGTAGCTGGAAAACCGTTAGTGCCAATCAAAACCTGCCTCGACACCACGCCCCCGCTCCGAGCTCATCACCTTCGGAATCCAACTTCCACCCCGAACACTCACGCCGAAACTGCCTCTCAACGACCTGCTTTCTACGCAAGACACCAGTGAAGGCGATGTGAAGAATAGACTTCAAGAGGTGGTGGATGCAGTCGAGAGTCACCTGGATGGCACCGGATTGGAATGCTCACCGGGCAAATCAGAACTGCTACTATACCACCCCAAGAGACTAGGCATACAATGCAGAAACGTAGCAGAATTACACTAAAGAATCAAGATAACCACTAGAAATGGCACGGCGATAACCTTGGTTCAGAAGATCAGAGTCCTGGGTCTCTGGATCGAAGCCATAAGAACCAATGGGGAAACTATAACGCGCCGGGAAAAGAAAGTCATGGCAGCCATTAGGCTAATACAAAGAGTATTCAATAAAAGAAGGGGCATTAAAGAAAGAAACGTTATACGAATCGTCCAGGCCTTCGCGATCAGCCATGTCGCGTACGTAGCGGCATTCGTCCACTGGAAAAAAGCCGAAAAGGACAAAGTGGACGCGCTGATTAGAAAAGCGTAAAGAGCAGCGCTGGGTCTACCGCAATACACAAAGAACGAAAGGCTGCTACAACTCGGAGTACATAACACGCTGGACGAGATCGCTGAAGCACAAAGGATAGCGCCAGTCGAACGATTGTCTGGAAGCATGGCGGGTAGAGAAAAATATGGAAAAAATCTCCATCAGTTACCACGGAATGAAAGGCCCAAGACGCAGATTCACCCAGACGTCCGGTCCGCGATAATTGCGGAAAACATCCCAAAAAATAAGCACCCTGCACACAAGGTTGAGAGACGAAAATGCCGCACGAAAATGATCCTTAAAAACCACGGCACGCGGGAGGGTACGCTTTTTGTAGACGCAGTCCAGTATTCTCGAAATAATAGTATCAGTAATAGGGTTGCGCATGGCTCCTTCTTCGCAATGGCGGTCATAGACACAAAAGAGAAGACCTTGACCGCGGGCTCCGTAAGGACCAGATCGTCAAAGGCAGCGGAAGAAATGGCCATCGCACTGGCCGTAGTCAATGGTTGAAAGCACGACAGATTAATAATCAGTGACTCCAAGATGGTCATTAGGAATTTCACAAAGGGATGGGTCTCCACCTAAGCAGTCAAAATCGTGAACCGCAGAGCAGAAGACTTCCGGAACGGCAAATTTGTACCTATATACCTCAAGTGGATCTCGGCGCACATGGGGGAATTAAACATCGAAGATACGACCATCCCTCAAAACCTCAACGAAAAGGCCTACCAAACCGTGCGAGAACTAACCCACCACGGCTCACACAGTGACGGCCCGGCCCCCCGCACCTACCACAGAAGGGGTGATGACTCCGGTGGAGTTGACGGAGACGATGGAGGTGATGACAATAATGAGCATGTGGTACAAGACGACACAGACAGACTGGTCACGTATCATGACATATTGACACATTATAAGCGACAACGAGCAGAATATCCGCCACCACACAAACAGCTAAACAGATCTCAAGAAACAAATTGGCGAAGATTGCAAACCAGAACCTTTTCAAATCCGGTACACCTGAACAGAGTAAACTTCAGACAATACCCCCAAACAAGCTGTACTCTGTGTAAGCCCGAACACACAGATATGGCACATATTCTATGGCAATGCACACAGGTCACAGTAATATATCGAGAAGAAAATATAAAACCGGACCTTCTCGAGGAGCGTTGGCTAAGTGCGCTGACTAGCTCAGATCTGCACGAACAACTGTGGACAATCCAGCGGGCCCGGACGGCGGTAGAAAGGCTACGCCTCACCACACAAAACGTCGGGGTGGCCTGAGCCTGGGCCGGTAACCCTGAAGAGTTTCTTTTTTTAATAAAGTTTTCCATCCATCCATCCGTTTATACCATCATAGCCACCGCAAATCTCTCTCCCAAGAAAAGTGCGCAGGTCACCCTTCAGGCCAAAGCTGCTCAGGGCCTTGTGTTTCTGAAAACGCACTCGCCCCTCACTGCCCACCTCCTACTGTCCCTTACAAGTGGGGAACTTAATGCTAAGCCGATCACCATTAAGCCCTCTGCCCTCAGTACTTCAATATCATGTCTCGGCGTCATACACAACGTCGGTGGTCACTTCACACCATCTCAGCTCTTGCATAACCTCGAATCCTTCACTTTAGACATACTCGCTGCACGTATGATGGGCTCCACTGAATCCGTTCTCATAACATTTGCTGGAACCGTCATCCCTCGCTTTGTGTATTTCAAACACGTATCTTTCCGATGCCGTCCACATACACCTAGCCCCCAACTTGCACTCTGTGCCTTGGTATAGGGCACCGTACTCATCAATGCCCCCCCCCCCCCCCACACAGCGTTCCGGCAAAGTGCCGCCGCTGTACGTCACCTCTACCAGCAGATCCCGATGCTAACATTTGCGCCCAACCCAGCTGCAGCCATTGTCAAGTCAACACCCACTTATCTCTCGACTCAACCTGGCCCTACCTTTAAGCTAAGCAACGGTATTTCGCCAAAGCAGTTTTTCTCCGATTTATCCGAGGATCATCACTCTCTTGCTGGCCGCGACGGATCCAGACCCCACCGTACGCAATCCGCACTTGGCGTCACCTTCGACGTCAACCTCAAGGAAGCGCAACAGCCGAGAGGACGACAGCGCCAGCGACAGCACTGAACTGTACACGGCTAGTAGTGAAGACAGCGACGACGATTTCATCCCTGCAGTGAAGCGTAAAGCTAAAAGGAGAATGGTCGGCGCGTCTTCGCCAGCAAGTGTCTGTACCGTGAAGGCAGCGTGCACTTCTGAACGCCATACCATACTTTTTGTTCCTGTCGACTCTTCGATCTCCGTCGTACAGCCATGCGCCGAGCCACTCAGCCTTCGCCGCCCTCCTCTTCAGCGAATGAGTTCCTTTCACTACCCACAACACCCCCCCCCCCTGGGTTCATATGCCGCTAAGGTGAAGGGCACACCTCCCGTGTGCACTTCTTCATCAAACACACCTTCACCATCCTTGGGTAACAAGAGCTGGTCCTTCAATCTGCGACTAGCAATGTTGGAGCGCAAGCAGCGTGAGCAACAGCGCGTCTCAGATGAGCTGCAACAAAAAATACTCGCACTGACGCAGACACTCGCAACTACCACATCCTCTCTTTTTTCTCAACTCACCGAACTATAAGCAACTAGCCACACTCACCGCCCCGACCTCCAGCTCCCATATAAGCAAATTGGCTGACATGGTCGGAACCACTGCACTGCACATCACATTCATTTGGTCCAGCCGGAAAACTCAATAGTCCGGATTCTTACGACCCTCGCAACCGAATCCAAGCAACTGGAATCATTCACCTATATGCTTACCTCCCTGCAAGAGTCTCTTCCTCCGGCAAATCAAGAAGGAACACGCATGCGCAGGCGCTTTCTCAACTTCAAAGACCTAGATGGCGCGTGAAGAGGACCTCGAGATTTTGCAGTGGAACTGCCGCAACTTTCGTGATAATAGGACCCCTCTCCACCAATATCTTTTCACCCACCTCACATCACCCCATTTTCTCCTTATACAGGAGACTCTGACGGCCCTTACCGTCCTGGCACCCCTTACGTATCACGCTACGAAGGGAATGCCACTTACATCCATTCCATTTATGTACGCAATGACGTTCTCGTTGAACGTCTAAACGTACCCTCCAACCTCCTGAAATATTTCGTTAGCTGTCTATTACCATCCATCTACCCGTGTTTCTCTTGCTCTGATGTCTTCTTCCAACCCCTCTGTCACATGGTCCTTGTTTAGTGCTCTTGGCAAATTCCTACACTCCCTCCGATTGACCACCCATATCCTCTTTGGGGGTAACTTTATTGCTCCTCATAGGCTCTGGGGTTATCCTCAAACACTCAAACCAGGTCGCCTTCTACACTAGCTCACCCAGGAACGTCATCTCACCCTTCTTAATACCCCTGACACCTCTACTCTAGCCCACACTGTTTCACAGCGCTCCACTACACCCGATCTCACTCTCTCTCAGAGTTCCCTTGCTTTTCACTGGCAGGTGTCCGCAGAAAACCTTTTCAGTGATCACCTCATACACATCACCACCCCTCTTTCCCACAACAGGCGGAAACAACGAGTCGCTCATACTGACTGGGAACCATTCAGTAATAACCTTTTGTCTGACTCCTTGAAACCTACGGCGAGTGGACGTAGCGGATCTCCGCAGCAATGACATCCTGTAGTCCCCGCGCTCATTTTCAACTCCCCAATCGCGACCCTGACCTTCAATTCCTCCGTTTATGGCGACGTCATGAACGTTTGAAACGCTCCCTCCTCTCCTAGCCACACAACGTCCAACTTTCAGCTCGCATTAATGCTCTGCGGGCTGAAATTATCGCCTACGGCACTTCCCTCGAGCACTCTCGTTGGAACACGCTGTGTGACGGCCTTGACGCCGTACTGCACTCGCGCTGTACATGGTCTCTCTTTAGGTATCTCTTAGGTACCAAGCCTGCCGTTGCTTCCTTCCTAGCTAAAGCTCTCACTCAAGGGACTCGATCTGATGTTTTCGACAATTTAAAGCCTCTGTATCGCCCACCCCCCTCACACCTTCCTACCCAGATTACTCTGGCGAAGCTAATCCCTATCTCGACCGCCCATTCACGCTCAGGCAGCTGGTAGCTGCCTTAGCCACTCCATCTACCCACTCGGCTCCCGGTGACGATGAGATACCGTATACTACACTACGTAATCTTCCCAACAACGCGAAGGAGTTTCTCTTACACACAATCAACGAAGCATGGAACAGCGGCTGTCTTCCAAGCTCTTGGACATCCTCTCTAATTTGCATGATTCCGTAGCTGGGCAAGCCTCCATTTCTCTCTAACCTTTGCACTATCTCCTGACGTCATGCTTTGGCAAGACTCTTGAGCGATTGGCCTTGACTCGACTGTCTGACTTTATTGAGGCGAAAGGGTTTTTCTCTCCTTCTCTTATTGCCTTGTGACGCCACGTATGTGCGCAGAATTTGTACCTTGTTCTTCAGCACACTTTCCTTTCACCTTCTCGTAGTCAGATTCATGCTCTTGTAACCGTCGATGTGCGGAAGGCATTCGATGGCGTAAGTCATGAGCACATACTCGCTCAGCTCTTCTCCCTGTCATGTGTCTCCCGCAAGTATTCGTACATCCAAGTCTTACTTTCCATAGGAGTTGCTCGCTTCAGAGTCGATACTCATTTGTCTAACCCACTCTCCCTCCCCCGCAGCACTCCTCAAGGTGCCGTACTATCTTCTACTCTAATTAACATGGCTATGCCCCCCCCCCTTGCCTCCAAACTGTCCGAAATACCTGACCTCCACCATACTTTTATGCAGACGACACCACTCTCTTGTGTACATCTGGATGTCCCGGCCACGTGCAGGATACTTTGCAACGTGGCCTGGACTTTATCGCTTTTTTTTCGCTACTGCTGGCCTGTCTCCTGCACCGGAGAAATGTGAACTACTTTTGCTAAACCAGTCTGTGTACCAGCGCCCCTACAACACCCTCATCTCCCTACATATTTCCAGCTCTCTCATCCAGACTGTTCAGCAATGCCAAGTTCTTGGCTTCCCTTTTCACGCGACAAAAAAACGCATAGGCCTACATCACGATGTGAGGACTTGCCACTCGGTGACTCACCTCCTTCGACGCGTTGTCACTCGGCAGTCGGGACTCCACGAGGCTCATGCGTGCCGGGTTGCACATGCGCTCGCCCTTAACAAGTTCTTGTACTTTGTGGCCTTTGTTCAATTCACGTAAACGCAACTCCACACACTCTAAATAGCTCTATTAGGCCTTTACAAGGCAGTTTTATGCCTTTCTGTCACTACCTCTACCACTAAGCTCTTTGCCACAGGCCTCTTTCATCCATTACGTTGTCTTATTTCTCTACAACACGACTCTCAGTTTGCCCGGCTTTCTCTCAATCGTCAAGGCCAATGGCTATTGGCCCAAGCTGGCATCCCTCACATTCCCGTTTCTGTTTTCACCTTGCCTTTTGCCGCTAGCACCGCTGCTTCTTACCTTCGCATCCTTCCCCCCCCATCCAATATGTCTCTCGGTCTTCACGCCGGCCGGCATCATGTGGCAGCACATCATTCTCCTCCTCTCTCTACACAGGGAGTTGCCTACACGGATGCCTCTTTAAGGCTCCTCGGGGCTGGTGTGGCTACGTTATCTACCATCCTCAACTTCCGGCACCTGACACGCACACCAAGGAGCCACACTTGCACCCGCCAAATGTACTTTCGCTCGAGGTCCTTTACATGGCCCACGCGATGTAGTCATTTTCCTCCCTCCCTTCTCTCCTCGACTACAAGAGTTACTCCGACTCTCACGCCGCCATCCGTCATATACGGAACAACACGTTGCCTTCAGCAGGAGGTCGAGCGAGTGGCCTCTGCTCTTCAACCCTCCACTGTCTTCCTCCGCTGGGTTCCTGGGCATTCAGGTATTAAAGGCAATGAGCTAGCTCATCAGCTTGCCCGCGATATATTGCACCGGGCACCGTTCATTCCCTGGCCCGCACTTTCGGAAGACAGTGAGAGCTCCACGTATAACGATGGGCAGATCTCCTTGCATCACACTATCAAGGAGGTGTATCTCCAGCTCCGGCTCTACAAGCGTCTTTACCCTCCCCCTCATCCATCACTCACTGCGCTTGAGGCTCGAACTCTACGGCACATACAAATGAGTTGCCTGATAAACCTCTCTCGCCTTTTTTCTTATAAATATAGGTCAAACCCCTGCTGTCCCAATCGCCCCTCCCCATATGCCGATTTGTCACACTGCCTTTTTTACTGCCCAACTGTGCAGCAATGCAGCTATTACCCTACCCCATCCCTTTCCATCACCTGCTGGCTTGACTGGATCGGCACCGAAGGGAAAGAAGAACAACGTTGACTGGTTACCGAGGCGGTCGAAGTGCTCGGCCTGTAAATTGTGGCTGAATAGAAGTCCAACTACTCCTACTGCTTTATTTAGTTCTTACGAGGCGATAGCCTTCAAGGGCCTTCGTCGGCGGGTCGTGCACATGAAGCACAGTTTTATTGTCATCGTGTTGAAGATAATCTCACAACAAGTAATCAGATATGGAAGCGAAATGTGCGCAGTTGTTGGAAGGATGCCAAGTAGGTCGAGTCACAGTTGAATGTTGATGTCACTTTCTCTCTCTGACTCACAGCAGCTGCCTGCTCCTTCCAACAAACCTAGGTGGTGTTGCCCCTGCGCCCGCTCGCAACACACTCCCTCTCGATTCACCCTCTCCACCACCCGCAATGCTCGACCGCATGTAGAGTGGCAACTATGTTTTGGCTTGTACAGCTGTGATGAAACATACACGAAACCCAACCCACCACCTGTGTTTTTGCGTTTCAAAGAAACATTTATTCGATTAAAGGATACACTGCGTTTTGCTTCAAACCGTTCTTCGAGCACCCGCGTCTACACCTGTTTTAGCTGGGTCAACCGCGTGCGCACCACTGTTGCTTTGCATCCCATCATTGATCACTTCGGGGAGATAGTCCATAATTTTTTTTGACGTTGCGTATGTTCACTACACTCGCACTACGCAAGCGAGCAGACACCAAGGAGACGCCACGCAGATGACGTTAAGGGAAATAATACATGTGCAACGGGTAAGCACACTTCCTATTGGCTAAGGGGGGCGGTAATTGTCACAGTGCTGAAAAGAACTTATCAGATAAAGTTGTAGAGTACAGTCTTTTGCCCTGCAGCGTATTTCTGGCTCACGTAGTGGCGGTAAGATGAACTCTCACGATGTCACACCTTTCATAGTTTATGAAAATTAACGCGGATGTGCGCCCGAAAAAATTAACCTCACCAGAGCGCTGATGTTGGTCATTCATGTGACAAAATCTCCGTCGAGCATGATGTCGTTGACGTTTGTGGCTACTGGAACCCACACAACACGTAGCCGTCAGCCAAGTTTTCACGTGACACCGCTGCCATCACAGCTCGACGTGTAAGGAAATCTCGCTGCCGGGCTGCCCGTCGTCGGTTGCTTCCAGTTTAGACGGTGCCTGCACGCCACGGGTGCTACTCGAAGAAAAATATTATTATTTCACTCTATTTTCTGAAGTCACAGTTAGAAAAAATAAAATGGAGTCTCGGTAAGAAAACAAAATATAAAAAGAAAGCATACTCGTGTAAAAGCAATGTTAAACGCGGATGTGTTCGCTCATCCAGCTAAGAGACTGAAGTTGGGCCACTTTCTACGATGCACGCTTTATGCCGCGCATCGACATAAATTGATAAGCGTTGCAATAAAAAATACTAGAACTACGCGCCATCACGTACAGACGCTAGGCAAGATTCGTCCTTTGCCGGCGTGATTGAAAGCTGTAGCACTTGTATTTTCGTGCCAGGTAGTTGTCAAGTGACTAATCCTCGCGGAAGGTGTGATATTTTAACCTAACTTAATAAAACCGTCAAGAAGTGGCGCGTATACAGCGTTTTTCTTGAAGCGGGCATTAATTTATCTTGTCTGTAAATGATGATGGATAGTGGAAGCGTGAACCTAAAATTTCCGCGTGCAGCAAACATTCATTAATGTGGTATACTGATATTTTACAAAGTCGAGATCAACGTTGTTCTTTCATTATAATGTTCCTTGTGTGGCGGCATCATGTATACTTATCAGAAACAAAAAAAACTGAATTAATTTTGCTTAATAAAATAGATAACGCGAAAAACCAGAGACACTATTGCAAAGCATCTTCATCTCATCCCACTTTCCTTCACTTAAGCCCACCAGCATCTTCTTGACATAAAAATGAATATTTTGAGAGCTAATAGCGAGGTGTAACGTTTCAAATGTCACTGCCATACAACTTCAAAATTTCACTGCAACAGCGAAATCTGCCGCCCCTATATCACGGTGATGGATGTACTAATCCGGAGATCACGCCCGGTACCGGTTCATTCATGGACACTGCTTCGAGAATGCGTGGTGATGCATCTAGTGAGACTGAGAACACTGAGCTGTGCTCTGCATCAGGTGAAAAATCCTTGAAAGACGGCTTTGAACCTGTGCTCAACCGCAAGGCTAAACGAAAAATCATCAGCGCAACGTCGGCGTCAATAACAGCCACTGTGAAAACTGCGACTCAGCGATGGGGCGCTACAGACGATCTACGCGTCTTCAACAGGCAAGCAAAGTCTTTGTACCTTAAAAAGACTGTGCCTAACGAGATGAAGCACATCAGGATAAACACGAAAAATGTATTTTGGCAATCGGCGTTATGAATCCGAGTGCGCTGAACACGTGATGGCATGTATCGAAGCTGGGAAACATCAAAGTCCGGTTCATCATACCAGCGAAAGGTGCCACCGTAACAGGAGTTATCCATGATATAGACACTGAAATATCCAATGAAGATTTTCTATTACTAATACAGCCAATGAGTGAATACAATGTCATTGTGTATCCAGTTCTCCTTTAGAACACAGATTGTGTGCGCGTAACATTCGAGGTCACCAGGTTCGCCGAGTTATTCCGAGGCCTATGCAGTATTTCAACTGCCATAACATTTGTCACGTGAAAAGCGTTTGCAGAAATTGCGCAGTGTGCCCCCGATGCAACGAACACAACTCAGAACACAACTGTAGTGCAAAGATGTTGAAGTGCCCCAACTGCCACATTTGTCACAGTGGCTCTTTCAAGAGTGTCCTCAGATTACGAAGAAAAAATATATTCTAAGACAAATGTAGTGAGACAACTCGACTCTCAGAGAAGCTGCACAAAAAGTAAAGCGAAGACGCCGTCATTGTCGAAGGTCTTCACAAAGGAGAGTGTCAAATCAAACGAGACAGTCAGAATCTCAAGTCAAATTATCAGTCGCATCTCCTACGACGACGAACATATGCGCTAAAAAAAAACAATCTGGAAGATGGCTCTCACCAAAAGAATTACCACCCCTACAGCCTACACGAGCTATTGAGCCTCGACAGAAACCGCCTCATGAACGAGCACAAGATGCTGCAACGGCCGGGAAAATAGATTATCACGTGATGGTGATGCTGCGATCATTAGTAGACACCATTTGCGTGTTGGTATGCAACATGAATACACCATCAGCAAAAAGTGGCCTTCAAGTACTGGGCGCGCTGAGTCCATTCCTAGCAGCCCTAGACTAGACCAAAGATAATCCATCCCCGTCTTTCAGACATGAGTTCCGAAAAGCAGCATTCTCGAGTGGAACGCCACAGGACTAACTTCGCTCATTGCTTATTTTCGTCGATTTGTTACGTCATCGTGTTTCCCGTCATCGTCATCTGTAAACCGAAATTATTGATTAAAATAAGACTCTCTGAATACGAGCCTTTTTTGTCAACTAGTGTTACTGAAAGCAGCAAGGTTCTACCTCACTTGCATCTATCCACCTATACTACATCATCGCTGAAATCAATACGTATAATTAAGAATGGAAAAAAGGAGGCTTACCATCAGTGTGGTGGGCGCATACCTATCACCATCAAGTCGGTTCAACCAAAAAAGACAATGAGACATCATAGAACTCACTTCTGACCCATTTTTTATCATCGGAGATTTTAACGCTCATCATGCATTATGGCAAAGCCAGAAGACCATCATGAAGGGCAGAAATGTGGTGTGTTTTGCCCCCGACTTTGAACTTCGGTAACTGAACGATGGCAGTCCTACATTTTTCCGTTGTGGCATATACAGCAACTGTCTCGACTTCACTTCTGTTTCGCGAAGTCTAGTGGAGCATGCGGAGTGATTCACTGATATAGAAACCCATGGCACTGATCATATTTCAACATACGTCGAGATCTGAGGATTTTGTCCTTCCGAAAATTGCGATACGGTTAAATGAGTGGACTGGAAAAACAGTCTTGTTTTGAAGACCAACACTAAGAACACATACCATACTTACAAGAGACAATCAAGAGGACTGTACAAGAGACTGTTTGTACGATCGCATGTACTGTAAAGTTTCGAACATCGATATAGAACTAGCACGGCTTCAAGCCCCACGACGAGGAGCTGAAAGAAGGTACTGGCACGCGAAGTGCTTAAAAAACTTACGGATTGCTAGACGTATGCAGAAGAGAGTTCAACGTCAGATGTACAAACCAGAACTACCACGCTGAATTAGTTTCTGCGAGTCACTCGACCCTCGTAAGCCTTTATCACAGTGATAGAGGACGGTACGAGGTTTGCGGTTATCTCCCGTTCACAGGCCACCGTTCAATGACTCAGCCCTTTATTCAAACTGATCAGATATGGAAGTTGCTGAAGAATTCAGTGGCATATTACCCGACCGAAATATAGCGTTCAATCGCTGCATACTTTCTAGCAGTTTCCCACCTATACGTGATTTTTGTATGAGCCTCCCGTTCGCCATTCAGGCACTTGAAGCAGATCTCGCTTCGTGCAAACGCACAGCAGCGAGACCTGACGGAATTTCGTACAGAGCTCTGTGTCATCTGGGTGAGCACGCGAGAATAGCTCTGCTTCAGCTATATAACAATTCATGGCTAGAGGGCACTGTCCTCTTAAGTTAGAAAACTAGTATTCTTGCATCACTTCTAAAACCTGGCAAGTCCTCATTGGAACTCTCCTCCCATCGCCCGATCGCATTGGCTGATTGTGTGGGTAAAGTGATGGAGAGAATAATCCTGGGCCGCATAGAGTGGTACTTGGAGTAAAATGAGATGTACCCGAATTCCATAGCCGGCTTTCGACGTGGTCGATCATCGATTGAGAGCGTCGTCGTCCTAATCACATACGCTGAGCACGAGAAAGGCCTTGGCGTTATTTCTCTCAACTTTCTGTTTCACGGCACCAAAGAAGTCTATAAAATAACTCAAGAAGCCGTCTTTCTGCAGTAGAAAAGATTGGAGTGCGTGGCTGAATCTTTAGGTAGATCTATACGCACCTCTCTCGACAAGCACTCCTTTTTTGTGAGTATGGAAGCCTGCAACACCTCTGTACATTCAGCTGTCGTAGCGTTCCTCAGGGGGTTGTATGGAGCCCTGTGCTATTCAATATAACAGTGATCATCAGTTTCATCAACTGACAGCAGCAAAACGCCGATGGAGTATTTTCTAACAAAGTCAATTTATTAAACAACGAATGACGTCTGCGAAGCCATGTTGCTCTCAAGATGCGTATCAGGGGAAGTATGTGAAATGGAAAACCCACCAGTGCTTTAGGATACAAGAAGGTACATTCGTAGGTGGTTCCTCAGCCAGTCGAGCACAGTGTAGGTGTCGGAGTCACGTCGTGCTGTGTTTGAAAAATTGCCTGTGTAGTACCGTAGTTACGTGCAGTGTCTAACATGAACGTACGAGAACATCAAACAATTGTCCGGTGACTGTTCGTGGAGACAAGAAGTACTCAGAGAGCCGCGTTTGGTGTGCTCATTATGAAAAGAAACGGATTTAACTTATTGAGCTAAAACAAGAAATTTAGACGTTGTAGATGATGTCTGGCTACCATAAAATCATCTAGTCAAGGTGTTGTTCCATCCTACTATGTGCACACAAGGTATGATTTTTGATTCAAAGCGTTTGCCATGTGTGTTACAGGGCCGCATTAATTTGCACTCAAGTCGACATAAGGACTGGCCAAAAGAAATAGCCGGTTTTCTTCCATTGAGTCAAGCTGACAATAACACCAACACAGTGATCCATATGTCGTGTTCTTGAAAGACACGTTAAGAAATACAAAACTGGTTGATTAGAAACGTCTGCTTTAAATGAAACGCGGAATTCGTAGGCCCGAATCGATACCCCACTACTGATAAGCAGAATGTTCATCTCTGGTCAGACACGGCAACGGTGAACTGTAGGTTATGTGTGAAAAGTATGTACAGTATCGTGATTGTGATTATTTTAGAATGAGCTGAATGAATCAATGTCGGCGGTTCTCCACCCCTGTGCAAACGCAGCAGAGAACCCTCACATAAAGCCTTCTTTGATGGCTCTATCACAGGCAGCTTCTGTAAGTTCATGTTCGTTACAATAAGACTGTCTATACAGTGAAGACATCTTGTGAACAAAATGGGTGGCTACATTTACTCTTTGCAAATTGGCGGCTAATTACAGCGGTGATTGCTTTTAAAACAAATACTCGATGTGACGTTTACTTGCTGAAAATCATGATGAAATCATTGTAATCATCAACATGCTAGCGCTTGCTTCTTGAATGTGGTCTTATTATTTGAGCAACGTCTTCGCAATGCTTCGAAACTGCTGTTTTATGCATTACTGAAAAAAAAAAAATGATTACTCCCCTTTACGTTGGGCAGGCTGCCTCACAGGAAAGCTACCTTTGCACTTGTGAAAGAAAAATGAAACGCTGGCACCTGCAGACTGATCTCGGATTTGCTTGTATATTATTTCACGGGCTATTCTGAAACGTGACCATGCCCCGACAAGGCATGATACGGAAACTGATGAACGTTGTGTCAATTATTTCACTTAGCTAAGATTCATAACAAGCAAACTGACAGAGGAAACAAGTAGTTGAAAACAGCGAGGGGTTGGCTGGGAACAAAGGGGTACCTTATTATCCCGATAAAGCACATTCTACTTCTTTTTCATCATCAGCATCATCATCATAATCTTCATGAGCCTACCTACGTTTACTGCAGGACAAATTTCTCTCATGTTCCTCCAGTGAACTTGGTCCTGTGCTGGCTACCACTTCATACCCGCAAACTTCTTATTCTCGTCTGCCTGCCTCGCTTTCTGTCTCCCTCTGACTCGCTGGCCTTTTCTGAAAATCCAGTCAGTTACCCTCGAAGGTCAGCGGTTATCCTGCCTATGTGTTACATGCCCGGCCCATGTCCCTTTACACTTCTTGATTTCAACTATAATATCTTTAACCCCCGGTTTGAGCCCTAACCCATTCTGCTCTCTTGTTGTCTTCTAAAGTTTAACAAATCATTTTTCTTTCCATTGCTCGCTGCGTCGTCCTCAATTTAAGCTGCACCCTCTTTCCAAGTGTCCAGGTTTCTGCTCCTCAGGTACGTACCGGCAACATGCAGCTGTTATATACTTTCCTCTTGAGAGATAGTGGCAAACTATCATTTATGTTTTGAGAGAACTTGCGTAAAGCGCTCCGGCCCATTTTTATTTTGCTAGTTACTTCAATCTCAAGGGTTCGCTCCACGTTTATTACCTCTCCTAAGTAGACAGTCTTTCACAATTTCAAGGACACTATTGCATAGCTGGAAGCGCCGTTCTCTTTCCAAGTTGTTGTACATTACTCTTGTTTTCTGCAGTGTAATTTTAGGACCTACCTCTCGGCTCTCTTTGTCTAATTCAGTAATCATGAGTTTCAATTCGTCCCCAGAAATAATCAGCAATGCAATGTCGTCAGCAAGTCACTGGTTATTAAAATCATCATCAGCTTCTTCTTCATCAGCCTGTCTATGAGCACCGCAGGACAAAAGCCTCTCCCATGTTCCGCCAGTCAACTCGGTCCTGTGCTTGCTGCTGACGTTTTATATCCACAAACTTCTTAATCAACTCTGCCCATGTAACTTTCTGTCGCCCCCTAAACCACCTGCCTTCTCTGAAAATTCAGTTAGTTACCCTTAATGACCAGCGGTTATCCTCTCTACGCGCTACATGCCCAGCCCATGTTCATTTGCTCTTCATGATTTCAACTATGATATCCCTAACCCCGGTTTGTTTCTTGATCCACTGTGCTGTCTTCTTGTCTCTTAAGGTATCTTAGAGATGCTTTTTATTAACCCTTATTCCTAAATCTTCTCGCTCTTGGCTTCTGAATATATTCTTTAGGCACGCGGTAATTATCATTGGAGAGATTTTACCCCCTGCATTACACCAATCTTTATTAGTATTCTGTCGTTTTCTTCATACACCACTATTGGTGCCAGTTGATTTTCTCTAGATTTCTGCCAGGATGTTTATATATGCTTTATCGACGCCCTGATTCGGCAGTGCCTGCATGACAGCTAATATAATACATCTACTGAGTCAATTGCATTCTCAAAAATATGAAGGCTATGTGTAGTGGTTGGCCGTATTCTTAGCATTTTTCTATTGCCTAATTGACACTATGAATGTGGTATATTGTTGAGTAGCATGTTCTCATTCCTGCTTGTTACTTTGATTGATTAAATTCGAATGTTGTCTTTGTTTTCCTGCACTTACGTTTGTAAATAGCTTGTATACGATGGAGAGCAAGCTGATCGGCCTGTAATTTTTCAAGTCCTTGTCAACTCCTTTCTCACGTATTAAGATGATGTTAGCATTCTTCAAAGATTCTGGGACCCTCCCTGTCAGAACACACTTTGTGAACAGACCCGCTAGTTTTTCCAACACAATCTGTCCTCCGCCTTTAAGAAGATCTGCTGTTTCCCGATCCTCACAACAGCTTTGCCTCATTTCATTTCCTCTAAGGCTTTTCTCACTTCTTTTGTCATTACTGGTAGGTTGTCATCCGAGTTACTGCGACTCCTTACATCATGGTCGTGGTTGTCGCAGCTACTGTACAGATTTCTGTAAAACTCTTCTACTATTTTAACCATCCAACTCATATTGGCAGTTACTTTGCCTTCCTTTTCCCTTGAGCATGCATCTGGCTTTTGCCTTTCCCAAGTTTTCTTTTCACTTTGATGCTTCCTCCATTCTTTAAAGCGTGTTCAATTCTCTCCACGTTATACCTTTTCACATTAGATACCTTACGCTTATTATTCAACGTTGAAAGCTCTGCCAGTTCTATTTTGTCTGTTGTGTTTGACGCTTTCCTGCTTTGACATTTCTTAATGAGATTATTTGTCTCCTGCGACAGCTTGCCGGTATCCTGTCTAGCTACTGTACTTCCAACCACAACTGTGAACCCTGTAATGATATTCCAGAGATTTTCATTCATCGCATCAGCGCTAAGGCTGAGTTCCTCGATAGAAGCTTAATATCTGTTCTGAAGCGAAACTCTGAATTCCTGTACTTTCCCTCTCAGTGCTAGTTATTTGATTGGCTTCTTGCCTAATAGTTCTGGCACTCATTTTTCAAGTCTAGACGAGTGTTTGAACTTACTATTCTTGAACACTGTATCTTACCTCACTAAGCACTTCCACATCCTGCACGATACCTGGTTGTGCACTCATAAAAGTCTAATTTGTTCTTACTTTCGCTATTAGGGCTCATCCTTGTTCACTTGCGGTTCTCTCGATTTTGATAGAAACTACTCAAGACCCGTAAGTTGTTGCGTGCTGTGAATTCTACGAATAACTTTCCTCGGAGTTCTTCGTACCGATGCTACAATCTAGTATCAATGCTATATTGTCCTACTGCCTGGTCTCCAGCCGGTTTTTCTCTACCTTGCCATTGAAGTTGCCAATCAGTATAGTATACTATATTTTATCTCACTCATTGACGATTTCCCGTTCTCATAGAAACATTTAACTAGCGCATCACCATGGCTAGATGTAGGTGCGTAAGCCTGCACTGCGTTCATCTTTGATCTCTTACTGAGTTTAACTACGACACCTAACACCTTTTCATTATTGCAGTAGTATTCCTCTATGGAACCAGCTATATTTCTTTTTTTTTCTTCTGCCTTTTGAGAGATTTCAAACATGTGCCACTGACATGTGTTATATATATATATATATATATATATATATATATATATATATATATATATATATATATATATATATATATATATATATATATATATATATATATATATATATATATATATATATATATATAACACAGGAGGGAAGAAAAACAGAAAGAGAAATACTGAAGAAACTGTAGACCTCTATAGATAGAAGGTTTCAATGAGTTGTAAACGTGTCCTGAACATTGCAGTCACTCTGAAATAATAAATCAGCACTCATTGAACGCCTAGGCACTGTCCGTATCTCTGCTGCTTTCTGTGCAAAAATTTCAAATTATTTGTTGCATGAATGGTGATTTTTATTGATATTCCTGAACTGTAGTATCATTACTGCAGCTTTCAAGATCTACTTGGAAAGTGCCACAAGTGTGTGTATCCAAATACATTGGTGAGCACGCAAGTTGTACTTACACACAATACTAGTATGGCCAGTGGACTTCAAAAATTATATATATATATATATATATATATATATATATATATATATATATATATATTGAGATGTAACAGAGAGTAAAGGAATGTACAGGGGAAGTTATTAGAACCAATGAAATGTAAATAAGAAGAAAGAAAAGTGGATCAAAAAATAACCAGCCGTAAGCAGGAATCGAACCTACGACCTTCTAAAAACGCTTTCGATGCTCTAACCACTGAGCTACCACAGCGGCCTTCCCTGTATCCACTTTTTTGGGAAATTATATATATATATATATATATATATATATATATATATATATATATATATATATATATATGTATATATAATTCCCTTTCCTTCTCTGTAGTTGTTGTCTCACCTTTTTGTCTCTATTTCTTTCTTCATTTTTTTTATTTTTTTCTCGCTCTCTGTCTCTCTCTCTTTGTGAATGCTACTATGTCTTGCGCAAACACTCTAAGCCACTTGAGACTTCCCAACAGCGGCTAATGTAGCTTACAATGCGAAACCCCGCAGCCTTACCTCATTAACACTAAATGGTGCGTCAAATGAGAACTATAAAACATTCCGCTAGGATTCAGTGAAATTCTGGATTCTCTGAACTCACAACGTGTGAGGCAATGTGCCAACTTGATTTGTGACGAACCGCAATTACGTAAACAGCTAACGAAAACAGCAAAGGCGACTTGGTTCTGCTCATGTCATGCGCTGTCTCAAACTTCTATATATTTATTTCTAAATTGTGCTTGCTATGTGTAATTTTAATTACTTTCATTATTGTTAGCCTATTCACACCACCACATAGATTAGCACCTGCAGCTCGCCGTTCAGCTCAACAAAGTTTTTCACGTGAACAGTACGCGCGAATGCGGAGAGTCAATGTTTGGTTTAAATAACGTAAATGAACACGACAACAAAAGCATACTCTGTTGGTTCAAACAAACGTCTTAACTGAACGTTTTATTAAGAAAGTAATATTAGCCGCTTTTGTGGACGAAATGCGCATAATAAACGAGTAGAATTATAGTAGAAGCATAGAATTTAACACATCTTCCTAAGTCACACATAGAAAAAAATATGCGTTGGATTTAGAGCATGATGTGCTGTGGACAAAAAGTAACATAATAAATCACGGATGTTCTAAAATTGCATAAATTGGTATTGTTTACTTGCGAATTTCGAAGAGCAAAAAGTCAATTATAAAATAGGGACAAAATAAAAATGGATTAATCGGTCGGACGAAGTTTGGCTATTCACTAAATATTTATTATGTATTACTTTTGTGGACAAATGCCCTGCCCAACGTTGCAGTCAAACTGCGTTGACATGCTCTCGATTGGAAACCTATTTATTTATTTATTTATTTATTTATTTATTTATTTACTATTTAATACTACTCTCAACCTTCATAGACACTCATAACAGAGAGGACATGCATAAATAATCTACAATGTACATAAAGTTGCGTAGGTTTGGACAATGCACAATAAAAACTGGTATTATCCTAAATGACAATTCAGCATTCAAAATAACAATTCAAGAACAATTATAAATTCACTGTACATATTCAAAACGTTAGTAATGAACACGAATGCACTTACATCACTTGGCACTAAGAAATAAATTCAACAAACAAGTAAATGCGCCTCTAAAAGATTTTTGAAATCAGTAATATCTTTTAAAAACATTGTAAATTGGCAGTTATCTCCACGTTTCAATGACATCTGGGATAACAGAGTATCGAAACGCGTCAGTATTGGTTCGGTATAATTTAATGACGCAGTCATGGTAAGTTCTGTGATTTATTTTGCCTGGAGCATGTAAATATTTGAGCTTGGCTGTTTTATGTAATAGTGCATTATTTAAAAAAAAAACACGTTCGGTCTATAATTATTTCTACGTATGTCCAGAGGCTCTAGGTAGCATTTTCGTAACATGAGCGTGACATACTCCTTCCTTCGGTACGTTGAACAAATAAAGCGTGGCACTAGTGTCTATATGCTTCCCAATTTCTTCTTGAGAGTGACTTGATGGGGACTCCGGCAAGGCTAGGTTCAAGGGAGCGTCCAATCAGCATGAATTTTTTGTTCTGATTGAATAGATCGTTCCACTTTTATGTAGTTGTAGGCCCAGAAGTCTGTTTCTTTTTTATGTAGTGTCGGTTATTTCTGTACTTACTTCAGCCGGTCTGCGTTAAACTATACGCGGCCTGTTGAAAAACTGAAACAAAAAATCCGTATAGGGGGCTGGTGTCTCTGTTTGACACATACTAGTGAAAATAAACATATGATGAAACCAAGTAAGGCATCGGGGCTAGTACTTATAGTTTTTTTTACCGTAGTGAAGTTAAGACGGCGTAAATAAAAGCCATTAGAAATAAATAAGTTGAAACTCTGTGGGGCCAATTTAGCTGTCAGATACATAGTCATGCAGTCACGGGCCGTCATAATTCACGCCGTGGTGATCTAGTAGATGAGGTACTCGGCTGCTGAACGGCAGGTCGCGTTATCAAATCCCGGCTGCGGCAGCTGTGGCGGCTGCATTTTCAATGGATGCGAAATAGATGTAGGCCCATGTTCTCAGACTTATGTGCACGCCAAGGAACCCCAGGTGGTCAAAATTACCCGAGCCTTTCACTACGGTGTCTCTCATATTCACATCGTGCTTTTGGAATGTTAAATCCCACATATCAATCAATGAGCCTTCATAAAAACAGTAAGTGCCACTAGGGGTCAATTGCACCACCCATCGCCGGTCAAGTCAGAATGAACTACGCAGGAGCTAACCGAAAAAAAATTGCCGAAGACGTAAGAGAGCTAAGACACGTTTCCCTACAAACCGCACCTTTTTTGTAACTGAGCTTCCATGAGAACAGGGGAGAGAAGAAGAAGCACCCTAGGGTAAACTTCTAAAGTACACAGTTTTCTACCCACATTAGTGGAACAGGAACACCCTTCCCAACTTGCTCACGGTTTCAGGCTAAGCACCAGAAGAACCTTGTCAGAGGAAAGTCCCTCCCAAAAGGATGCTTCTTTCACCCCTCTCCCAGTTTCGCGTTAGTTCAGCTGTAACATTTTTCCCTACATGCTTCGCCCTCTCTAGTTTTTTGAACAATAATAAAAGTCAACCATCGAATAAAATGCAGATGCTAACTTAGCGATCTACTTTTTGCTCCTGAAGCGTAGACGGTAATAAATTATACAAACTGCAGATGTGGACGAGGGTTTATTTCTATGCATTTCTAGGGGAGTGGTATAACTGAATTGTTAAAAAAGAACGGCACACATTGAACGATTGAATGAATCGTTCTTGTTGGGAGTCAATGACAGCGCCGTAACGTGCACCATGCTCAAGTTGTCAAGATCACAAGCCCTTTATCTGCAACACAACAAGCACTTTCCTTAGTGAAGTAACTGTTTCATCAAGAGGCACTTGCTGTACTCATGTGAAGGGTAATTTCACTCCGAGGCACCCACATCTACTCTCCATCATTGCAGAAAAAATTACACCATGAACTCTGAGATAATACGCACAGCTCGCCTCTGGCATATTGCCCCTAAATAAAGCTCTGGCTTTCCCAGCGAATCAAGCTTGGTTGCGTAATAACCTGCCTTTCTTTCGCCATTGATACTGTCTGGGCAGTAGCGCCACTTTCCGGTGAGGCCAAGCAATCTCTGTTGCGGTTCACATCTCCATAAAGCAGCGTTGCTGAAGGGGGCAGAAAGTCGACACAAAACAAAAGCATCGGGCGATTTATCATGGAACAGCACCGGTGCGAGGAGGTCCTGTCTGAGAAGCGTAGCCTTTATCTACCGGCGCTAAGCTACGTCCTAGAATAGATCAATGAGCATCTGGTGTGCAGGTTAATATTGTTGTGGTTTAAATCTGGTGTTCGCAAGCATGCCGCTTGGCTCGGGCAGGGTTTCGGGCAGTCGTTGGCTAGAAATAAATACTTGTACTGTAAGTGGCCTATGAACGTAGTGTTGCAGGACCTAATTTATTGCTGCTAAGAAATTTGATCCAAAGTGGATTGTGCACGTTTTGTATGATGCTAAGCCAGACGTGAAGGAAGAAAAATGGACAGCATTATTCTTGTCTGATGCACCAACCAGTTCTTTTCGTCGCTCTAGCTGATCATGGTTTTGGATGTGAAACACCACTAAATAACATTATATAGTGTTTTTATTTACCGTATTCTAATAAATGGTGTTTCCTCGATCGTGAGCTCTTCGACGATGAACTTTTCCTAATAGAGAAATGTGAAGTTTTAGCGAGGTCACTTCACGTTCCTACGTTCTATTGTTACCATTTGTTATTGGATTACGTGGTTTCATGCATAACGGCCGTTGATACCTGCTGCAAATAAATTGTTGCGCTGATATACATTCAGATGCAGCTCCAAGGTACGGCATGCATGGAGGTAATTGAGAAGCTCATCCATGTTCGACTGTCCAGCAATCTCTCGAATTTTCACTTATTGCATCCGAGACAGTTTGGGTTTAAATAAAGGTATTCGACTAGCTTAGCCCTCATTTACTTTAAAGAAGAATGCATAGTAGGAATTGACTCGGGTAACTTTCTTGGTTATGTTTTTATAGATTGTACTAAAGCGTTTGATGCGCTTAATCATGACATTCTTTTCACTAAACTATCTTCCCATGGCATTGCAAGCAACTATTTTAATATTTTATTCAGTGATTTATCTGATAGAGAGCAATTAGTGTTCATCTCCGATATCTATTTTACTAAACAAATTTATTATTATCGGTGTTCTACAAGGCTGTATTCTGAGCCCACTAATATTTCTACCCTATATTAGTGACTTCCTCAATGTCTAACATCGTCCACTGAATGCATTCTATATGCTGACGACACTACTCTTCAACTGTAGATTAATTCATTTAGCAACCTCACAGCAACCGTTATTGTTATTCTTGTTAACGTTAGTGCATGGTTTACTAAAGATACGCTTTTGATAAGTCCCTCTAAAACAAAGTTTTTATTTTTGCTTCCAGGCCATTTAGGAACTCCCAAGTTACACCAATTTTTATCAACTCATATCGCATCCACATATCATATAATTGTTCTTTCCTTCGAATTCAGCTGAATTCCAGGTTAAAATTGAACTTACATATTCAAGAACTGCAGCGGAAAACATCTTATGGTATTCGGGTACTATTCAAATCTAGACGTAATTTTGATTTGACAACTTTGATCACTTTATAATATGCATTCATTCCGATCATCTTAACTACTGCATCGCTTGCTTGCTTGCTTGATCCTTTCTTTAGTGGCTTTCAACCACTAAGGGGGATGGGCCAAGAAGCCGGTGGTTAATGTAAGTCAATACCTTTAGTTTATCCAAGCTGGGAGAATAGGATTACTTTGTTTTGACTGTGGAAATAATTTCGCACAATGGGAATAAAAGGGAAAAAAGAGAAATAATAGAATTTGTTGATTATCTTGGGAGTAATCGTGATGTGAAATTCTGAAGGTTAAATTGTTACAGTGTAATAGCTAAACAATAAATGTTACATTGGCTAGTAAAAATCGAGAGCTGATCAATGGCTCAGTAAGGTAATCTTCTTGTGTTACATAGGAATTCGCAAAGTGCCCCGCAGATGTTCCTGTCGCGGAGTCCTAATGAAGCGGCCCCAAAAGACAAAATATTAAGAGTAGTAAGTGATATTCCAACTTTTTAAATAAAATTTCGATACATTTTTTTTTGAAACGGTGACATGCGAAAAAAAAATGGCTGATATGTTTGGGTTCATAACAGCTTGAGCACAGAGGGTATGGCACCAGGCCAGACCTGTTTAGGTAGAAATTAAGAGGGGGTGCACGGCAACGAAATTTTGTTATATAGACTTCCGATTTACGCGTGGGACACCATTCATTATTTCATATGAAGTGCAGGTGCGAGAAATCTGAATTCGGTATTCTAAATTTTTTATGAGTCTTCAAGAAGGAAAACTTTTGTAAACCTCGCTGCTGTTGCCTCATGAAGCCAAACATATTACTGTCATCTTCCGCCTCTCCAACATGTACAACATCAAGCCATTCGCATTATCACCTAAAGCTACCAATGCTCTCACGATTTGTACCCGGAACTAAAAATACTAAATATCGACATCCTAAGCAAATTAAATGTCTACACATTCGCTTATAAAGCAGTAAAGGATTTAAAGCAGTACCTCGAAGATGAAACGTCGATTGATCACAACTTTCAACAATGAATGCAGGGCTCAATTGCTCTGGTTTTAATTATCTTCTTTATCAGCTGAATTTGCGTGACGTTAGAATTTTTGCATATCCTACGAAACTTGGAAGTCGAAGATATGCGAAGAAAGTCGAGGGAAGGTGACTGTGTTGTACTTTTGCGTTGACCGAAACGTCACTAACTGACACTAAATATGTGTACAAATGTTGTATGCACAGCCATATCCTAAACAGTCGCGCGTTTACAGTTGCGTAACGACGCCAACAGGAGCAGCGCGTACATCGCGTCTAAGGAAGCGTGTAACGAAATCACGACAGAAATGGCGCAGTGGCTTTTAAGTGAGAAGCACGGCAGGTCTTAAAACGTGAAGGGCAAAACCCAGCTCAAAGAACTTGGCAGGAGATGGAACCTAATTTCCTTAGAGCCATTAGCGCTGTACACAGCATGCACACGAAAAGTTTGTGGACGACAGCTCAACAATTTTTTGTACGCGAAAGGTGTCGGTAATAGAGTTAGGCAATATTAGAAATATAATAAACGAAAATATTCAACGCTCACATATATCAAAATATTAGTAACTTGGGAAATACACCGCGAATCCATATATATATATATATATATATATATATATATATATATATATATATATATATTTCTATAGGAAAGAAAACGCACGTACGAAGCTATTTTATTTGACGTTTCGGCCGTGGGTCCGGCCTTCATCCTTCTGATGAAGGCCGGACCCACGGCCGAAACGTCAAATAAAATAGCTTCGTACGTGCGTCTTCTTTCCTATACGAATAATATTTCCCGGACCCAGCATCACTTTTGTTTTTGGTATATATATATATATATATATATATATATATATATATTGACTATTGTTTCGGCCGAAGTCTGATACGATACGACATCACAGCTTAAGGTTGGTTCGAAGATATTTATGGTAAATTATGCTTCGCAAAAAATTTTTTTAAAACATCACTCCGGGCTGCCTAATACCTAGCAAAACTATTGCATGCATACAAGCAGGACAACGTAAATCATCAGCCTAGCTCACTCACTTGGCTATGACAAGGTCCGCTTTACGTTTTACGAGTAGGAACATTCTGGATTTTCATAGCAGCAACTAAATAATACTTTGTCATATCTATAACACGCCCGGCTGGAAAGTAACTTAGAAATAGCTATGTGGACATGCGGGCAGAAGCAACGTATAGAAAGAAAAAGGGAGAAACAAATAAAAAGAATAAAACTAACAAAAATAAACAGACATAGCTTCAGAAATGACAATTAGCGAAATATGTATATATGTAGGCATACTTTGCGTGAAGGAATCAACTGACTCCGCACTTAACGGGATGCAAACATTCTTCAAAACGTTTTCGACCCGAATATCTGTAGTAGAAAAAATGGCCGTGAGTTTCGTTTTCTACTTCCCTTCCAGCCTTTCTATCCGCGAGTTCCTTATGAGTGTATAAAATTTTCGCTTACTCCTCTCAAACGTTCCTTTCAAATTGAATAAAAATCTTCGGATCTTACTCAAACTGTTTCCAATAATGAGTGCAACATATATGGCTCTATCGTTGAGCGCCCCTATAAAGGGCCATGAGAGCAATGGCTTCCGCATTACGAATAACGATATGTTTTGGTAAGACAGTAGTATTGAGTAAGTTTAAATAGTGAACCGTCACGTTTCGCAAGCCAGTTGGCAACTTTCAGTCGTCACACAAAGCACGCGTGCTTAATCACTGAGTGACCGTCTCAGGCAAGAAAATGCGGTGAATGTGGCTGCACATGTGAATAACCGCCGTAGCCGCATCTACGTTCAATGCGTTTTGCATTAACAAGAAACGTACAAAGAGTTCATTAGGACACAGAACCATCTTCTGTGCTCGGCATCCAAATATTTTATTCCAACCAAGTGCACTTGAACAGGGTCTCTAGAGGCTGTCTGTAAGACACCGACTGACTCGCGCATCGTTCTCACGTAGCTGGTGTGCAGAGATACGACCGAGAAGGAAGACAATCCTCGTCGTTGTTACTGTTCTCTTTCTTCTTCGACATTTGCTGAATTATAGATAAAAGAACTAAACAGGCTGGGATAAACCTTGGGTGCTCAATTCGACAGTGCTCAATTCGAAAGAAATTCCCTCTGGGAATCACCTTCAGGGTGTTTGCTCCAAAGAACAGCGTGGAGGCGCTTATAGCGTGTACGTGTTGTACATTCAAGACGTGCGCAGAGCTTTATTTGTGGCGCAACGTGCTTCTTTCTCTGAAAAAAGATGCGAGAACTGACCGTGACTTTTGGTTCGGTGTTTGGGAGCAGCGTTCCCTAATTGTGGAGGCAAGTGGACGCCCTAAAGTTCTCTAGAAATTGATGTTGTCTATGAATTTTAACTACCGTGAGGGAACTTGGAAAGTGAAAGACCTTTTGGTATTCCCTCTGCTCATTCGGCCATTGCTCGCGTTATTGACGCCACTTCAAGCGTGCCTTTTCATTTATACGTTATTTGCATGCATACAACGAGCACTGCAGTACAAATAAGGGTCAAATAATAGAAATGAATTATTACGACTAGCAGCAAAGTGCCCAATAACAACTAAGAAAGTGGAGAATTTTCCGCTCGTTGTCAGAATTCTTACTCTTCAGTCCTTGCGTTCGCGCTTTCTCTGTATTATACCATGTATGCAAACGTTTAAAGCCACTTTTTTACAACATGCAAAGCTTGATTAATAACGTGCTATCGCGAAGAGCGTCAACAGAGAGAAATGCTGCTTTTAACCCAGTCGCGTGACTGTAATGACTTGACTTTCGCTACGTGAGCCTGTACTTTGAGCCTCGAAATGCCGTAGCCCTGCAATCCTGTTTTGACCGGCGCTAATCGCATCGCGTGTGTTCCGAGTGCCAGGCAGGACTCGCAGTTGTTAAGCTGTGCTGCAAGAAGATTGGAATGAACCAGGCTTTGTTAGTGAAACGAAAATGTCTCTCATTAGTATTTAGTTTTAATTTTGGCTAGCCTCTTTCGTTTTATTGCTTCACGAAAGAGCACTGTTTTAATCATAATTTTAAACAACGACTAAAAAAACTTGGTAGGTAACTTGGCGCCCTAGTTTGTTTATTTTTATGAATAGACGGTAGAATACTCCTCAAGGTATAAACGTGAAGCCCCCGTAATATTTCTTCTGTACAAGAAGACACGGCTGAATTTGGTTAGATCATACCAATTTTAGGCCTAAAAATTGATTAAAAATACCACACACAGCTCACGCGTGTCAAAGCTAGCTTTGACGTGCGGGAGCTGTTCGTGTTTTTTTTTATTTTTCATATATACTTTTTGCGATCACCACATCGTTCCGACGTGGGCCTCCTCCCCAGGCTTCAAGAGCAACTAAGGCAAGGGGGTTAATCGGTGGGATGTGGCAATGATCGCAAATAATGCATGTAGTTTGGTGTTTTGTTCAAGCTGCGGAGGGGAGGGGGGAGTATGATGAGGGGTGAACCTCAGACTGGTAAGTTCACAATGTACCACTCGAATGTACTTAATTTACCCACCTGGATCATTGATGTATATGTAATACATATTTGTTGTTTGTTCTGTTTTTTTCTTCTTTGAAACATGTTCGGTCCTTGCACCTGAGTATGTGCCGGGGGCACCTCAGGGACGTACATAGTATTCCCACTTGGTATTTTTGCTCTGTTTCATTTTTTTTTATTTGTTAAGTTTTATTTATTTTTAACTTGTCTTGATTCTATGTATATGCATGGGTTGTTTGGCCACTAGTTTAGGTGTGCGCACATTTTTTATTTATTATTACCACGTGTATTTTTAAGCACAAAATACACGTGCTATGCGTATGTGGAAGTACGCACAGGCACACGTGGTGGTGTGACCAATGCCAGTATGAACCCTTCATTCCTTTTCTCTCTCTATCGCCTCAGCGACGACATAAACACGCATCGGAGCCTAGTAAATTACGTGTGATGAAGATCGGTCTCCAGTCGAAACGTCAGAAATAAACAGTTTTTTGGAAGCGTATATTTATTCGATCCTATTTCTACGGCAACGGAAGCGAAACTCTACAAAATATTTCTCTCTCTTATATATATATATATATATATATATATATATATATATATATATATATACATATATATATATATATATATATATATGTGTGTGTGTGTGTGTGTGTGTGTGTGTGTGTGTGTGTGTGTGTGTGCGATTAATCATCGTTGTTTTGTAAGCAAAAAAGAAGTTCTGCTCATAATACCTCGAAGGTGTGAAACCATTCTGACTCCCAGCGGTATCCCTAAGCAGCGGTCTGGTTTTGACACTCAGTGAACCATTCATTTGACCTCGCCACATACTGAATGCAAGTCTGTTCGAAATTTTCAGCACTTTTGTTTACTCCGTGCATGTTACAAATGACATTAGAAAGCTGCCTTTTCACCTCTGAAGCCGCATGCAGTGAGAAAAAAAACGTCTTTACTCCGCATTTCACCGCAAAAGTCACTATTGAATGCCTTTGTAAGCCGTCATAACAGGCTGGAGAGCACTGCATTTTTGCATTGAAAAACAAAGCAGTGAAAACCTTCAGATATGAACGTTCTGGTGTGCAAATGTTTGAGGAAGAATGAACGTGTGGCTTAATGGAGCGTGCAAATATAATGAAGTCGTTCTGAATACACAAACGATTTGAATGTGCACCAAGTTTATTTGTGATGGAGCCGTCTTGCACGAGTCATGCAGGCGACACTGCTACTGCGTAAATATTTAGCCTTGCTTTGCTGATACTAGTTCCTCATTTGGGCGCGAAATGAGACGCTATTTGTAACGACGAGGAGCACCTCATTGTTTCGTCACTAAACAAAGCTATTTTCTCCAACCGCTCTCGTGCATCTGCATTGAAGTGAGATCGAGCAGATCTACACGGATATTCTATGTGCTGTGGCGTTTTCGCGGCACCCAGATTTTGCAATAAGTGATAGCTGGTACTGGCGCGAAATGTGACATTGTGATCCCCTCTCCCCTATCTTTACTTTCTTCTGTCACAAGACTGGGCATTCTGGCACAGATGGTAGACTGTGCGAAATGAATGGCTATGTTTGTGGCCATGGTTGTTACGTTTCAAACCTTGTATGCGGAAAAAAAAGATGCTTACAAATAAAGGACCACGCCATATATTAGCAGAGACGACCTTGAGTGTTCCTGTCTCTCAAGCAACTATGTTATTGTTTAGACTGGTTTGTGTATATATTGATTGATTTGTTTCAGATGTTCTTATGGCTTTGATATATGCAAGCCTATAAGGAAACACAGGCTAGAGTACACGTTCATCTGTTAGACTTAATTGCGGTTCTATATTCTTTGTTTCCCTTATGGCGCACATTTTTCTCATTGGGCCCTTTTATGCACTAGCTATACTATGTGCTCTGAATACGTTCATTCGATATAATTATTTGTACTAATGAAGGTCGGCAATGTGCTTTGAGGGAGCAAAAAAATTAGGCTATAGCTTGTGGTCACACCTTAACGTTAATTATAACTATGTTTACTGGCATGTACAAACGATGCTTTTGCTCTGAAGTATGCATGAATCCACACCTCATGATGCATGAACAAGTTGACAGGTGGCTGCAAGTGTGGTGGCACAATATAAGTAAAGTCTTTTTGCACTGATAGTGGAATGTGAACCGGTAATGACAGCGTCAATCGTGATATTGTGTATGCTATTGTCACGACGCAGACAGAGCAGGAGTCCGATATAGAAGAGCTCACTTTAATTAAAATTAAAGGCGCTCGTAAAGAGCACCGGGCAAGAGCTTCGTCTTCTTCTCTGGCTGCGCGAGCTCTCCTCTGCAGGTTGAATGCGGCATTTGCCTCCCTCCAGGAAGAGCATCGACCCGATGCTCGGCAACAGAATACGCGGTGTATGCAGTTGACGTATATTACGCAACTGGCTCACTGCAATATGGCTTCATCCGCACAACGTGTATGATTTCAGATTTTTGAGCTCGCGAGGAACTGTCAGGGATGACCTCATAATTCAAGTAACTTAGGCGCCGTACAACCTTGTTGGGACCGAAGTACTATTTCAGTAACTTTTCAGAAAGGCCGCGTCGGCGAATAGGGCTCCAGACCCACACTTTCTCGCCTGGTTGATAAGTGACATATCGGTGTCGCAGGTTATAACGTTGTGCGTCGAGCTCTGCTGTCGGGCGATTCGCACGCGTGCTAGCTGCCGTGTCTCTTCAGCTCATTGGGCAAAGGCTTGAACATCCGTGTCTGTATCGTCGGAGTCGTGCAGCAGCATGGCATCAAGCATTGTCGTCACTTCACGGCTATAAAAAAGACTAAATGGCGTGCTCCGTGTAGTTTCCTGCTGCGCCGTATTATAGGCAAACGTCACGTATGGTAAAACGTCGTCCGAATTTTTATGATCCACGTCGATGTACATACTGAGCATATCAGCAATTGTCTTGTTGATGCGTTCTGTTAAGCCGTTGGTTTGTGGGTGGTAGGAGGTATTTTTTCGATGCGCTGTTCCACTTAACTCAAGCACTGACTTGAGGAGAATGGCCGTGAAAGCGGTACCTCTGTCTGTTATTATAATTCTAGGAGCACCATGCCTCAGAACGATATTTTCAATGAAAAATCGTGCCGCTTTTACTGCGGTTTCACTTGATAAAGCCTTTGTTTCTGCGTAGCGAGTAAGATAGTCCGTAGCGACAATTACCCACTTGTTTCCAGTATGCGAAGTGGGAAATGGTCCAAGGAGATCCATTCCGATTTCTGCAAAAGGCATGGTGGGCACTTGCACTGGTTGCAACAATCCGGCTGGTTTTAAAGGTGGCGATTTTCATCGTTGACAATCGAGTCACATGCGGACGTAATGCTTTACAGCGCCTGGAAGCTTCGGCCAGTAGTATTTCTGTTGGATTCTGACCAATGTGCGCGTGTATCCGAGGTGGCCGGAGGTTGGTTCATCGTGGCAAGCGCTCAGGATCTCATCGCGAATAGATGTCGGGACGACAAGTAAGTGGGCATTTCCGCTGAGGGCAAAGTTCTTCTTCTATAGGACACCACTGCGCAAGCAGAATGACGCCAGGCTCCTTGCAAATATCTTGGGAACGCTTGTAGACTGGCTGTTAAGAAAATTATTGAGAGGGAGCTGCTTAGACGAAATGGTGACTGTGTAGACCACTCTTAAAATTGCCATGTCATCATCTTCTTAGACATCGTCTTGCTTTATAGGCGACCTGGATAAGCAATCAGCATCAGAGTGCTGCCGTCCCGACTTATTGACGACCGTCATATTGAATTCTTGTAGGCGTAAGCTCCAGCGCGCTAGCCGACTGGATGGGTCCTTCAAGTTGATCAGCCAGCAAAGGGAGTAGTGGTCGCTGACTACGTGGAAGGGACGGCCGTAGAGGTAAGGGCGAAACATCAGAACTGCCCATACTACAGCAAAACATTCCTTATCCGTTGTGGAATAATGAGTCTCGGCACGGGAAAGCGTCCTACTTGCATATACAGTCACTCTCTCGGCTGAGTCTTGCCACTGGACGAGTACAGCACCTAAACCTACGTTGCTGGCATCAGTGTGGATCATGGTTGGAGCATCCTCGTTAAGTTGAGCAAGCACAGGTGGTGTCCGCAAGCGCTGCCGTAGACCGTCAAATGCTGCTTGTTCCTCTTCGCCCTATAAAAATTGAACATCGTCTCTCGTTATGCGTGTTATGGGCGACGCTATTTGCGCGAAATTGGCGATAAACCTGCGGTAGTAAGCGCAAGGGCCAAGAAAACGTTTTACGGCCTTCTTTTCTGTTGGCACCGGAAATTTTCGGATGGCGTCGATTTTGTCGGGGTCCGGACGAACACCTTCATGGCTCACCACATGTCCTAAGAATCGGAGTTCCTTGAAACCGGAATGACATTTCTCGGGTTTCAGCTTTAAGCCAGCGGACCGTATTGCTCGAAATGCTAATAGCAGCGGTCTTAGATGTTCATCGAATGTTGGTGAGAAAACAATGACGTCGTCGAAGTATACCAGACACGTCTGCCACTTAAGGCCTGATAGGACGGTATCCATCAGTCTCTGAAATGTTGCTGGGGCTGAGCACAATCCGAAGGGCAAGACTTTAAACTCGTAAAGCCCGTCAGGCGTAACAAAAGCAGTCTTTCTCTGTCCCGCTCATTGACCTCGATTTGCCAATAACCGCTTTTCAGGTCCATCGACGAGAAGACGCGTGCATGCCTCAGTCTGTCAAGTAAATCGTCAACACGTGGTAGTGGGTATACGTCTTTCTTTGTCAGGCGGTTCAGCTTGCGGTAGTCCCCACAGAAGTGTAAGCTGCCGTCTTTCTTCTTACCTAGCAGTACCGGTGATGCCCAATGGCTTTTTGACGGCTGAATAATGTCATCATTAAGCATTTTCTGGACTTGTTCTTGGACTGCTTCACGTTCTTTCGGTGCCACGCGGTATGGGTTTTGTCGAATTGGTCTTGCGGTCTCTTCCGTTATAATTCGGTGCTTTGTCAGTGGCGTTTGATTTAGCCTCGACGTCGACGAAAAACAATCTTCAAACTGGCCGAGCATATCTAGCAGACTCTGCCTTTGCGCTGGCGATAAATCTGTGCTCACGTCGACAGGCAGTGGTGTTGAAGCGGCCGGCGTCTCTGCCTGTTGTACTGCAAAGCATTCGCGGAATTCTACATTTTCTTCTGAGTATGCAACTGTGGTACCCTCTGTAATGTGTCGACGCTCGTTATTGAAGTTTGTCAACAGGACCTCTGCTTGCGCAGACACTACAGTGACGAGGCTTCTGGCAATAGTGATTCCTCGAGAGAGTAAAAGCGTCGATACTTGTTCCGCGACACCTTCTCCAGTATGCTGCGTGTTACACATGACAGAGACGAGGCGGCATGACAACGGTGGCATGGTCACGTCGTCAATCGAGCGCATGGGCTTGCGCTGCAGCGCTGCGCTATGGTCCGCTGAGAAGGTCAGTACACCGTCCGGTATATTTATAACGGCACCGTACTCCCGAAAGAAATCCATAGACAAGATGGCCTGTTTACAACACTCAGAAAGAATAACGAAGGTTGCCACGAATGATGAATCCCCGATCTTGATTCGTGCGGTGCACTTTCCGGTAGGCGTCAGCAGCTGGCCTCCGGCTCCTCTACTTTGCGGCCCCGTCGATTCGATTTTTACCTTCTTGAGTTTGGCGGCCAGGTTCGCACTCATTATTGCAAAGCCCGCACCAGTGTCGACCAGTGCGGTCACGACGTGACCGTCAATTGAAAGTGTAATGTCGGCGGTGACATTCTCGTCTTTCGTCGGTTCATTCGAAATGTGCGGCGCTTCATGCGGCTGTAATGGGGGATCTTCAAATCTTCGGCAATCGCAACCTTCCCTCCTAAGGCCGCTGCTTTTAGTTTCCCCGGCGTGGACTGGGAGATCTTCTCGCCATGTCCGTGGTGCTACCTCTATTAGATTGGGGAAAATGACCTGGGGAGAGCGAGCGTGACCAGAACCCAGGAGAAACGTCCCGTGGGATCATCGTGCTCGTTTCAACGTTGCGTCTTCCGTCGAAATAGTGCCGAGGGGTAGTGGACGGAAATTCTTGATACCCGGCAACGCGATGTGGACAATACCACACGATGTGGCCTGCTTCCCCACAATTGAAGCACAGGGGCCTGTAGTCAGGGGTACGCCATATGTTGGTTTTGCGGAGTGGGGTCGCATCGGACTCAACGCTTCCCTGTAGTACCAAGGCACTGTCGGCGGCTGTTGCTGGTGGTACTGCTGAGGTGGCGGCACGTTAGATCTAGGCTGTTGACGGAGAATATCTGCATATGTTGGCCTAAATATTTCAGTGTTCGGTTCGGGAAGTGAAAGCACTTGCCTTATTTCTTGGCGAACAACTTCTGTGATTGACGCAATCGCGCAGTCATTCGGTGTGGCGGCGAGCTTCTTCACCTCTTCTTGCACAATTTCGCGTATCAGGTCACGCTAAGAACGCTCGTCTGGTGTCACAGTGGTCATGGCGGTTGCGCTGATTTCTCCGCTATTGTTTGGACGCTCATACTGGCGGTACCGTAGCTGTAGTGCGCGTTCGATGGTGGTCGCCTCCTTCCAAAGTTCGTCGACGCTTGAAGATGGGTTCGCTACGAGACCAGCAAACAGCTGCTCTTTAACACCACGCATGAGGTGGCTGATCTTTCTGTTCTCGGACATATCAAAATCGGCTCGATGAAAGAAGCGAGCCATGTCCTCAACAAACATAGCAACAGACTCGTTCGGCTTTTGAATCCGTGATTCCAGGAGTCGTTGTGCATGCTCTCGCCTTTCGGTGTTTGCGAAGGTGTCCAGGAACTTCCGCCGCAACTCGTCCCGCATTGACCACACGCGATTCGTGAACCATGTGCAAGCCCCGTCTTGAAGATGGAAATACACGTACCCCAACTTCTGTGTGGCGTTCCACCCGTTAACGTTGGCTGTGCGCTCGAACTCCTCAAGCCTGTCATCTGCGTCCTCATATGTGTTGCTTGGAAGTCCACAGGAGTTTTAGGGGTGAAAACAGTCACCTGTGTCGTGCTTGGGCTCGTCATGGTGGGGCAACTGCTTCCCGGCGCGGTCATGTTTTCCGTCCAAGGACCGAACTCTGGGCTCAGGCCTAACAGACGGCGGCTAGCGCGGTGAACGGGTGTTTCGACGAGCGGAAATGTTTGTGGACTAGATCCCGTGTTGTTGGAAGGTGTCCTGGACATGTACCCAGAACCTCCACCAGTGTCACGACGCAGACACAGCAGGAATCCGATTTAGACGAGCTCACTTTTATTAAAATGAAAGGCGTTTGTAAAGAGGACCGGGCAAGAGCTTCGTCTTCCTCTCTGGCTGCGCGAGCTCTCCTCTGCAGGTGGAATGCGGCACTATGTGTGTAAAAGTATGCGTGAGATATCTGAATCTATTTTTGTTATATGAAGGTTAGTGACAAAGAATAGTCAATACCAGGAGGTTAGTGCTTGTGTCTACTTTTTACATCACTGCAAGTAAGTGTGGCATTTAAAAACCCGTAGCCCATTGGGTACGCTGTCACTGAGAAAATCAGGCACCTTCAAATGCATCATCGCCCTCACTTGTGGGTCGGTTTTAGAGTGGGTCTTGCTTTGTTTGTAACAATTACAGAATTCCGAATACAACAGGCAGTGTGCGAAAGTAAACTATGAAGCATAGAATACCATGTGAACATATGACAAATTATACTTTTTAACTGTAACAGCAGCTAAATTGATCAATGGCTGTCATTCATATTTATCCCACACGAACTAAGACTAGCATTCATTTGTCTCTTTTTTGTCAAACCTTTAGGTGGAACTGCACAAGATATTTTTTTTGCTTATTCAAATTTCCACGTCAGTTAACCGATTTCTAAATAATTAGGTGATTCGGTTCATCGGCATAAGCGTTAGTTCTAGAGCAACCTTTTTTGATCTGCTATCAGCTCTCAACATTTTTTTGTTGTTTTAATGCACGAAGGGTTCTGGCACTGCCCTAGCTTTGCAGTTTGATTACTCGGAACGCTAACGAGTGGTTGCATGAGTGAAAGACCTTCCACTCAAATAGGCTCCCTGTTATTCTGGCTGTCCATACTTTTCAACAAGTTTTTGTTAGAGTTCCCTTCTGAAGCACACTGGGTATAACAATTTGCTGTTTCACTGAAGGTGTTCGTATAGTTTCCTGTCTGCAGAGGTTGCAGTGTCTCCGTAGGGAATGCAGAAGCATGTTGAGAAAAAGTGTTTAATGACTTAGAGTACTTAATACTCTGCTATAGGAGATCAGAAAGCCATCCTAAATTGCGGAAATGTTTCATTCATATATACAATTTTAATGTGCATGCAAAAACTACGCTTTTCAAAATGTGTCATGACCATTTCTACAACCAAACATTTCTCAACTTATGGCCATGCTGATCTGCATTGACCACATGATTCTGTCACAGTGGGACACACACAGCAGTGGTAAGGAAGATAATTGGATTGTGTACCAAAGTTTTTTTAACCTAATTTCTTCGTAGTTTTACATGCCACATTATGAAGCACAAGAGTAACTTTCACTTCTGAGTATACAAAATTCACACTAACAAAACTTATACAGTGGTGGTTGGAAAATGAATATTTTTTTATTTTCTGTGCTAGCTGTATTTATCATTAAAAGTGCTTTCCTATCCTCAAGTATCAATAAACATATTTCATACTCGTTTACTTAGCTAGATAGATAGATAGATAGATAGATAGATAGATAGATAGATAGATAGATAGATAGATACTGGTATCAATTCCGAAATTGGTATGGTATAACGTGACTGTATGACGAGCATAAGTAACTAGTCATAACAAAGAAATCATGACAAGTATGTCATGAATGTAATGATTTACATTTGAATGTCTTGCTGCTCTCGCGGTGGCTTCGTTCACAATAAATGTTGCAAACCTGTTATGATCTGACATGCTTGCATGGTGAACGCAAGCGACAGACCCAAAAACATGAAAATCATGACATGCGTGTCTAGTAACAACATGACTCCATGCAACACTCATGATGCGCTCGCAGCCGTTCGGCTAGCTTCACAAACGCCAAGTTCGGTATTACATCACGTGAATAGTTGTACAAGGAATGTGACTGGTGCAAACACGATAATAATGAGATGCGTGTCATGTAGGAACGTGACTACATGCCATGCTCATGATGCGTTCGCGGCTGTTTCGGTAGCTCCACATGTACCAAATTTGGTTTGAATGGCGCGGACAGACGACAATGGTAAATGACATGCCCAAACGTGATAATCGTGATATGCACGTCATGTGAAAGATGACTACATGCTACGCTTATAGCGTGCTCACACCTTGCTCAACATATACCAGATTTGGTATTACGAGACGTTATTAGACGACGAAGGTAAATGACACGTCCTAGTTTGATAATCATGCCATAAGTGTCGCGTAAAACTTGGCTATATCATACGCTCAAAACATGCTCGTGGCCGTTCCGTTATTTCCACTTGTACCAAATTTGATTTCAGGTTAACGTCAATAGATAACGAATGTAATTGACATGTCAAAACACAATAATCCTGATATGGAAGTCATTTATGGCATAATTTGCCTCCACCTCGTAACGTTGTGCTGATTTTAAAGCGACAAGTAGACCTTCGTCATTCGTGTTTCACATATCATCAATTCCCACTGTACGTGGGATCTGCGAATTTTTTGCTTTGTAACTTTTCATCTGCAGTCGCGGCCAAAATTCACTTACACGTATGGGTTCTTTTAGCTTCCGTCAGCGGACACACTTCACAAACCCTGGAGGAGACGTTCACATCGGTGACCGTTAAGCGAGGAGACGTCTCGCTGTGGTGCAAAATCCGTGACAGCCCCACGTCTGCGATCTACTGGGCCATCGAAGGCGACTCAGTCTTTGTGTCCCAAAGATCGAGGATCACCGCCACACACTCCGCATCTGAAGTGCAGTCTCTGATGAAAATCTCTGGCACTAGCCTTGAGTAGAGCACGGAGTACAGCTGCGTTGCGCACAAAGACATCGCAACTCATCTCATTCGGTCAGAATGAACGTCGAAGGAGCGCTCTTTGTGCGACCACTATGCAAAGGCACCGTGGTCCTGCTGACACTACGTCGTTACGTTGCCGGAATGGAGGCTATTCAATGCAGTCACTCGTGTGGCGTAAATGTTAGTAGTGTGAAGCTAACTCTTCTATCTGCGGGATACGTGTACGGTGATAGCTCTTCGAAGAGTAGGGGAGAAAGGAGATGCTCTGGTGATCATCACCCATCTGGCATCACATCCGGTAAGAGCCGTCTCTTGCTTTCTGAAGGCGACTTTTCTGGACGCTGAATTGCGTGTTTCTAGCAGCATCAACAAATCGCCCTTACGTGTTATTACGAATGACCGTTCCCATGGCGTATACATCTAATATATTTACATGCACAAATATTATACCATAAGTGCAAGTCAACGTCACCAGCTAGTAGTAAGTAGTCTGAAGCTAACTCTTCTATCTGCGGGATACGTGTACGGTGATAGCTCTTCGAAGAGTAGGGGAGAAAGGAGATGCTCTGGTGATCATCACCCATCTGGCATCACATCCGGTAAGAGCCGTCTCTTGCTTTCCGAAGGCGGCTTTTCTGGACGCTGAATTGCGTGTTTCTAGCAGCATCACCAAATCGCCCTTATGTGTTATTACGAATGACCGTTCCCATGGCGTATACATCTAATATATTTACATGCGCAAATATTATACCATAAGTGCAAGTCAACGTCGCCACAAGAGATGCCCTAGCAAGTCCCACGCAAAGAGAAGAATGTTGTGCAATACAGCCTGGGAAGTCCCACCTCACCATTTCCGCTATGTTTTTGTGGTGCAAACAGCTTCGTGATAGAGAGATGACTAGAAATGCTTGTGCGTGTGCGACGTATGCATGCTACTCACGCTGAATATGGCGAGAAGCTTGAATGTTTGTATATTGTCACACGAAACATTCACACTCGCTCCTGAGAGCCAACATCAGGTAAAAAAGTGGCCCAGTATTTGTAGGTTTCACAGCAACTGTCGTGGAAAGACGATAGTGTCCCGGGGTCGTGACGTGGCCGAAGACAGGAGACTTTGCTTTGGAATTTACCTGTTTATTTGGGCGAACCTGTGCCCACTAAACAGAAAGTCCGATTACAGTAGCAGTCTTCGACATAGCGGTGACAGAAGTGTCGGCCGTCGATCAACTACTGACAAGCGGCGAAGTGCGTCGGCATTTATACTCTTGCCGTCGATTGTTCTAGCGATATCGCTGGTGGTGGCGTACGTTCCAGAATAATCTGTACAGTTCGCAGAGTGGGCGTGATCTTTTTGAAATGATCTACTATAGTCCGGAAGCTTCTCGAAAACTGCACGCGCGTTTTGCGCTGAGAATTGTGTAGTGTTTGGGGCGAGAAATAGAGAAATAGAACGTGGCATTGCCCCCCTCTTGAGAAGGTATCGTCCCGATGCTTTAACTAAAGATGAAGGTACAGCAATAATGCAAGCAAGTACAATGAATAAATTACGATACAATAATAATACAAGAAAACACTGTTTCAGTTTGTTAACGCGCATGAAACGGCTTGAGGCGCGCGACATGGACGACTTCAGGTCACGATCGGCGTCGTTGAGAGTTCGTAATGCCGTCGGGGACAACCTCGTAATCAAGTCGGCCGAGACGTTGAACCCTTCTTTACGGTCCAAAGTACCATCGCAGAAGCTTTTCACTTAATCCACGTCGACGTATCGGCGTCCATACCCAAACACGTTCACCGGGCGGGTTTTCCACGAAGCGTCGTCGAAGATTCTAACGGCGGCTGTCGGTCGTCTGTTGATTCTTGATACTGAGACGTGCGAGTAGTCGGGCTTCTTCGGCGCATTTAAGGTACTCACTCGCATCGAGGTTTTCTTCGTTAGAGACGTTGGGTAACATGGCATCGAGCGACGTTGCCGGGCTCCTTCCATAGAGCAATTTGTATGAAGATATCTGCGTCGTCTCCTGCACCGCCTTGTAGTTAGTATGCGAAGATCACGTACGGAAGAATGGCGTCCCGCGACTTGTGTTCGACATCGATGTACATTGCCAGCATGTCGGCGATCGTCTTGTTAAGCCACTCGGTGAGGCTGTTGGTCTGTGCGTGATACGCTGTCGTCTGGCTGTGGTTTGTCTGGCTGTATGCCAAGATCGCTTGAGTTAAGTCGGCAGTAAATGCTGTTCCTCTGTCGGTGATATGGACCTCCGGGGCGCCGTGACGTAGGAAGATGTTTTCGACGAAGAACTTCGCTACCTCGGATGCACTGCCTTTGGGAAGGGCTTTTGTCTCGGCGTCGCAGGTGAGGTATTCGGTAGCTACCACGATCCACTTGTTTCCGAAAGATTACTTCGGTAACGGCACCAGTAGCTCCATATCAATCTGCTGGAAAGGTCGGCAAGATTGTTCGATTGGCTGAAGAAGTCCCGCTTGCCTTTTCGGTGGTGTCTTGCGTCACTGACAGTCCCGGCATGTCCTCACATAACGAGTGACGTCGGTGGTAAGACGTGGCCAGTAGTACCTTTCTTGTATTCTCACAAGCGTGCGAAAAACACCGAGCTGCCCTACAGTCGGATCGTCGTGCAGGGTCTGCCGGAGTTCTGGTCGCAGAGCTGAAGGCACGACAAGGAGGTACTTAGCTCGAAGCGGTGAAAAGTTTTTCTCTTGGAGAAAACCGTTTACCAGGAAGAACGACGTAAGTGCGCGCTTGAATACCTTCGGGAATTCGGCGGTCCTGCCTTCGAGGTATTCTATTAGGACCTTAAGTTCCAGGTCTACCCGCTGTCGTTCAGCGAAGTCGTCGGTAGTTATCGTTTCCAAGAAGAAGTCGTCATGGTGGTGGTTGGTCGACAGGCGCACGAGAGAGACAGTCGGCGTCACAGTGTTTCTTGCCGGACTTGTAAATGACAGTAATGTCATATTCTTGAAGTCTCAGGCTCCATCGTGCGAGGCGACCTGAAGGGTCCTTCAAGGTGGCTAGCCAACACAAGGCATTGCGGTCGCTCACAACTTTGAAGGCCCTGGCTGAAAGGTAAGGGCGAAATTTTGACTTAGCCCAGATTATGGCGAGGTACTACTTTTCTGTTGTGGAATAATTGGCTTCTGCTTTGGATAGCGATCGACTGGCGTAACTGACATCCCTTTCAAGTCTGCCAGCCCTCTGCACAAGAACGGCGCCAAGACCAACGCTGCTTGCGTCAGTGTTCATTTCTGTCTTGGCGAATTCATCGAAACGGGCAAGTAACTGAGGCGTCTGGAGGCTATGTTTAAGCTCTTGGAAAGCGTGTTTCTGCGGCGTTTACCACTTGACCTCCATGTCGCCCTCGGTAAGGTTAGTGAGAGCATCGGCGAAGCCGGCGAAGTTTTTCCCGAACCACCTATAATAGGCGCACAGGCCCAGAAATCGGCGCACCGCCTTCTTGTCAGTGGGCGGCGGGAAGTTGGCGATGGCGGCTGTTTTCGTGGATTGGGACGACATCCAGACTTGCTACTAACGTGCCCCAGTAACAAGAGCTCCTCGTACGCAACTCTGCACTTTTTTGGCTTCATTGTGAGTGCGGACGTCTTGATGGCTTGAAGTACAGTTTCAAGGCGCCGTAGATGCTCGTCGAAAGTCGAGGAAAACGCAACAACGTCATCCAAGTAAACAAGGCATGTCTGCCACTTCAATCCTGCTAGTACTGCATGCACAACGCGTTGAAAAGTTGCAGGCGCTGAGCAAAGACCGAAGGGCATCGCCATAAACTTGAAGAGGACATCCGGTGTTATAAACGCCGTCTTGTCTCGGTCTCTTTCGTCGACTTCGATTAGCCAATAGCCAGCCTTGAGGTACCTTGACGAAAAGTACTTGGCGTTATGAAGCCGATCAAGTGCGTCGTCTATTCGTAGGAGGGGATACACGTCCTTTCTTGTTATTTTGTTCAGGCGGCGATAATAGACGCAGAAACGTAGGGTCCCATTCTTTTTCTTCACTAACACTACGGGGGATGCCCATGAACTCTTGGATGGCTGGATAATGTCATCCCGCAGCATTTCATCGACTTGTCTGTTCATGGCCTCACGTTCTCACGTCCAAATCCCGTACGGACTCTGACGGAGTTGTCTGGCACTTTCTTCGGTTATGATGCGATGTTCCGTGATTGGAGTCTGCCGAATTTTAGATGACGGCGAAAAGCAACCTTCGTATTGCACAAGCAGGGCCTTGAGCTGTTCTTGCCTATGGTTCAGAAGTCTATGATTGACATTGAAAGCTATGGGAGGGGCTTGGTTCCTCTGAGCAGGTTCCGCAGAATCGGCGAGGGCGAAAGCACTGGTGACTTCGACAATTTCTTCGATCTACGCGGCCGTCGTTCCTTTGTTCGCATGTTTGTACTCATTGCTGAAATTCGTGAGCATAACCGTTGCTTTTGCTCCTTGCAGCTCTGCAATTCTTCTTGCGACGCAAATATTTCGGGTGACCAACAGGTGCTGACTGCCTTCAACGACGCCTTCCAAGTCAGGTGATTTAGGAGCGCCGACTGAAATAATGACGCTTGAGCGAGGCGGAATGGTGACTTGTTCTTCCAGCACATTCAAGGCATGGTTTCCTGATGGCGTGCGCGGCTGTAGAGCTTCTTCTGTGGATAACGTTGTCGACTTTGTTTTTAGGTTGATGACAGCACCATGGAGGCATAAGAAGTCCATGCCAAGGATGACATCTCTCGAGCAACGCTGTAGGACTACGAAATCTGTAGGATAAATACGGCCGCTAATGGTGACTCGCTGTGCAGATTCCTGCAGGCGTTACGAGATGACCTCCGGCTGTGCGGATTTCAGGGCCTTCCCTAGCTGTCCTAACTTTCTTCAACTTCGCGGCGAACGACCCACTGATGACGGAGTAGTCGGCTCCAGTATCGACGAGAGCGGTCATGCTGTGGCCGTCAATAAGAACTTCGAGGTCGCTAGTTCGCCGTCTCGCATCACAGTTAGGGCGTGGCGTCGGGTCACGGCTGCGTCGGCTTGTTCCGTTGCTTTCATGTTGCGTAGTCAGGTCACCTTCCGTAAGTGAGGCCTCGCCGTCAGGGCGTTGCCTGGTTGGCGTTGTGTTAAGCGTTGTGCTCCGTCGCGGCGTCGTCGTCCTCGACGGATCTTTGGTAGTTCGTCGCACAGCAACCGCACCTCCATCGGTTGCTGCCTTAGTTTCCCGGATACGGGCTAGGAGACCGGCCCCGCGTTGTGCCAGAGTACTGCCGGTGGTGCGGTGACATGCAACGGCTGGGCGACGGCGAACGGGAAGGACTTCGTGGTGTCCACTGAGTTCCTGTCAGGTAGTCGGCGATGTCGCGTTGCCGTTTCCCTGGCTGCGGACGTGGTGCATTGACGGCGGAGCCACGCAGTCCTATCTGTCGGTACTGGCATCGGCGGTACGTGTGGTGGTAGCAGAGCGGGCGGTGGTCAGGGGTGCGCCAAACGTCGGTTTTCCTCAGCGCACTACGCTGACCTGCTGGCGAACGGTAGGTCGTCGGCGGGGGTGGTGGTGGCGGTGGCACCTGGCGACGGAAGTGCGATGGGGCGGCGTTTTGACATGCATGCGGAGGAGGGGCGTGGTGGCGTGCTGCAGCAGCATAGCTCATGACTAGCAGCTGCGGCTCTTGAGGCTGAGTAACGCCCAGCGATTGCTGGATCTCCTGGCGTACGATGTCCGCGATTGATTCCACGTGAGGCTGCACTGAAAGAAGTAATTTTCGTAGCTGCTCTTGCACGATCGCTCGGATAGTCTCACGCAACTCGGTGGTTTCTAGCGCTTGAATTTTGGAGTAGCTTGTAGACGAGAAGCTACGGTTATAATGCCGCGTGCGCATCTCGAGCATCTTCTCTAGCGTAGATGCTTCTGAAATAATTTTGGCGACCGTCTTTGGCGGGTTTCTGATAAGGCTGGCGAAGAGTTCTTGCTTTACTCCTCGCATGAGCAGACGGACCTTCTCCTCCTTGGACATGTCGGAGTCAGCGTGGCGGAAGAGTTTAATCATATCTTCCGCGAATAGCGCCACGTTTTCATTTGGCATCTGCATGCGGGTTTCGAGGAGAGCTGCGGCCTCCTCCTTGCGCACCCCACTAGCGAAAGTGGTGAGGAACCTGGAGCGAAAGACGTCCCACGTTATAAGAATTTGCTCTTGATTCTCGAATTAGGTCCGAGCAGCATCTTATAAGGCGAAATACACATGCCGGAGCTTGTCGTTGTCTGTCAGTCATTAAAGGCAGCGACGCGGTCGAACCTTTCGATCCAGCTTTCCGGATCTTCCAGTGGCGAACCGCGGAATGTTGGCGGCTCTTTGGGTTGCCGGAGCAGGAGTGGTGCAGGCTGCATGGGGGCGGTCATGGTTGCAATAGTTGATGTCGGGATTCGGGTCTGTCTGGCTGCTTCAGGAAGGGGCCCGTACTCTGGTTGTAGTCCCCTCTGCCTGCGGCTTGTTAACTGTTGAGGGTTAGCGTCCGTGTCTTTTTTGCCGCTTGTGCTGGGGTTGTGGTTTGAAGGGGCGTCCGGAACATCAAAGAAGCAGCACTTCCACCAGATGTCACGGGGTCGTGACGTGTCCGAAGACAGGAGACTTTGCTTTGGAATTAAACTGTTTGCTTGGGCGAACTTGTGCCCGGTAAACGGAAAGTCTGATTACAGTAGCAGTCTTGGTTTAAGAGAATTTTATTTCTGGATATATCATACACAGCCTAGCTGCACACATAAAAGGGGACAATGGTGAACAATGCGTATGTACAATGCAAGCTGTTATATACAGCGAAAGAACTTATAGTGTATGCAGTGACGTACAATGCGGAAATTGTTCAACAAAGACAAGACTTTCTTGCCATCGAGATGATTAAACTTAAATAAACAGAAAGGCTATATGAACAAACAAGGGGAGGTCATTCACAGTGAAGAGTGATGTTTTGCATTCACCTGTGAGGACAATTTGCTCTCGCGCTCAAAAACAGTACTGCACAAAAGGACGTTTCTAAGGAAGAAAAGAAAAATACACACTGTAATGTCACAGTGGTACAAGCTCTAGCCCAACTCCTCAATAGGGGAGGAAATGCATGGACACTTTGTTGTTTTTTACGATAATGAATCGCGTAGACCAACGTCGGAGGAAAGCCTCCTCTTCCAGCATGACTAGTTTTGTGTTAAAATGCAGATACATTATGTTTCTTAGCCGATGTAGTAGGGCAAACATGGCTCTATGGGGGCGTCCCCTCAGACCAGCCAGTCTTCTTCGCTTCCCTAAAACGAAGACTCCGATAGCCATTAATAGTACGACTAAGTTATCCCTGTGGCTTGACTTCTACTGCATACTTGTTTGGAACATTTTGGTAACAATGCACCAAAAGGTGCGTGCTACTATACATTCATGGAAGACAGGGTTGAGTGTTTCGACGCGACCGCGTTGCGGGCATGTGGCGGAAAGCGCTACGCCCCACGCCGCAAGGCGGTCGGCCGTTGGTAAAGCCTCCTATTTCTCAAGCCAGTTTAGGTCACGGACCTCGGAGGGGAGAGACCTTTTTGTAAAAGTCCAATGTCTTTTCGCCCGACATTTCCGGCGTTGTTCTTCAGATAGGCTTTTAAATGCTATTTATTCACTCATGTCGGTGGGGAACATTTCCATAAGTTCTTGATCTGGAATATCGTTTCGACATTGTTGCAAAAATTTTATAATATGTGTGTAATACACTGGTGGCTGTTCAACAGCTGGTTCCGTGTCGTTAACTAAACTGAAAAGTCTTCTAGAGGTTCCTAGCAGATATACTAGGAGTTGCCCGCCTCGATACGATGAGTTCTCTAAGAGTGGTCAGGTGTTTTTAAGAGCCAACATGCGGCACATTACATCAAGGTTGGGTACACTGAGCCCTCCCCATTTTACTGGTAGGCGAACCAAGGCTCTGGTAACAGCTTCGGCAAGGCCATCACAAAAGTAGGAGCCGCACGCAGTAGCCACTCTCAGCAGAACCCGACGAGGTGGTCGAGCAATTTCGGCTACATAAAACAGTGGTGCTGTTATGCTGCATTTAATTAGATAAGCTCTTTCAGTAAAAGGTAGTTGGAACGTTCCGGCAACTTCGATGCGTCTTTCCACTATGTGTTGGATTTCTTTCCATGTGGTGCGGGCTACCTCGTCAGTCGAGAGGAAAGTTGCACCTAAGACTTTAACGCCTTGAACGATTTGGATGCCATCAGGGAACTCTTCAATGTGCATTCCAAAGAAAGCACAATTCCTTGCTTTTTCGGAGATTAAGACGTGCTCCCGACAGGTAACTATATGTGCGATATGTGCGGAATATTCGCAGAAAGGCTCGGTAGCTATCTATGTTCCGAAAAAAGAGCGAGGTGTCATCGGCGTACGCCGCTACTTTCACTTCGCCCAAGCCTGGTAGAGGAAAACTGCGTATCGAAAACCGCGTTCTGGATTTGTTTCAATAATGGATCTATGCATAATACAAAGAGGATTGCGGAGAGGGACAACCTTGTCGATTGCCCCGACTTACTGCAATAGGTTCAGATGTATAGCCATTCACTACTAATGACGTTTTTAAGTCTGTGTAGAGTAAGCGGAGGATGTCCGTTAAATGTGCTGGGAACCCAAAACACCCAAACACAGCGAAGAGATAGTTCCATTCTACGCAATCAAAAGCTTTTTCCTGATCCAAGGAAACAAAAATGCCAGATATTTGTGTTCTTGTAGCGTACGTGAAAAGATCGCGAGTCAGCGCAAGCGAGGAATAGATCGTACGACCTGGGACACAGCATGTTTGTATGTCGCTTACTATTTCCGTTAAAACGGTAGTTATGCGGTTTGCAAGGATGGCTGTCAATATCTTATAATCCGAGTTAAGTAGGGAAATGGGCCTCCACGCCCTTGGAGCAGACGGCTCTCCCTCGCTTTTAAGTAAGAGTATAACTCTGCTCTCAAAACGTATTCGGTCTGATTCCGTCAGCAAGAAGGCCATTTAGCATTGTCAAAAGGTGGACTTGTATTGTTTCAAGGAAGGTTTTGTAGAAACTCAAAGGTATCCCGTCAGGGCCGGCGGCAGCGGTTGCGTTCATGTCCTGAAGCACAAAGCGTAATTCATCCAGCGTCACTGGGCTGCACAGACCATCGCGGAGCTCCTCCTGTACGCGGGAGAGAGAAAGAGAAATAACGTTCATTGCACCCGTCTAGAATGACGGGGGAGGAGGCTTCGGCCTCTGCCCCCAATCATCCCACTAGCCATCGGCCGGAATCCCTTGGGACTCGGCGGCGGTCAGGGCGAGAACGATGACTTGACGCAGTTCTTCGGCGTCACGGCTGTTTAATAAGGCCTCCCAGAATTCTACGTTTCTAGTTGGAATATTGTAGGATGGGCCGGTCCATACCATGTGCACTAAACCCGCAGTGCTGTTGAGGTGCGCACATCTGGATTTAAAGACTTCCGGGTGCCATTTACTGTACAGGTGAGGGTTTGGAAACACCCCGGTTTGCAATTTTCGCCACATAATTTTCTTCTTTTTGCTCAGCTGTTTAGCTGCCTCTGGATAAATCTTACGGTGAAATTTATAGTGTGTGGTGATTTCCTGAAACGTTCGTAGTTCGCCTCTTGTAGAGAGGGGATGCTCGCGCGAAGGCGGCGGGTCAGCGTCGATCGACCGGAATGTGAGCCCTCGGGCGATCGCGTGCACCTTCTCATTCCCCTTCCGACCTTGATGGGCCGAGGACCATACTAGTGAGATTGGCTCTGCGGGTACTGGTCCTTGTCTTGGAGCTTTGGCGGCTGTAGCAGAGATCCTGCCCATATCGTAGTTTTTAATGGCTGACTTAGAGTCGATAACAATCACTCGTGTGCCTTTTTGAGCTATTGCCAAAGCAATCGCAAGTTCTTTTGCCTCTGTGGTGGTTGTGTTTTTAGAGGTGCAGCACGAGACTCGGTCCCCATTCTCGCGAACCACTACCGCTGTGTGTGCTCCTTTTCTTTCGTATTCTGCAGCATCCGTGTAAAGCACGCCAGATCGACCTTCAAGTTTCGCCTGCAGGGCTACAGCTCTAGCTTTGCGTCTGCCTTCATGAAACGCCGGTTGCATGTTTTTCGGCAGCGGTATAATTTTCAGTCTTGTCCTAGCTGATTTAGGTATGCTAGCGGTCTGCCTGGAAAACTCCGTGGGCTCAAACCCCAAGCACTCTATGATTTTCCTCCCGGTTCTACTTCTCAGAAGTCTTTGGTGATGTGACATCATGGCGGCTTCTATTAGTTCATCTAAAGTGTTCGAGACACCCAGCCCAAAACGTTTAACCGTAGAGGTGTTCGGGAAAAGCCCTAGCGCAGTCTTGATGCCTTTCCTTATAATGATTTCAATTTTATCTTTTAGGGGCGAAGCTCCTTAGGGCGTGGGCTGTGCGTCCCCTGTAGCCT